>NC_139999.1:31518942-32031442 GCF_964263955.1 Coregonus lavaretus
TCTCTCTCTTTCTCTCTCTCTCTCTCTCTCTCTCTCTCTCTGTCTCTCTCTCTCTCTCTCTCTCTCTCTCGCTCTCGCTCTCTCTGCAGGGAGCTAATATGTGTGTGGTGTGTGCCAGTCTGTGGGACGGTCCCCACTGTGTGTCCTCATGCCCTGAGGGAGTGATGGGGGAGAAGGGTCTCATCTTTAAATACCCCAACCATCAGAGACGCTGTGAGCACTGCCACCTCAACTGCACCCAGGGGTGAGAGACGAGTCAGAGAATGGGGGAGTGTGGCGTGTGTGTGTGTGTGTGTGTGTGTGTGTGTGTGTGTGTGTGTGTGTGTGTGTGTGTGTGTTAAATACCTCTCTGTTCTGTGTTTTCAGTTGCTCAGGCCCAGGCATTGGGGACTGTTTGGACTCCTCCAGATTAACCACTGGGTGAGTGTAGCCTCTATCTTTTCTCTACCTGTGACTGACAACCTGATTTCTCCTCACTGTAATGACAATTAAAGTGTGTTCTGTGTTCTCTAGTCTAGAACATAGCAATCTTCATTATTGTACAGTGCATTCGGAAAGTATTCAGACCCCTTGACTTTTTCCACATTTTGTTACGTTACATACAGCCTTATTCTAAAATGGATTAAGTTGTTTTTTTCCCTCATCAATCTAACGTAACAAAATGTGGAAAAAGTCAAGAGGTCTGAATACTTTCCGAATGCACTGTATATCAGGGGCTGATTGGCTAATACCTCTTCCTGTGTCTCTTTCCAGCCAATCCATTACAGGCATCGTTCTGGGAGTTTTGGCAGCAGTAATAGTGGGCTTCTCCATCTTTGTGATGAGTGTTCTGTACCGGAGAGGTCTTGCCATCCGGCGCAAGAGAGCCATGAGGCGATACCTGGAGAGTGGAGAGGTGAGGAGGGAGGAGAGGGGAGATGAGGGAGGAGAGGGGAGATGAGGGAGGGGAGGGGAGATGAGGGAGGGTGTGTGTATTTGTGTGTGTGTGAGAGAGAGAGAGAAAATAAGGATTTTTTAAAAAGAGTGTGTGTGTGTTGTTGTCTTGATATGTCCTGATATTAACTGTGTGCATTTGTGTGTGTCCGTAGAGTTTAGAGCCCTTGGACCCTGGTGAGAAGGGGGTCAAAGTTCATGCCAGGATCCTGAAGGTCAGAGAGCTCCGTAAGCTCAAGCTGCTGGGCACCGGGGTGTTTGGCTCCATCCACAAGGTGCTTACATCATCAACCGTCGCCCTCTTAAACCCCCTATTATCATCACCACCCTGCACCTCTCTGATGTTCCTACCATTTACCATAGGCCCTATGTGTATTGTGCTACTTACCTTGCTGGTCTTTGTTTCATGGTGAGGTAACCCCTCTCCCCTTGTCTTTTCCTCCACCTTTCTCAGGGCATTTGGATTCCTGAGGGAGATTCAGTGAAGATCCCTGTGGCCATAAAGACTATTCATGATCGAACGGGGCGGCAGACCTTCCATGAGATCACAGACGTAAGAAAACACAATATATACTGTCACACCCATTCTCAAGAACACCTGCCCCTTCAAATCATAACTGACCTGATAACACTTATCTTGACTCTGTTTACTAATGCTGATTTTTCTATTACCCCTGCAGCACATGTTGGTGATGGGTAGCTTGGACCACCAGTACATCGTCAGGCTCTTAGGCGTCTGTCCAGGTGCCAGTCTCCAGCTGGTCACCCAGCTCAGCACTCAGGGGTCCTTACTGGAGCACATCAGGCACTACAGGGACAGCCTGGACCCACAGAGGCTTCTCAACTGGTGTGTGCAGATTGCCAAGGTGAGATACCCTCTGTGTGTGTGTGTGTGTGTGTGTGTGTGTGTGTGTGTGTGTGTGTGTGTGTGTGTGTGTGTGTGTGTGTGTGTGTGTGTGTGTGTGTGTGTGTGTGTGTGTGTGTGTGTGTGTGTGTGTGTGTGTGTGTGTGTGTGTGTGTGTGTGTGTGTGTGTGTGCGCGCGATTGTTTATGTGACCGAGGTGTGTGTCCTCTCCCCTGTCAGGGTATGTACTATCTGGAGGAACACAGGATGGTCCACAGAAACCTGGCAGCAAGGAACGTTCTTTTGAAAAGTGACTACATGGTCCAGATCTCTGACTACGGCATCGCAGACCTGCTATACCCTGACGACAAGAAGTACGTCTACAATGAGGTCAAGGTGTGTTGACTTCTTGGTTAGGTCACATGGTCCGGAAAATCTTGTCATGGACAATGTCTCAGCCTACTTCTATCTTCTTCTCCAAATTGTCTAGAAGCATCTGCTGTTGTTTCTGTTAGGTGAGATGTTGACTAGATACATGGCCTGTTTATTTTCTGTTAGGTGAGATGTTGACTAGATACATGGCCTGTTTATTTTCTGTTAGGTGAGATATTGACTAGATTCATGGCCTGTTTATTTTCTGTTAGGTGAGATGTTGACTAGATACATGGCCTGTTTATTTTCTGTTAGGTGAGATGTTGACTAGATACATGGCCTGTTTATTTTCTGTTATGTGAGATGTTGACTAGATACATGGCCTGTTTATTTTCTGTAGGGTGAGATGTTGACTAGATACATGGCCTGTTTCTTTTCTGTTAGGTGAGATGTTGACTAGATACATGGCCTGTTTCTTTTCTGTTAGGTGAGATGTTGACTAGATACATGGCCTGTTTCTTTTCTGTTAGGTGAGATGTTGACTAGATACATGGCCTGTTTCTTTTCTGTTAGGTGAGATGTTGACTAGATACATGGCCTGTTTCTTTTCTGTTAGGTGAGATGTTGACTAGATACATGGCCTGTTTCTTTTCTGTTAGGTGAGATGTTGACTAGATACATGGCCTGTTTATTTTCTGTTATGTGAGATGTTGACTAGATACATGGCCTGTTTCTTTTCTGTTTGGTGAGATGTTGACTGGATACATGGCCTGTTTATTTTCTGTTAGGTGAGATGTTGACTAGATACATGGCCTGTTTCTTTTCTGTTAGGTGAGATGTTGACTAGATACATGGCCTGTTTCTTTTCTGTTAGGTGAGATGTTGACTAGATACATGGCCTGTTTCTTTTCTGTTAGGTGAGATGTTGACTAGATACATGGCCTGTTTATTTTCTGTTATGTGAGATGTTGACTAGATACATGGCCTGTTTCTTTTCTGTTTGGTGAGATGTTGACTGGATACATGGCCTGTTTCTCTACGTGTTTTGTATTGTTGCCATGAACAATAACTAATAGGTGTTTTTTCAAGTGGCCACAGGCTTTGAACTGGGTGTAACTCATGGTGGGCGGCAGATAGCTTAGTGGTTAAGAGCGTTGTGCCAGTAACCGAAAGGTCGCTGGTTCTAATCCCCGAGCCGACTAGGTGAAAAATCTGTCGATGTGCCCTTGAGCAAGGCACTTAACCCTAATTGCTCCTGTAAGTCGCTCTGGATAAGAGCGTCTGCTAAATGACTAAAATGTCAATGTAAATGTAATAGTTCCCTGTCTTGTCTCTCTCACCACAGACGCCCATCAAATGGATGGCTCTGGAGAGCATCTTGTTCCGCAGATACACACATCAAAGTGATGTCTGGAGCTATGGTGAGTCACTGTGTGTGTGTATGTTTCATGTGCTTTTATAGACTTTTATATCAATGGTAAGTTGAAAGTACTTGTGTGTATATGTGTATGTTGACTTACCATGATTTTACAATGTCAATTATATTTCTCCGTCTTGCAGGAGTGACAGTGTGGGAGATGATGTCATATGGGGCGGAGCCCTACTCAACGATGCGTCCACAGGAAGTGCCTGACCTGCTGGAGAAGGGCGAGCGTCTCTCCCAGCCACACATCTGCACCATAGATGTCTACATGGTCATGGTCAAGTGTGAGTTCCTACCCTCTCTCCTTCACCCACAATACCTATCAGATCTGTGTGAAATTTGTTAGAGTACATTGCATGTACAGTATTACATTGTAATAATTAGTTTTGCTATGAAAGTATCGTTTATAAAGGATGTACAAACAACTGACACTATTTTCAATGGGACTCACATGGCATTATCATAATTTACAGGCTGGATGATTGACGAGAATGTCCGTCCCACCTTCAAGGAACTGGCCAATGAGTTTACCAGAATGGCCAGGGACCCGCCTCGGTACCTTGTGATCAAGGTAAGACAGAATGCCACCCTTGGGAGAAATCAGTAATCAATAGCCATATAAATCAAAGTTTGCTAAGAATGTGTTTTTTGGAGTCCACTCCCAGATGCCAATCATTACAGTCCTAAGACTGTGCCGTTGCTTGTTCATCCACACCAAATGTCAGCTCATGAGGATAATAATGATGATGTTGTTAGTGATGGTGGTGATGATGATGATGATGATGATTGAAGTTTATTTCTTTATCTTCCTCTGTCCACCAGGGGGACTGCAGCCCGTCGGACTCTCCCTCAGACGAGTCTCACCACCGGGGTACAGAGCTGGATCACATGGAGGTGGGGCTGGAGGACCAGGATGAGGAGAGGCTAGGGGACGGCATGGCCACACCTCCTCTCTATCTGTCACAGGCCAGGAGTATTTCTCGACTCTCACGAATGGAAAGCCACAGGGTGAGGGGTCATATGAGGCATCTCTCCCTATGCATACACTTTATACTGTATGGGGCCAGGAGTTTTTCCGGACCTATAGTCCTGGTCAGGGCACGTGGTAAATATATAACATGGGCAGATCGAAACAACCTTTTGGTTATCCTGTTTTTTTCTAACTCCCATCCTGTCCTGTCCCATTCCTGTATTCCCCTCAGGGTGTACACAGCAGTCAGGCTGGATACCTGCCCATGACCCCAGGACTGGATAACCCTCAGGTCAGTCACTGGAGATGACAAAGATACATGAAAACCTACTGAAAACGTCTACATGCTAACACATTTATTATTGAAAGTCTTCTACCCTATATCATTCCTATAGGGTTGATCACTCATATTGCATTATACCCCCTGTTCCTCTGTATAGATGGTGTGGCTGCCAGCGTCTCGCTCTCGCCTCAACTCCGCCCGCACTGTGTCAGAGAGCTCCGAGGGCAGGGGCACGTTGGTGGAGCTGGAGATGAGCGAGGACTTCTTATTGGCTGGCAGCCTACAGAGGAAGCGGCATCGGGAGGACAGTGCCTACATGTCTCAGAGGGACAGCATGTCAGGGGGGCCACCTGAGACCCCCTCCCCTGACACAGAGGGGGAGGAGGACCAGAACGGATACGTGCTCCCCGGACTGGGTGACAGTCCAGAGAGAGGTGATACCATAGATACATTTTCTTTAAGCCATATAAATAGAGTCATATGTTTTTGTATGACGTGTTAGTGGATGGTTGCATGATCATTGTTATAACTCAAAGTGTCAGTGTTAATTGCAAGAGTACTCAGATCATTTCAGATCTCTGGATCACCTTACTCACTCCTCTTTCCCTTGTCACTGTTCTCCACAGATACGCTACTGTCTAGCTCACGGGTCACCCTTCCTCATGGGAGGACGCCCAAGGTTCCCTCATACCCATCAGGACCCTCAGAGGACCATGACAGTGCCTGTGAGGAATATGAGTACATGAACAAACAGGCGTGCATGATGTCTCTCTCCCCCAGGCAGCAGCCTGGCCATTCCAAAGATGGCCAGTGGCTGAAGATGAAGAAGAGGCAACGCTCTTCTCTGCCATCCCCGGATACAGAGTACACAGAGTGCACGGGGCACAGGACATCAGCTGGGGAGAACAGGGGAGGCCAAACCAAGAATGAAGAACACCAGGACTATGAATCCCCTGCCCTCAACTCTGATTCAGACAAAATAGAGGAAAGGGGTTCTGGTGACGTTGAATATGAGTACATGGACATTCGAAGTGTTGGACCAGAGGCCAGTGAAAGACCAGACTATCCCCCACCACGAGTTGTCCCTCATCCTGGAGCTACGCCCAAACAGCGGATGAGAGGCGAGAGAGAGGTGGAGGAAGAGGAGGAGGAGGATGAATACGTAGAAGAGGACGACTATCATTACACTAACAGGCAGCCCAAGCTGCGGCAGGCTCTGCGAGGCAGGGAGGGGCTGAGGATGCAGAGAGGAGGAGAGGGAGAGGTGGATGAGTACGAGGACATGGATTCCCTGGCCACTCCTGGAGCTGGGGACCCAGTGGAGTACGAGAATTTGCAGGGAGAAGGTGAGGGTGTAGTGGGGGGCATGGAGGGTCAGCGCACAGGGATGGGGGCATTTGTAAAAGTGCGTGCAGGGGTAGGGGTGGGGGAGCCTGGTGGCGGAGATCGCTCATTTGACAATCCAGACTACTGGCAGAGCAGGTTGTTCCTGAAGCCTAACGCTGTGAGCACGTAGGGAAGTGGACCTCCTTCCTCGACACTGAAGGGGATAGCTGCATCTGTAGCTGTTCCATGCCCATTGAAATCAATGAAGGACCAGGAGAGGGGAGAAACCAATCCAGAGCCATCCAAAAATCAAAAATATTGAAGATATATCTTTGTGTGCCATTTTTGTATCTTTAAAGAGCGATTGCCACTAAAAAGCAACTTCTTGTTTTAAAAATGGCTCATGTGGCATCAATATGAGTCAGAAACATTTATTCTAGTGTCAAAACTGACTACAAAGTGTAAATCATAAAGTCAGTCTCGTCTAAAACAGAGATCTGCGAGATGATAGGAAAATATTTTATGTCACGGAATAAAGGGTACCATAATAGTTTGCCTGTAGTTGGGTTTATTTCAATCCTGCCCACAGCTGGCAGCACCCAAGTAATCATCAATTTGGAGATTGTAATGCCCATGGTCAATTTGGTTCGACATTTGATATCTCTATGGGGCTAGATAGGGACCATTAGTAAATTACACAATGTACATGGGACAATATTTTTGAATGTCAATAGCTCCAAATTGAAATGACTTAAAAACCTCAAACAAACTATAAATTGTAGAAATTCATTTACAAATATTGAAAGCATTTAATGAGACAACTAAAAGATGTGCAACATGAAAATATTGTGCAACATGAAAAATCTACTTTGCCACGGTCACACACCAGCCTGCTGAAGCTAATTGGCAAAATAAGTTGGCTAGCACTAGCTATCTTAGGCAGCTTTAAGACACAAGACCTGGTTTCAAGATATCTAGAAGGGTGAGTTACAGTAACTGTGTACTGTTTTGGTAGAGTGAATGTACAAATGCTTGCCACATACGAACACACACACAAGAGACACCCACATTAAACCACCCAACAAGACAACTCTCGTTTGGCTTCAGTCATGGCCGCTGCATTTCTTAATGACCAAGCCGAAAAAGAGGCCAAATCAGGAAGTTCAGCCTTTAATGTGTCTGTTACAGGTTTACATTGATCATGTTTTTAGCCATAATAACGTGTAAGCTTTGGGATGTTTTCTTTTCTTTGAAATATGATACTGTATTATAAGTGTAAGGCACTGTGAGTGGGTGAAGCACTAATAGAAATGGCCCGATTATAAGCTTTGTATATGTGTTTTTACTTATAAGAACAAAAAATTGTTTCGTACAATGTTATTTTTCTATTGTATTTTCATGTTTTGAAAATGTTAATGTAACCTTTAAGTGATACTATTGAGTATTTTCTACATAATAAAAATCTTTGAAGAATGTATGTGATTTTTTTCATTAATCATGGGGACCAGACATAATTCACAATCAGTCTGTTGATAATAGATGTTTAATTCATTTCTATGGTGCTGTCTTGCTGTTCAGTTTTTACACAGTCCCATTCTTTGGGGTAAGTGAGAAATGAATAGGCACATTCCATGTCGTCGTTATTCCAGTTGGGTTGAGCAGATTACCAGAGATCAACACCTGAAACAACATCCCCGGAACCACATTTATAGTGACTTTAGTACAACAATTAGCGACCTTGTCAAGTTATTCTCTGTGCATAACGGTTAAGGTGTTGGACTGACAGTCTCAGGGACTGTAGATTGAATCCCGATAAGGATGCGACCCAGGACAGAATTTACACATTGGTGTCAGATGTGGGATGGCACCTCGGTGTAAATTCGGTACGACCTTCGGTAGAGGCGCAAGGAAATCAAAGATGCTGCTCTAATGCCGTGTTCACATGCTATCGGAAACTTGGAACCTCCGCGTTAAAATGAATTTAAGTTATTTGCATAGAGCTTCATACTGGTTGATTCTGATACTTCCCAAGTGGGAAACTGGATAATTTTCTACAAGTTAGCAATTCGCAACTCAGCAATTCGCAACTCAGCGATATAAGTCAGGGTATGAGTCTAGAAACGTGCCTATTTTCTCGAAAGTACGCAATGTCACGATTCCCAAGCTATACAATATTACAGATAGCAAGTTAGTTATCTCACATCTTGGAAAATATTTGTAATGTTCTACTTCTTGTTGACGAAATTCATGCTAATGTTGGGTTTTTGAGCTAGAGTCCAATTGACTCCCATTCACTCCTTGAAGGAGAGCTCTCCTTGTCCCAGAATCGCCCAGAATGCACCGCGCGACCCAGAGCCGTATCAACAGAGTTGACCATCTCCTCATAAGTATCTCTGGCTTTGTAGTGTCGGTGCCTGTGTGAAGCTAGCCACAATAAGGATTAGCCACAATTGACTTTGCGTTGTGCCTTCAAAATAAAAGTACCCCATTGAAAGTGATTAAAACGGATACAAATAGTGGAATCTTGCCATATTTGGACTAGATAACGCTAAACAAGGTCGGAATGTAATTATATAAATTCAACAAAAGACAATAATTAATCAATTTGACACAAATCAGTGGATGTATTAGAATTGCATTGGTGGCATACATATATGCACTGAACAAATAAAATCAAATGTTATTTGTCACATGCGCCGAATACAACATGCTTACTTACAAGCCCTTAACCAACAATGCAGTCCAAGAAATAGAGTTAAGAAAATATTTACTAAATAAACTAAAGTAAAAAATTAAATAAAAAGTAACACAATAAAATAACAATAACGAGGCTATATACAGAGGGTAACAGTGCCGAGTCAATGTGCGGGGGTACAGGTTAGTCGAGGTAATTTGTACATGTAGGTAGGGGTAAAGTGACTATGCATTGATAATAAACTTCGAGTAGCGGCAGTGTAAAAACAAAGGGGGGTGTCAATGTAAATAGTACGGGTGGCAATTAGATTAATTGTTCGGCAATTTGTGTATTGTTTTGAATTTATATAACATCATTCCAACCTTGTTTAGCATTATCTACTCCAAATATGACATGATTCCACTATTTGTATCAGTTTGAATCACTTTCAATTGGTGACTTGTATTTTGAAGTCGAACTGCAAATTCCACTATTGTGGCTAATCTTTATAGTGGCTAGCTTCACACAGGTGTCGGTCTTGGTGCCTGACCCATCAGGAAGTGTGTTGTTGTGAAGAGTGTCGCTGCCAAGATGTCTGACAACGAAGAACAAGAACAGACTATCGCTGAGGACTTGGTTGTCACCAAGTATAAAATGGGAGGTGACATCGCCAACCGTAAGTGTCCGATCGGGGTGACCTGCTCTTGTCGGCCTTTCGACTTCGTACAACATAGTCAACACAACCATGTGCTTTGACATAGTAGGCGCAGTTTAGAAACGTGTGATGGGTGGAATGGAAATTGGCCTAGCCCTAGTATTCTGGTCTAGCGCAAGCAAGCTGACTTTATTTTGTTCAGTAAGCTAACTAGCTATGGTTAACGGTTATTTTGTCAAGGACTGTCAACATAGGCTAGCTAGCAAACGTTACCTACAAATTAATTATCAACAGTCACATCAGACAGTAGCAACCACTATTGTATTTGTTAGGTAGATGTAGTTAGCTAGCTAACGTTATTTATTGTATGGTCATAACCTTAGTTCACGGTTTGGGGAGCTACAGTAGCTAACGGCATTTTTTATGTTTCCATGTCAACCACACAGAGATTGCAGCTAGGAAGTTGCCTTGGGGCAATTCTATGTTAACAGGCTCCGACTTTTCCACTTTGAAATGTAGCTAGCTATGTCAAACAAGAACCAAACAAAAACTCAATGCACAAGGACTACTTTTAAAAATGTTAACAGAAATGTTAATAAAAATATTTACTTGACGAACAATGCAAATACAAAGTTTGGTAACAGAATGATGGTTTATGCTGTTTGTGCCATCATTCTGTTACCAAACTTTGCATCTGCACTGTTCTCAAAGTGTGTTTTTGTACAATTCTGGGGAAATTGTAAAAATTCGGCCTTGTGCATAGAGTTGTATGGGTTGTTTAATTTTGCAATCATTGATTTTTGTTTGGCAAGTGAAAAATAAGCCTCAGCATAATTCTGTTTTCATGGAATTAACCCCTTACTAGCAAAGAGTCATAGCTAGCTAGTTCCAAGTGAAGTGACATTTAGGTCTAGCTATATATGTGTAAGTTTGTTCTGCCTGGCTGTAGTCAACTGAGACAATTTTACTGGAAAAGGCTTGCAAACTTGACAGGGAAATATTATTCCAACCACACATGATCTGGCTAGCTAGCTGCCTCACTGACAACTTATTCACAGGTATTATAAATAAATATAGCTAATTTCCTACCAAAATCAAGTGGTCCCAAAATGCTTACATTGCTTGTTGGCATGACCTTAGTAGCTTTATGACACACAGAAATAGAATGAGTAGACAGGGTTCGTCATTCAAGTCAATGATGGCATAATGGGTGGACTGGCAACCATTTTGAGTGTAACCTTAGCAGGAAGTAAAAGCAGGAAGTTTACCCTTCAGTCTGTGCTGTGATTTGTTGAGCCACCGCAAATGACATTACAAAAAATTACGTAGCATGTTAGGAGAATTAGGTTAGCTAAAATGCCAAAAAAGTATACTTTTGACGTTCATTTGACATAAGCTGGATTCCTTCTAGCCATGACCCAGCTAGAGTGGTGGTGAGGAGGAGGAGCTCCGCAGACCCTTTTGTGTCCTGAAGTAATTTTGCCATTCATTGTAGTCATTGCGCCCTGTAGAGTTGCTATTTTCTCGTGTCAATTAACTTGTGACATTCCTGGATTACTCATTATAATAATAGTCCGATTTAATCAACAAATTCGATAATCAGTTTAAAAAAGGTTAAGGGTACAAGACTGTGTACATAGCTGGCTGTTTTGGCAAAAATCACAACATATCCCATCGAGCAAAGCGGGGAGAGGCTGCCTGTTGTCACAGTTCCAAGACCAGTCAGAAACGTCCAGCTAACCCTACGCCAATGACGCCGGTGGATCTCAAAACTGAACTTGGATCCGCGTTAAGTAGCAATGATATCCTTCGCCACCGTCGTCTTAGGACATTCACGTCATTTAGCAGACAATCTTATCTAGAGCGACTTACAGTTAGAGTGCATACATTTTCATACTGGCCCCCCGTGGGAATCGAACCCACAACCCTGGCGTTGCAAGCGCCATGCTCTACCAACTGAGCTACACAGGACTATACTTGAACCAGTCATGACTATTCAATAAAACAAATACTTTTGAAGTTTCTTACCAGCAAATGTCTTAGTTACATGATTGCATAACTAGCAAAGGCGTTTTAAAATCGAGGGTGTAGTGTTTATTAAGTTTGGCAATGAGGACAGAAACTAGCATAGTTCAAATGGGAAAACGAGTTTAGGCTTAGTGCGCATGTACGCCCATGCGCACTAGGCTAATTCAGGAGACCTGTAGAGATTGTAGTTTTTATGCACTGATATCATGAGCTGGCAGAATAAAGTTTGATTTAAACAATTCAGAGACTGAAACAAATAAATCAGATGACTTATTTAAGGAGAGCGAATGGGTATACAATCTCGAAGTCAGCTGTAACTGTCAATAGTAATAAATAAAAATAATTAAAAAAGAAGCTTAAAACGATGTTTGAGTGAACCCTGAATACAGTAAATGAATGGTGAAGTTGCTTCCAGACACGGTAGACTCCTCCTCCTCACCGCTCTATGGACAGGCTTAAAATTGACCTCAGGCCCTGGGTCATGACTCATACCTCGACATTGAACCCAGTTAAATGGCAGTTGATTCATCATGACATACAGTGGGGGAAAAAAGTATTTAGTCAGCCACCAATTGTGCAAGTTCTCCCACTTAAAAAGATGAGAGAGGCCTGTGATTTTCATCATAGGTACACGTCAACGATGACAGACAAAATGAGGAAAGAAAATCCAGAAAATCACATTGTAGGATTTTTAATGAATTTATTTGCAAATTATGGTGGAAAATAAGTATTTGGTCAATAACAAAAGTTTCTCAATACTTTGTTATATACCCTTTGTTGGCAATGACACAGGTCAAATGTTTTCTGTAAGTCTTCACAAGGTTTTCACACACTGTTGCTGGTATTTTGGCCCATTCCTCCATGCAGATCTCCTCTAGAGCAGTGATGTTTTGGGGCTGTCGCTGGGCAACACGGACTTTCAACTCCCTCCAAAGATTTTCTATGGGGTTGAGATCTGGAGACTGGCTAGGCCACTCCAGGACCTTGAAATGCTTCTTACGAAGCCACTCCTTCGTTGCCCGGGCGGTGTGTTTGGGATCATTGTCATTGTCATGCTGAAAGCCACGTTTCATCTTCAATGCCCTTGCTGATGGAAGGAGGTTTTCACTCAAAATCTCACGATACATGGCCCCATTCATTCTTTCCTTTACACGGATCAGTCGTCCTGGTCCCTTTGCAGAAAAACAGCCCCAAAGCATGATGTTTCCACCCCCATGCTTCACAGTAGGTATGGTGTTCTTTGGATGCAACTCAGCATTCTTTGTCCTCCAAACACGACGAGTTTAGTTTTTACCAAAAAGTTCTATTTTGGTTTCATCTGACCATATGACATTCTCCCAATCCTCTTCTGGATCATCCAAATGCACTCTAGCAAACTTCAGACGGGCCTGGACATGTACTGGCTTAAGCAGGGGGACACGTCTGGCACTGCAGGATTTGAGTCCCTGGCGGCGTAGTGTGTTACTGATGGTAGGCTTTGTTACTTTGGTCCCAGCTCTCTGCAGGTCATTCACTAGGTCCCCCCGTGTGGTTCTGGGATTTTTTCTCACCGTTCTTGTGATCATTTTGACCCCACGGGGTGAGATCTTGCGTGGAGCCCCAGATCGAGGGAGATTATCAGTGGTCTTGTATGTCTTCCATTTCCTAATAATTGCTCCCACAGTTGATTTCTTCAAACAAAGCTGCTTACCTATTGCAAATTCAGTCTTCCCAGCCTGGTGCAGGTCTACAATTTTGTTTCTGGTGTCCTTTGACAGCTCTTTGGTCTTGGCCATAGTGGAGTTTGGAGTGTGACTGTTTGAGGTTGTGGACAGGTGTCTTTTATACTGATAACAAGTTCAAACAGGTGCCATTAATACAGGTAACGAGTGGAGGACAGAGGAGCCTCTTAAAGAAGAAGTTACAGGTCTGTGAGAGCCAGAAATCTTGCTTGTTTGTAGGTGACCAAATACTTATTTTCCACCATAATTTGCAAATAAGTTCATTAAAAATCCTACAATTTGATTTTCTGGATTTTGTTTTCTCAATTTCTGTCATAGTTGACGTGTACCTATGATGAAAATTACAGGCCTCTCTCATCTTTTTAAGTGGGAGAACTTGCACAATTGGTGGCTGACTAAATACTTTTTTCCCCCACTGTAATACAACCATAATGGATAGTGTCTTATTTAAAGAGAACGCACATGTTCCGATTGAATGTAATGATGACATATTTGGTCTCACATCTACACTCGAATCTTTTTCACCTCTCAAATGTCTCATACCTCTCCACCTCCTATTCCCCTGCCCTCTCTCTCTGTCTAGAGGCCCTGCGTGTGGTGATTGAGGCGGCCAAGTCAGGGGTGTCTGTGCTCAGTCTGTGTGACAAGGGAGATGCCCACATCATGGCAGAGACTGGCAAGGTCTTCAGGAAGGAGAAAGACTTGAAAAAAGGTAAGGGGCCAGGGTGGGGTGGAAGGGGGGGAAAGGCTATCCTCCATGTGCTCAGTTGTCAGTACATGTCCCACTTCTCATTAATGTGTAGGCTCGTTGCAGTGATGTATGACGGCGTGTTCATAGACGTCCAACAATCCGCTGTTAATGCCACGTATGGTGTTTGAGAGCTCACGCTTTGTTCTCGCAGAGCAATCATTGTACAATTTCTCCATCCAGGTCATTACGTTGTTTGTACATAGCATCTTGTAGACTGGTTCTAGATATTCCATCAGGGCAGTGAAGCTGACATTCTCTACCATTGACAATGGCTGCATATCAATTGCAATCATTTCTGTAATCAGTGCTGTGATTTTCTCACTCCGTCCGTTATCGCACAGCTGCCAGCAACGGGTTGGGTCACGGTGTCTCCCTTTCAGATGATGGCTAAGCATTGCACCTGTACTGCCACTGTAGCTCAATTCCACCTTACTACGTTTGCATTTATTTCACCGCCTTCTCATTTAACTTCTCAAAGTATTGCCATACAGGACTTTGCTGCTGTCGCTTCCCTGTCTCGCTCTGCTATTTTGATAACTATTAACGACGATGACTTGGAGCGCTTTATATCCGTGGCAAATCATTTGAAAGATGCATATCTCCTCCTACTAACGTTACAGCATTGTTGCATTAGGTATTTGTTTAATTTCTATTTTCCCCTTAATGATAATGATTGGGACCTGTTAGCAGTCGTTTTTTTATAACTGCACTGTGATTTTAATTTTGTAAAAAAAATAAGAAAATTGGTTAGGGATTTTTTTTCTTCTAAACTTTTACTATCCCAATGTCGTTTAAACGTTCACACCCCTACTATGTAGTTATAAGAGACAGATAAGACTGTTTGTCCTGTCTCCCATAACTGTTTACTGTCATACTGTCTCCAGATCAGAAACACATGCCACACATTCACAATGGGCCTGAACATGGGATTACTTATTGAATATGCCAGTGAGATGACAGAACTATGAGGAGTGATATGGGTTAAAAATAGGGGCGTTATTTGACATCAGTCTCTCATAAACACTGCAGATGATTTTGAATTGAAGATTTGGTGGTTCTCTCTTCCCTTTTACAGGAATTGCCTTCCCCACCAGCGTCTCAGTCAATAACTGTGTTTGCCACTTCTCTCCCCTGAAGAGTGACCCTGACTACACACTTAAAGATGGGGACCTGGTCAAAATGTATGAACCTCAATCTACAGTAATGTTACCCCTTCACTCTATGTGTCTTCAGTCTCCCAAGTATGTGTTGTCTTTCCCCTCTCTCGTCTGTCATCTTGTTTTCTGTGTTCTCATGCGTCTGATGGAGTCTCCTTGGCTGTTGACTTGTCGTCTTTGTTAGGTCTCGTCTCCCTGTATGTCTATGTGTGCCTGTATGTCTATATGGCAAACGATAAGTAAGGATTGGATAACGAGCCTTGTTCATCTGGTATTGGTGTCTAATTGTCACTATTGCCATTGCATAGTTGAACAAGCATTTTCATCTTAGTTGTTGGACTGCCACTTTGGTTTTCATCTCTCTGTTGACCCTCCCTTGCCTGTTTTCTGTCTTCTGTATATTTAAGGATGTCACTGACTGGAACATTGTGAGTGTTAAAGAGTCAACTATACTGAACAAAAATCGTATGCAACATGTAAAGTGTTGGTCCCATGTTTCATGAGCTGAAATAAAATATCCCAGAACTTTTCCATACACACAAAAAGCTTAATTCGCTCAAATTTTGTGCACAAATTTGTTTACATCCCTGTTAGTGAGCATTTATCTTTGCCAAGAGAATCCATCCACCTGTCAGGTGTGGCATATCAAGAAGCTGATTAAACAGCATGATCATTACACAGGTGCACATTGTGCTGGGGACAATAAAAGGCCACTCTAAAATTGAATCAAATCGAATTGTATTTGTCACATGTGCCGAATACAACAGGTGTAGACCTTACAGTGGAATGCCTACTTACAAGCCCTTAACCAACAATGCAGTTTTAAGAAAGAATACCCTAAAAAAATAAGAAATAAAAGTAGCAAATAATGAAAGGGCAGCAGTAAAATAACAATAGTAAAATAACTCTACCTACATGTACATATTACCTCAACGGGGGTACCGGCACAGAGTCAATGTTCGGGGGCACCAGTTAGTCGAGGTAATATGTACATGTAGGTAGAGTTATTAAAGTGACTATGCATAGATAATAAACAGAGTAGCAGCAGCGTGAAAGAGGGGAGAGGGGGCCAATATAAATAGTCTGGGTAGCCATTTGATTAGATGTTCAGGAGTCTTATGGCTTGGGGGTAGAAGCTGTTTAGAAGCCTCTTGGACCTAGACTTGGCGCTCCGGTACCGCTTTCCGTGCGGTAGCAGAGAGAACAGTCTATGACTAGGGTGGCTGGAGTCTTTGACAATTTTTAGGGCCTTCCTCTGACACCGCCTGGTATAGAGGTCCTGGATGGCAGGAAGCTTGGCCCCAGTGATGTACAGGGCCGTACGCACTACCCTCTGTAGTGCCTTGCGGTGGGAGGCCGAGCAGTTGCCATACCAGGCAGTGATGCAACCAGTCAGGATGCTCTCGATGGTGCAGCTGTAGAACCTTGGCACTATGGTGTTGAACGCTGAGCTGTAGTCAATGAATATCATTCTCACATAGGTGTTTATTTTGTCCAGGTGTGAAAGGGCAGTGTGGAGCACGATAGAGATTGCATCATCTGTGGATCTGTTGGGGTGGTATGCAAATTGGAGTGGGTCTAGGGTTTCTGGGATAATGGTGTTGATGTGAGCCATGACCAGCCTTTCAAAGCACTTCATGGCTACAGACGTGAGTGCTACGGGTCGGTAGTCATTTAGGCAGGTTACCTTAGTATTCTTGGGCACAGGACTATGGTGGTCTGCTTGAAACATGTTGGTATTACAGACTCAGACAGGGAGAGGTTGAAAATGTCAGTGAAGACACTTGCCAGTTGGTCAGCGCATGCTCGGAGTACACGTCCTGGTAATCCGTCTGAATGTTGACCTGTTCAACGGTCTTACTCACATCGGCTACGGAGAGCATGATCACACAGTCATCCAGAACAGCTGATGCTCTCATCCATGTTTCAGTGTTCCTTGCCTCGAAGCGAGCGTAGAAGTAATTTAGCTCGTCTGGTAGGCTTGTGTCACTGGGCAGCTCGTGGCTGTGCTGCCCTTTGTAGTCTGTAATAGTTTGCAAGCTCTGCCACATCCGAACAGCATCGGCGCCGGTGTAGTACAATCGATTTTAGTCCTTTATTGGCGCTTTGCTTGTTTGATTGTTCGTCGGAGGGCATAGCGGGATTTCTTATAAGCTTCCGGGTTAAAGTCCTGCTCCTTGAAAGCGTCAGCTCTACCCTTTAGCTCAGTGCAGATGTTGCCTGTAATCCATGGCTTCTGGTTGGGGTATGTACGTACGGTCACTGTGGGGACGACGTCATCGATGCACTTACAGTGAGGGAAAAAAGTATTTGATCCCCTGCTGATTTTGTATGTTTGCCCACTGACAAAGACATGATCAGTCTATAATTTTAATGGTAGGTTTCTTTGAACAGTGAGGGACAGAATAACAACAACAAAATCCAGAAAAGCGCATGTCAAAAATGTTATAAATTGATTTGCATTTTAATGAGGGAAATAAGTATTTGACCCCTCTGCAAAACATGACTTAGTACTTGGTGGCAAAACCCTTGTTGGCAATCACAGAGGTCAGACGTTTCTTGTAGTTGGCCACCAGGTTTGCACACATCTCAGGTGGGATTTTGTTCCACTCCTATTTGCAGATCTTCTCCAAGTCATTAAGGTTTCGAGGCTGACGTTTGGCAACTCGAACCTTCAGCTCCCTCCACAGATTTTCTATGGGATTAAGGTCTGGAGACTGGCTAGGCCACTCCAGGACCTTAATGTGCTTCTTCTTGAGCCACTCCTTTGTTGCCTTGGCCGTGTGTTTTGGGTCATTGTCATGCTGGAATAACCATCCACGACCCATTTTCAATGCCCTGGCTGAGGGAAGGAGGTTCTCACCCAAGATTTGACGGTACATGGCCCCGTCCATCGTCCCTTTGATGCGGTGAAGTTGTCCTGTCCCCTTAGCAGAAAAACACCCCCAAAGCATAATGTTTCCACCTCCATGTTTGATGGTGGGGATGGTGTTCTTGGGGTCATAGGCAGCATTCCTCCTCCTCCAAACACGGCGAGTTGAGTTGATGCCAAAGAGCTCCATTTTGGTCTCATCTGACCACAACACTTTCACCCAGTTCTCCTCCGAATCATTCAGATGTTCATTGGCAAACTTCAGACGGCCCTGTATATGTGTTTTCTTGAGCACGGGGACCTTGCAGGCACTGCAGGATTTCAGTCCTTCACGGCGTAGTGTGTTACCAATTGTTTTCTTGGTGACTATGGTCCCAGTTGCCTTGAGATCATTGACAAGATCCTCCCGTGTAGTTCTGGTCTGATTCCTCACCGTTCTCATGATCATTGCAACTCCCCGAGGTGAGATCTTGCATGGAGCCACAGGCCGAGGGAGATTGACAGTTATTTTGTGTTTCTTCCATTTGCGAATAATCGCACCAACTGTTGGCACCTTCTCACCAAGCTGCTTGGCGATGGTCTTGTAGCCCATTCCAGTAGGTCTACAATCTTGTCCCTGACATCCTTGGAGAGCTCTTTGGTCTTGGCCATGGTGGAGAGTTTGGAATCTGATTGATTGATTGCTTCTGTGGACAGGTGTCTTTTATACAGGTAACAAGCTGAGATTAGGAGCACTCCCTTTAAGAGTGTGCTCCTAATCTCAGCTCGTTACCTGTATAAAAGACACCTGGGAGCCAGAAATCTTTCTGATTGAGAGGGGGTCAAATACTTATTTCCCTCATTAAAATGCAAATCAATTTATAACATTTTTGACATGCGTTTTCCTGGATGTCTTTGTTGTTATTCTGTCTCTCACTGTTCAAATAAACCTACCATTAAAATTATAGACTGATCATTTCTTTGTCATTGGGCAAACGTACAAAATCAGCAGGGGATCAAATACTTTTTTCCCTCACTGTATTGATGAAGCCAGTGACTGATGTGGTGTACTCCTCAAAGCCATCAGAAGAATCCCAGAACATATTCTAGTCTGTGCTAGCAAAACAGTCCTGTAGCTTAGCATCTGCTTCATCTGACCACTTTTGTATTGACCGAGTCACTGGTGCTTCCTGCTTTAGTTTTTGCTTGTAAACAGGAATCGGGAGGATAGAATTATGGTCAGATTTGCCAAATGGAGGGCGAGGGAGAGCTTTGTACGCGTCTCTGTGTGTGGAGTAAAGGTGGTCTAGAGTTTTTTTTTTTTTTTTTTCTCTGGTTGCACATTTAACACCCCATCTCCTTCCGCGATATATCTGTCTCTTTCTCCTGCGATTGACGGGGATGAGGGCCCTTTCGGGTGTCTGGAGCAAATCCCTCTCGTCCGAATCATTAAAGAAAGATTATTTGTCCAGTTCAAGGTAAGTAATCGCTGTTCTGATGTCCAGAAGCTCTTTTCGGTCATAAGAGACGGTAGCAGGAACATTATGTACAAAATAAGTTACAAACAATGTGTTGGTTAAGAGTCCATAAAACGGCAGCCATCCCCTCAAAATGTGCAGTTTTGTCACACAACTTCACAGATGTCTCAAGTTTTGAGGGAATGCTGACTGCAGGAATGTCCACCAGAGCTGTTGCCAGAGAATGTAATGTTAATTTCTCTACCATTCATCCGACGCAATCACCTAATGTTTCAGCATAATAATGCACAGCCCCATGTCTCAAGGATCTATACACAATTCCTGGAAGCTGAAAATGTCCCAGTTCTTCCATGGGCTGCCTACTCACCATACATTTACATTTACATTTTAGTCATTTAGCAGACGCTCTTATCCAGAGCGACTTACAGTTAGTGAATACATATTTTTTTTATCCTGGCCCCCCGTGGGATCGAACCCACAACCCTGGCGTTGCAAACGCCATGCTCTATCAACTGAGCTACATCCCTGCCGGCCATTCCCTCCCCTACCCTGGACGACGCTGGGCCAATTGTGCGCCGCCCATGAGTCTCCCGGTCGAGGCCGGCTGCGACAGAGCCTGGATTCAAACCAGGATCTCTAGTGGCACAGTTAGCACTGCGATGCAATGCCTTAGACCACTGCGCCACTCAGGAGATAATGTCTCCTGACATGTCACCTATTGAGCACGTTTGGGATGCTCTGGATTGATGTGTACGACAGCGTGTTCCAGTTCCTGCCAATATTCAGCAACTTCGCACAGCCATTGAAGAGGAGTGGGACAACATTCTACAGGCCACAATCAGCAGCCTGATCAACTCTATGCGAAGTAGATGTGTCGCGCTGCATGTGGCAAATGGTGTTCACACCAGATACTGACTGGTTTTCTGATCCACACCCCTACCTTTAAAAAAAAAGAAATCTGTGACCAACAAATGTATATCTGTATTTCCTGTCATGTGAAATCCATAGATTAGGGCCTAATTTATTTATTTCAATTGACTGATTTCGTTATATGAACTGTAACTCAGTCAAATCTTTGAAATTGTTGCGTTTATGTTTTTGTCCAGTGTAGATGGTTATGCCAACTTGTGCTGTATTACTGTAGGGCTGTGCCATTCTCAGAATCTGTTGAAAAGTCATATTTTTCATTACTATAACAAAAGCGTGGGTATGTCCTTCCACCATGACAATGAAATTGCTAGTGGTGCTGTCTTTGGAATACATTATGAGCCCCCCTGCAGTATAGTTGTAGGTGAACAAGCCAATAACAAACTTACCTTCGGAGCATATCCTCACTTGACACTTACCGTAATATAATCAAACAAATTAGATTGTTTAATTTGTGTCTGACCTTGTTTTTTTTGTCAGTAAACTTTTTCCCATTTGATCTTTGGAAGCACAACATGACTGCCATTTTGCCCTTGCCTAAATGTATTTAATCATCTCCTCTATATGTCCTTTTACACAATGACATAGATATCAGCAACTGGTTTTGTATTTGTATTTTATTAGGGATCCCCATTAGCTGCTGCCAAGGCAGCAGCTACTCTTCCTGGGGTCCAAATACATCAAGACACTTACATTACACATAAAACATAAGATAAAACAGTACATCATATAACATCGCTACACCACTACATGGTTGGCATAACGATTTCTGAATGTCTCATGAACTTCTATTTCCTTCATGACTTATACATTTCCATCTCTCCTTTTCTCTTATCCTCTCCATCTCTGCCCCCTTTATTTCTGCAGTGATCTTGGAGTCCATGTTGACGGCTTCATCTCGAATGTGGCTCATAGCTTTGTTGTGGGAGCTACCAAGGTATGTACCATTATGACCTAATGACTTGGAATTCTTAAGCCCTCATTGCAATAGGCTTAAAGAGATATTCTGGAGGATTGAAAATGACCTTATTATTTTTTAAACCTGCCGTTTTGGACTAGACATGTAAATGTATGGCTCATACATACATAATAAACGATCTACGGTTCTCTCCCAGCGGAAAATGGCACAGAATCCTGACATTCTAACCTGCCATAATTTAGTGCATGAGATTTGCTTGCTCATTCCTGTCATGTAGTGAACGTGCGCTCTGAAGCAAGTGGGATGAGTGGCTGCATGCGCTTACCATTAGTGATTTTGATAACAGCGAAAATACATTGAATTAATCGAATGCATGATAACTGCCATGCATCAGAAGTTTGAAAGCATCCTGAATTAGAAGTGAGATCTATTAGACCTAGGTAGTAGTTTAATTTCTCTTTCAAAGCATTTCTCTGCAAACCAGAGAATGTTGTGTGCTAAATATGCCAGTGTAGCCACACAAATACATTAGAAGATAATTGTCCACCCGATCAGAAACACTGTGCTGACAACCTTTAGTTTCTAAATGGTGTCGCTGGTGAATTTTGGAATATATTGCAAAATAGGCTATAAGGTTTTAACCAGGTGCGCGTCCATCCATATGTCCTGTTCGCCAATCACGACACAACGCACATGTTGATGCGCTCGAGAAGTGCATGCTGAAGTAAACGTTCACCCACTTTTTATACAATAAATTATTGGCCTACCTTTCTGTTGTCAACCATCCATCCAATTCAAATAATTCCATGTGTCCACCTTTTGTCCTTATAAATGTTCACAAAGGTATTATTCAATGATATGGGGTAATAATCCAACACAGCAGTTGATTGCCAGCGATCATCATTCATCACATAGGCAAATGCTATTTATAATAAATACACAACTTTTAACATTTACATTTTAGTCATTTAGCAGACGCTCATATCCAGAGCGACTTACAGTTAGTGAGTGCAGACATTATTTTTTAAATTTTCATACTGTCCCCCCGTGGGAAGCGAACCCACAACCCTGGCGTTGCAAACGCCATGCTCTACCAACTGAGCTACATCCCTGCCGGCCATTCCCTCCCCTACCCTGGACGACGCTGGGCCAATTGTGCGCCGCCCCATGGGTCTCCCGGTCGCGGCCGGCTACGACAGAGCCTGGATTCGAACCAGGATCTCTAGTGGCACAGCTAGCACTGTGATGCCGTGCCTTAGACCACTGCGCCACTCGGGAGGTAAGGAGTTGATGCAAACATATAACTGCTGGTATTATTTTTTTTTTTGAGTCATTTTAGCAGACGCTCTTATCCAGAGCGACTTATAGATATTGAGTGCATACATTTTTCATACTGGCCCCCCGTGGGAAACGAACCCACAACCCTGGCGTTGCAAGCGCCATGCTCTACCAACTGAGCTACAGGAGGGCTTAACTTTCCATTGTATAAAATTACATTATCACATTACTTTGAGACCTTGCATGCAACTACAGGAAGTCGGGAACTGACCTGCAACAACCAAACGTGATGGACAATGTTGATAGGCAGGTGAAATTATGTCCGATGAGATTGCAAGGTTAAAGTGGGAGGCGGGATCAGGATAGGCCCAGTATTGTCCAATGATGTTGCGGGTAGGGCCCGGGACGATACCCGTATCTCGATACTCATTAGTATCGTGGCAAGGAAACAAAACACAAAGCAGATTGAACTTCTTTTGGAAAACAGCCCTAATGTTGGAAACAAACATTAAGTTGTCATCCAGAGTCACATTTATTTATTTTCCAAGCTATAGCACACAATATTTTACATACAGCAGGTTTTTAAAGGACCAAATAGTTTGGTCTGCTTCGTGTTTTAATTTTTGCCATGGAAAAAAATATCACAATACTGGTATCATCACAGCCCCAGTTTTGGGGTGAGTCCAACATGCACACCACATGAACACCACAGAGTTATTTTTTTACTCTCTTTGGGCACACGTTACAGAACAATGACATGAGGACATTGTGCACAATTGTTGGGAGTTTCCATTTTGGCTTGTGAGCGCTACTTTCAAAACTACTGGCTGAAATTAAACAAAACTTCCAGAAAATCTCTTTAAAACACTCACATTAACTCTCCTTCAGGGCTCTGGCATATGTGCCTGAATATTTTTGCTGTGTGACCACCAGTGTGTAAAAATGAAGGATTTTAGCTTTAATATCTCAAATATTTTCAATTTTGCTCATACATTTATTTGTGTGCATCTACATTTTTCAACTTAGGCGCAAATGTGCTCCTTGTAAGAAAAGGTCAGCGTAGAGCCCTGATCTTACCTCTGCCTTGTACATGTAGGAGGCTCCAGTGACGGGGAAGAAAGCTGATGTGATAAAGGCAGCTCACCTGTGTGCGGAGGCAGCCCTACGCCTTGTCAAGCCTGGCAACCAGAACTCAAAGGTGACAGAGGCTTGGAACAAGATCGCTCAGTCATTCAAATGCACAGCCATCGAGGGTGAGTGCAGAAAGTCAGTTTTGCCCTTAGAGTTGACTCTGATTCATGGGTCTAAGATAGTGAATCAACAGTTTTAGCGGACCCTTTTCATATGGACGGGTTGGTTGTTTAGCAACAAAACCGACGCGTGCGCAACTATGGGGCAAAACAGACTGGGTTGGCTTAGATTGTTGACAACATGTAAACTATAGTTAGTCTCCAAATGTTTATTGAAAACATAAATGCATTTGCGCAATGAGCACTTGTCTCTCAACTACATCGTTACAGTTGTTGGTTAGCAAGCTGGTGAATTTTTGCCATATTAGCATTGACATGAAATCCGTCAAAACACCTCAAAACAAGACATGGTATCAAGAACAAGATAAAACTAGCTGAAACGAGCCACCTACAGTGGCTTGCGAAAGTATTCACCCCCCTTGGCATTTTTCCTATTTTGTTGTCTTACAACCTGGAATTAAAATGGATTTTTGGGGGGTTTGTATCATTTGATTTACACAACATGCCTACCACTTTGAAGATGCAAAATTTTTTTTTTTGTGAAACAAATAAGACAAAAAACTGAACTTGAGCGTGCATAACTATTCACCCCCCAATACTACCGAGTGGCGCAGCGGTTAAAGGCACTGCATCTCAGTGCTTGAGGCGTCACTACAGACCCCCTGGTTCGATTCCAGGCTGTATCACAATCCAGCCGTGATTGGGAGTCCCATAGGGCGGCGCACAATTGGCCCAGCGTCGTCCGGGTTTGGCCAGTGTAGGCCGTCATTGTAAATAAGAATTTGTTCTTAACTGACTTGCCTAGTTAAATAAAGGTTAAATAAATAAAATAAAATACTTTGTACAGCTGCAAGTCTCTTGGGGTATGTCTCTATAAGCTTGGCACATCTAGCCACTGGGAATTTTGCCCATTCTTCAAGGCAAAACTGCTCCAGCTCCTTCAAGTTGGATGGGTTCCGCTGGTGTACAGCAATCTTTAGTCATACCACAGATTCTCAATTGGATTGAGGTCTGGGCTTTGACTAGGCCATTCCAATACATTTAAATGTTAAACCACTTGAGTGTTGCTTTAGCAGTATGCTTAGGGTCATTGTCCTGCTGTAAGGTGAACCTCCGTCCCAGTCTCAAATCTCTGGAAGTCTGAAACGGGTTTCCCTCAAGAATTTCCCTGTATTTAGCGCCATCCATCATTCCTTCAATTCTGACCAGTTTTCCAGGCCCTGCCGATGGGAAAAAACATCCCCACAGCATGATGCTGCCACCACCATGCTTCACTGTGGGGATGGTGTTCTCGGGTGATGAGAGGTGTTGGGTTTGCGCCAGACATAGCATTTTCCTTGATGGCCAAAAAGCTCAATTTTAGTCTCATCTGACCTTCTTCCATATGTTTGGGGAGTCTCCCACATGCCTTTTGGCGAACACCAAACGTGTTTGCTTATTTGATTCTTTAAGCAATGGCTTTTTTCTGGCCACTCTTCCATAAAGCCCAGCTCTGTGGAGGGTACGGCTTAAAGTGGTCCTATGGACAGATACTCCAATCTCCGCTATGGAGCTTTACAGCTCCTTCAGGGTTATCTTTGGTCTCTTTGTTGCCTCTCTGATTAATGCCCTCCTTGCCTGGTCCATGAGTTTTGGTGGGCGGCCCTCTCTTGGCAGGTTTGTTGTGGTGCCATATTCTTTCAATTTTTTTAATAATGGATTTAATGGGATGTTCAAAGTTTCTTTATTTTAATTTTTATTACCCAACTCTGATCTGTACTTCTCCACAACTTTGTCCCTAACCTGTTTGGAGAGCTCCTTGGTCTTCATGGTGCTGTTTGCTAGGTGGTGTCCCTTGCTTAGTGGTGTTGCAGACTCTGGGGCCTTTCAGAATAGGTGTCTATATATACTGAGATCATGTGACAGATCATGTGACACTTAGATTGCACACAGGTGGACTTTATTTGACTAATTATGTGACTTCTGAAGGTAATTGGTTGCACCAGATCTTATTTAGGGGCTTCATAGCAACGGGGGTGAATACATATGCATGCACCACTTTTCCGTTATTTATTTTTTAGAATTTTTTGAAACAAGTGATTGTTTTCATTTCACTTCACCAATTTGGACTATTTTGTGTATATCCATTATATGAAATCTGTTGCAATGGTTTTGTATCTTTCTGTTTAAGGTATGTTATCTCATCAGCTGAAGCAACACGTCATCGATGGAGAGAAGACCATCATTCAGAACCCCACAGACCAGCAAAGGTACATTAACGTCCAAGCACTAGAATACATGTAGAAAATAGTGCTTTGATGAAGTACAATACCACGAGGGCAGACAGCATGTTGTTTATATTTTTGTTCAGTATAAAAGTAGGTCTGGTTCACATCTAACAGCCGATATAAGAAGAGACGAGTGGAGACAAAACTAGCTAGTGAATTTTGTGTTGTGAAACTGAAGACGGAATGGCCGGGCATTCAAAAAGACAATAAGGGCAGTTGAGTCAGTTTCCGTATTAACATGGACTCTTTACACCGTGATGAAACATTGTTGCTCCTTGTTTCAGCAAGGTACAGTATTGAAGCAATCATGAAATACATGCACCCAATGGAATACCAAAAACAGGGCACACTCTGTGACTTGACAGAGAAATGTCAGCAAGTTAGGCTAGCTAACTCCAGCTAGCTAGCTATCCCCTCTGCTAGCTGTCAGTCAGCTTGGCTAAACAGTAAACACAGTTTCTCATTTGAGTCCAAGGCAACGCCTAGGAGCACATGCAGTCATGAGCAGAGAAGAGGAGAATATAATAATAATAATAATATTTTTGATATTAGAACAGTGACCATGGTCATTTGGCTGATCCAAAATTCCATGGTTGTCACAGCCCTAGTCACTAAGACTGAATGATAAATTAAAGATGTGAGTTGCTCTGATTGGCTACTGTTGATGCCCATCTGCAGGAAGGACCACGAGAAGGTAGAGTTTGAGGTGCACGAGGTCTACGCTGTTGATGTGCTGATCAGCACTGGTGAAGGGAAGGTGAGAGAGAGACGGGGGTAAATCCCAATGCCCCCATGCGGTAACATGGATGGAAAAGGGCAATATTACTCTGAGTCTGAACTATCCTAAGAAGCCCCATACTATTCTTTTTTTTCCTTTTAATTTCTTATCTGGCTAAATTCGACTGTCCAATTCTGATGTTTCTATGCTCCTGTCCCCTGCCCAGGCCAGGGATGGAGGCCAGAGGACCACCATTTACAAGAGGGACCCCAGTAAGCAGTACGGGCTGAAGATGAAGACCTCCCGCATGTTCTTCAGCGAGGTGGAGCGACGCTTCGACGCCATGCCCTTCACACTCAGGTAGGATACCAAATGGAAGCTGTCCTCACATTAGAAGTGTCAGAGAGACTTCATATAACCAACTGCATATCAACACGATAATCTTATCATTAAAGACGTGGACTTTTCTTTTCATCAACCATCTCTCTGATGCTGTGAGTCAGGTGCTTTGAATGTAAATTGGAGACCTCCTCAGCTAACAGGTGTGTCTTGTTCCTCTCCTCTCTTCAGGGCGTTTGAGGATGAGGCCAAAGCCCGCCTGGGCGTGGTGGAGTGTGCCAAACACGAGCTGCTACAGCCTTTCAGTGTGCTCAATGAGAAGGAGGGTGAGTCTCTCTGCATCTGTCTTTTCCTATCCTCTGTGCGCTGTTTCTTTCTCTTTTTCTAACTACCTGTCTCAATATCTCTCCCTTTGCTTCTCAGGAGAGTTTGTTGCCCAGTTTAAGTTCACAGTGCTGCTGATGGCCAACGGCCCCCATAAAATCACCAGCGGACCCTTTGAGACAGAACTCTACAAGTCAGAGCACGAGGTGCAGGACGCAGAGCTGAGGGTAAGTAGGGCTCCCAGCCCACGGCCCCAGGCAACCTGAAAGGCTCTTCACTGCTCATATTCCATGAATAACTATATTAATGAACAGGGGCTTGCAGCTCGGAGCCTAAACTTTAAGTAACTGAATAAGGGTATGAGATGGCATCTGAGGTTTTGACCAGTCTATTTCCACACTTAGCAGCTCTGTTGTGGCTCTCTTCCTTGGAAGAAATATCTTGATTGACAGCAAACAATCCCTCTTTCTCCCCCAGACTCTACTACAGAGCTCAGCCAGTCGCAAAACACAAAAGAAGAAGAAAAAGAAGGTATTTGATATGACAATGGTGAAAAACAAATTAAGTCAATATATTCTGTTCGCTCTCCATTCTTAATCGGTGCCTTCCTTCCTCCCTCCTAGGCCTCCAAGACTGTGGAAACCGCTACTGGACAGCCAACCAAGGAGAGCAACAAGGCGCCAGAGTAGATGCCTACCCGTCTTCAGACACACTGACACATACATACATACACACACCAAATAACAGAAACTTAGAAATGGAATCTAAATCTTCCCCAACTGTTAGCTCTTTTTGACCCTCATGCCCTTTTCTAGTATGTGGCCCATTGACTACATCTGATATATTTGGAGTTGAGCCTGTTGGAATGCTCTCAAATCTGTTGAAAATACAATTTTCAGTTGAATCTGTAGACTGAATAAGGGTCACAACATTACATGCATATGGAGTTTATTTTCCATTGATACTTAACTGGAGTATGAGATTGGGGAAACACATTTTTGGAATATGATGGATCAAAAACCTTTTGTAGCCTTTGGTTTTTACACCTTATCGTTAGGTGATGTACCTGACTTCAGAAATGTTGCAATCTATAGGTGAAGTGTTTATAAACTTTTTAAATAAAAAATGTCAAAAGAAATATGTTTTGTTTTGATTAACTTAATTATAACTGGACGATATTTGTTGTAAAGTAATGGTGGGGTGCCAGTCACACTTAAAAAAAATAATAATAATCCAAACCCTGATGAGCAGACTTGGTACTTCTATTGTACATGAATGTTACATGAGTTAGCAACTCAATCTTTTGGCCTAGAATCATATTTGGTAAAAGTGTTACAATTATTCAAACATTACATAATTGAAAGGTTAGAGCACAGAATTTAGAAGACAGAATTCTCGCACCAACACCTGAAGAGTTCCCGTTGAACCCTGCTACACTTACTGCCACCCCCCTCCTTCCTGGTCAAATCAAATCAAATTTTATTGGTCACATGCGCCGAATACAACAGGTGCAGACATTACAGTGAAATGCTTACTTACAGCCCTTAACCAACAGTGCATTTATTTTTAACAAAAAAAGTAAAAATAAAACAACAAAAAAAGTGTTGAGGAAAAAAAGAGCAGAAGTAAAATAAAGTGACAATAGGGAGGCTATATATACAGGGGGGTACCGTTGCAGAGTCAATGTGCGGGGGCACCGGCTAGTTGAGGTAATATGTACATGTGGGTAGAGTTAAAGTGACTATGCATAAATAATTAACAGAGTAGCAGCAGCGTAAAAAGGATGGGGTGGGGGGGCAGTGCAAATAGTCCGGGTAGCCATGATTAGCTGTTCAGGAGTCTTATGGCTTGGGGGTAGAAGCTGTTGAGAAGTCTTTTGGACCTAGACTTGGCACTCCGGTACCGCTTGCCGTGCGGTAGCAGAGAGAACAGTCTATGACTAGGGTGGCTGGAGTCTTTGACAATTTTGAGGGCCTTCCTCTTACACCGCCTGGTATAGAGGTCCTGGATTGCAGGAAGCTTGGCCCCAGTGATGTACTGGGCCGTACGCACTACCCTCTGTAGTGCCTTGCGGTCGGAGGCCAAGCAGTTGCCATACCAGGCGGTGATGCAACCAGTCAGGATGCTCTCGATGGTGCAGCTGTAGAATTTTTTGAGGATCTGAGGACCCATGCCAAATCTTTTCAGTCTCCTGAGGGGGAATAGGCTTTGTCGTGCCCTCTTCACGACTGTCTTGGTGTGTTTGGACCATGATAGTTCGTTGGTGATGTGGACACCAAGGAACTTGAAGCTCTCAACCTGTTCCACTACTGCCCCGTCGATGAGAATGGGGGCGTGCTCAGTCCTCTTTTTTTTCCTGTAGTCCACAATCATCTCCTTTGTCTTGGTCACGTTGAGGGAGAGGTTGTTGTCCTGGCACCACACGGCCAGGTCTCTGACCTCCTCCCTATAGGCTGTCTCATCGTTGTCGGTGATCAGGCCTACCACTGTTGTGTCGTCGGCAAACTTAATGATGGTGTTGGAGTCGTGCCTGGCCATGCAGTCATGGGTGAACAGAGAGTACAGGAGGGGACTGAGCACGCACTCCTGAGGGGCCCCCGTGTTGAGGATCAGTGTGGCAGATGTGTTGTTACCTACCCTTACCACCTGGGGGCGGCCCGTCAGGAAGTCCAGGATCCAGTTGCAGAGGGAGGTGTTTAGTCCCAGGATCCTTATCTTAGTGATGAGCTTAGAGGGCACTATGGTGTTGAATGCTGAGCTGTAGTCAATGAATAGCATTCTCACGTAGGTGTTCCTCTTGTCCAGGTGGGAAAGGGCAGTGTGGAGTGCAATAGAGATTGCATCATCTGTGGATCTGTTGGGGCGGTATGCAAATTGGAGTGGGTCTAGGGTTTCTGGGATAATGCTGTTGATGTGAGCCATGACCAGCCTTTCAAAGCACTTCATGGCTACAGACGTCAGTGCTACGGGTCGGTAGTCATTTAGGCAGGTTATCTTAGAGTCCTTGGGCACGGGGACTATGGTGGTCTGCTTGAAACATGTTGGTATTACAGACTCCGTCAGGGACATGTTGAAAATGTCAGTGAAGACACTTGCCAGTTGGTCAGCACATGCTCGGAGTACACGTCCTGGTAATCCGTCTGGCCCTGCGGCCTTGTGAATGTTGACCTGCTTAAAAGTCTTACTCACATCGGCTACGGAGAGCGTGATCACATAGTCATCCGGAACAGCTGGTGCTCTCATGCATGCATGTAGGGGATTTTTTAGGGAATGGTGTCGTGCTGTTAAGTTTAGAAATCTATTTTTATTTTCAACGACACCTAATTTATATCAACCATATGAAACATTTTAGTGGGTCTTTTAAACAAAGTGTCTTCATTCAGAACCGTTTGAAATCATATTTTATGCAAATAAATGTTTCAGCTAAGTGAGATAGCATGTCATTATATGGCAAAAAGCTAAATTGACAACAGTAGTACATTTTGAGATGTACTTTTTAAAGCATAACCAGTATCCGAGACTTATTTGTACCTAATGAAATAAAATGACCTTTTAATATGTCTAATATGTTGTTCTCTATTGGAAGGCTCCAACAAAGCTATTGAGTCATGATTTGATCTGCACAGATATTTGAGTCAACATCGCAAATTAATCATGGTCCCCTTTCACATACAGTGGGGAAAAAAATTATTTAGTCAGCCACCAATTGTGCAAGTTCTCCCACTTAAAAAGATGAGAGAGGCCTGTAATTTTCATCATAGGTACACGTCAACTATGACAGACAAATTGAGAAAAAAAAATCCAGAAAATCACATTGTAGGATTTTTAATGAATTTATTTGCAAATTATGGTGGAAAATAAGTATTTGGTCACCTACAAACAAGCAAGATTTCTGGCTCTCACAGAGCTGTAACTTCTTCATTAAGAGGCTCCTCTGTCCCCCACTCGTTACCTGTATTAATGGCACCTGTTTGAACTTGTTATCAGTATAAAAGACACCTGTCCACAACCTCAAACAGTCACACTCCAAACTCCACTATGGCCAAGACCAAAGAGCTGTCAAAGGACACCAGAAACAAAATTGTAAACCTGCACCAGGCTGGGAAGACTGAATCTGCAATAGGTAAGCAGCTTGGTTTGAAGAAATCAACTGTGGGAGCAATTATTAGGAAATGGAAGACATACAAGACCACTGATAATCTCCCTCGATTTGGGGCTCCACGCAAGATCTCACCCCATGGGGTCAAAATGATCACAAGAACGGTGAGCAAAAATCCCAGAACCACACAGGGGGACCTAGTGAATGACCTGCAGAGAGCTGGGACCAAAGTAACAAAGCCTACCATCAGTAACACACTACGCCGCCAGGGACTCAAATCCTGCAGTGCAAGACGTGTCCCCCTGCTTAAGCCTGTACATGTCCAGGCCCGTCTGAAGTTTGCTAGAGTGCATTTGGATGATCCAGAAGAGGATTGGGAGAATGTCATATGGTCAGATGAAACCAAAATAGAACTTTTTGGTAAAAACTCAACTCGTCGTGTTTGGAGGACAAAGAATGCTGAGTTGCATCCAAAGAACACCATACCTACTGTGAAGCATGGGGGTGGAAACATCATGCTTTGGGGCTGTTTTTTTGCAAAGGGACCAGGACGACTGATCCGTGTAAAGGAAAGAATGAATGGGGCCATGTATCGTGAGATTTTGAGTGAAAACCTCCTTCCATCATCAAGGGCATTGAAGATGAAACGTGGCTGGGTCTTTCAGCATGACAATGATCCCAAACACACCGCCCGGGCAACGAAGGAGTGGCTTCGTAAGAAGCATTTCAAGGTCCTGGAGTGGCCTAGCCAGTCTCCAGATCTCAACCCCATAGAAAATCTTTGGAGGGAGTTGAAAGTCTGTGTTGCCCAGCGACAGCCCCAAAACATCACTGCTCTAGAGGAGATCTGCATGGAGGAATGGGCCAAATACCAGCAACAGTGTGTGAAAACCTTGTGAAGACTTACAGAAAACGTTTGACCTGTGTCATTGCCAACAAAGGGTATATAACAAAGTATTGAGAAACTTTTGTTATTGACCAAATACTTATTTTCCACCATAATTTGCAAATAAATTCATAAAAAAATCCTACAATGTGATTTTCTGGATTTGTTTTTCTCATTTTGTCTGTCATAGTTGACGTGTACCTATGATGAAAATTACAGGCCTCTCTCATCTTTTTAAGTGGGAGAACTTGCACAATTGGTGGCTGACTAAATACTTTTTTTCCCCACTGTATCTGACAGTGAAAGCATGCAATAGGTAAATTGTTGTTGTAGCAAGAATATAATGATTTTAGTGACAGGAAATTAGTCTCCGATGTCTGTCTGCGTACAGTGCCTTCGGAAAGTATTCAGACCCCTTGACTTTTTCAACATTTTGGTACGTTACAGCCTTATTCTAAAATGGATTATATATCCTCAGCAATCAAAACACAATACCCCTTAATGACAAAGCAAAAACAGGTTTACATTTTTTCTCTCGCAAATGTATTAACAATACAAAACAGAAACGTATGTAATTTTTCAGAACCTTTGCTATGAGACTCGAAATTGAGCTCTGGTGCATCCTGTTTACATTGATCATCCTTGAGATGTTTCTACAACTTGATTGGAGTCCACCTGTGGTAAATTCAATTGATTGGATATGATTTGGAAAGGCACACACCTGTCTATAAAGTCCCACAGTTGATGCATGTCGGAGCAAAAACCAAGCCATGAGGTTGAAGGAATTGTCCGTAGAGCTCAGAGACAGGATTGTGTCGAGGCACAGATCTGGGGAAGGGTACCAAAACGTTTCTGCAGCATTGAAGGTCCCCAAGAACACAGTGGCCTCCATCATTCTTAAATGGAAGAAGTTTGGAACCACGAAGACTCTTCCAAGAGCTGGCCGCCCGGCCAAACTGAGCAATCGGGGGAGAAGGGCCTTGGTCAGGGAAGTGACCAAGAACCCGATGGTCACTCTGATAGAGCTCTAGAGTTCCTCTGTGGAGATGGGAGAACCTTCCAGAAGGACAACCATCTCTGCAGCACTCCACCAATCAGGCCTTTATGGTAGAGTGGCCAGACGGAAGCCACTCCTCAGTAAATGGCACCTGACGGCCCGCTTGGAGTTTGCCAAAAGGCACCTAAAGACTCAGACCATGAGAAACAAGATTCTCTGGTCTGATAATACCAAGATTGAACTCTTTGGCCTGAATGCCAAGCGTCACTTCTGGAGAAAACCTGGTACCATCCCTACGGTGAAGCATGGCGGTGGCAGCATCATGCTGTGGAGATGTTTTTCAGCGGCAGGGACTGGGAGACTAGTCAGGATTGAGGCAAAGATGAACGGAGCAAAGTACAGAGAGATCCTTGATGAAAACCTGCTCCAGAGCGCTCAGGACCTCAGCCTGGGGCGGAGGTTCACCTTCCAACAGGACAACGATCCTAAGCACACAGCCAAGACAACTCAGGAGTGGCTTCGGGACAAGTCTCTGAATGTCCTTGAGTGGCCCAGCCAGAGCCCGGACTTGAACCCGATCGAACATCTCTGGAGAGACCTGAAAATAGCTGTGCAGCAACGCTCCCCATCCAACCTGACAGGGCTTGAGAGGATCTGCAGAGAAGAATGGGAGAACCTCCCCAAATACAGGTGTGCCAAGCTTGTAGTGTCATACCCAAGAAGACTCGAGGCTGTAATCGTTGCCAAAGGTGCTTCAACAAAGTACTGAGTAAAGGGTCTTAATATTTATGTAAATGTATTTTTCTGTTTTTTATTTTTAATAAATTAGCAAGATTTTATAAAATCCTGTTCTTGCTTTGTCATTATGGGGTATTGTATGTAGATTGTACATGTAGATGTAGGGGGGGGAAAAACAATTTAATCAATTTTAGAATAAGGCTGCAACCTACCAAAATGTGGAAGTAGTCAAGGGGTCTGAACACTTTCCGAAGGCACTGTATATTTCTTTAGACTGCACAGCCGTAAAGAGTACACACATATATATATATATATATATATATATATATATATATATATATATATATATACAAAAGTATGTGGACACCCTTTCAAATTAGTGGATTCGGTTATTTAAACCACACCTCTTGCTGACAGGTGTATAAAATCAAGCACACAGTCATGCAATCTCCATAGACGAACATTGGCAGTAGAATGGCCTCACTAAGGAGCACAGTGACTTTCAACGTGGCACCGTCATAGGATGCCACCTTTCCAACAAGTCAGTTAGTCAAATGTCTGCCCTGCTAAAGCTGCCCTGGTCAACCGTAAGTGCTGTTATTGTGAAGTGGAAACATCTAGGCGCAATAGCGGCGAAGTGGTAGGCCACACAAGCTCACAGAACGGGACCACTGAGTGCTGAAGCGCGTAGCGTGTAAAAATCGTCTGTCCTCAGTTGCAACACTCACCACCGAGTTCCAATCTGCCTCTGGATGCAAGGTCGGCACAATAATTGTTTTATTCGGGAGCTTCATGAAATGGGTTTCCATGGCCGAGCAGCCGCACACAAGCCTAAGATATATCGCAATGCGGCTGGAGGGGTGTAAAGCTCACTCCCATTGGAATCTGAAGCAGTGGAAGCGGGTTCTCTGGAGTGATGAATCACGCTTCACCATCTGGCAGTCCGACGGACGAATCTGGGTTTGGTGGATGCCAGGAGAACCATACTTGCCCCAATGCATAGTGCCAGCTGTAAAGTTTGGTGGGGGAGGAATAATGGTCTGGGGATGGTTGTCATGGTTAAACTTTGGGATGAATTGGGACACCAACTGCGAGCCAGGCCTAGTCGCCCAACATTAGTGCCTGACCTCACTAATGCTCTTGTGGCTGAATAGAAGCATGTCTCCGCAGCAATGTTCCAACATCTAGTGGAAAGCCTTCCCAGAAGAGTGGAGGCTGTTATAGAAGCAAAGGGGGGACCAACTCCATATTAATGTCCATGATTTTGGAATGAGATGTTCGATGAGCAGGTGTCCACATACTTTTAGTCATGTAGTGTATATAATTGATGCCTGGACCATTCAGTTTCACTATAATCAGAGGTTTCTGATGATAGTTATGTGAGGAGGACTGGGGAGGTTTAGTGTGGTGAAAAATAACATTTGCTTGATAAGAGTTGAAAGGAAACTTACATGGATGGAAAGTGTGCCCCATTTTTCTATTTCAAACAGCACCCATAGGCTTATGTGATTGTAGACATGCCTGAACACAGCTGAGCTCAGGTATATAATTCCAACATAAAATGTGATTTCAATTTCAAACCTTTCTGCATACATATCCCAGTGAGCAATGAGCTGAGCAAGGGGCGATTGAATATGACGTTGTGTTTTGTACTATAAAGGCCCTCCCCTTTCTTCGTCACATCCTCTTTCAAGTAGGTGTCCTTGTTTTCGAGTTAAGGAACTTTGAATAATGTCCCCAAAACAAATCCAAACTAATCAGTGATAATATGTTGCCATCCATTACATCTAACAACTTTATGTTTAATTGCAGACACATCTCCACAAGATGAGAGCAAAGGTGAGTTGATGAATATCTAAGTTCATATTAGCGTGGTTTTGTTAGTGACAGTGGCTAGCTAGCTACTTAACTCTATACGAACATGTATCTTAACGACAACGTGCCTAAATAGTTATCTTCCTATATTACATTATGGGAACTTTGCCGGTATCCAATGTTACATTAGAAGGTTAAACTCTTAATTGGCGCAGGGGTTTGGAATGTTGGATATGGGATTTGCTTCATCCATGGCGTATGGTCTGTTTGTTAGCTTGACGTCGTTGGCTAACTAGGTTTCACGGCGCACACAAGGTACTGGCAATATTACTTGTAATGTATTTTGTGGACTTCAGTAATGACTGATATTAGCAGGCAAAATGTTACTGTGTGCCATGCCTACTGCGTGTTTGTGTATGGTCCTAACATTTTGACGCATGGTCCGCAGTGCCAACCCTGATTCTCATGTCTTCCTGTTTAGATCAGCAGCAATTTTTTTACCAGCAATTTTTTTTTTGTTGGTACCATTATTTAACTAGGCAAGTCAGTTAAGAACAAATTCTTATTTGCAATGATGGCCTACACCGGGCAAACCCGGATGACGATGGGCCAATTGTGCGCCGCCCTATGTGACTCCCAATCAGGGCCTGTTGTGATACAGCCTGGAATCGTACCAGGGGGTCTGTAGTGACGCCTCAAGCACTGAGATGCAGTGCTTTAGACCGCTGCGCCACTCGGGGAGCTTGTGCTGTTAACAGTAATGATTCCTTGTAGGTTGTGTGAGTCTTTCACTTGACTTAATGTTTTTTTCCATTCTCTTTTAGTGGAGGAAGAAGCGTATGCGCAGGTAAGGATTATTGCGTTTTATGTGAATGGTGCTTGTTACTTTAGTGTCATTCAGATAAGCATGGTGCTCCATGAGTCTTCTGTTCACATGGATTTAGTGTGTTTCAAATGTGTACTATCAACTATGTAGGACCAGTTTCAGGCTCATTGAGTAAATCCAGGGTGCAAGTCGAACGTTCGTTAATAAGCATAGGACATGGGAGGCATTAATGCAAATCATTGTAGGGACATAACAATCAATACAATGTAATTATAGGGACTTTTACTATTTAACTGATGTGCTGTGTATGGTTTTCCATGTAATGATGCAGCTCTGGTCACTCATTAACACTATCTTGTCTTTGTAGGCTGAAGCGTAAAAGGCGAAAGATGAGGCAGAGGTCAAAGTAGACTGGCCCATCCCCTACAGCTGTGATTCCAAGCCCTCCCTGTTTGACGCCTACAGTCCATGATTTGCAAAGAGCTGACCATGGTCGTCTGAAGCCGATCTCATTGTGATGGAGTGAAGGACAGATCCCGCCTAACCAGCCCTCTACTCTGCCAATGGCGGCTGGCCGTTGACTACTACTAGAGAATGGCGAGGAAGACTTGAGAATTAATCTCCAGTCGTTGAACTCTGGCCTTTTACCACCTGCCTAGCACAGCTGATTTGTAAAGACCATAATAAATATTTGGTTTATTAACTACATTACTGTCTCTGTAAACCTTGATTCGGGTTCAAATGTTATTGGTCACACACATTAAGCAGATGTTATTGCGGGTGTAGCGAAATTCATGTCTTTCAATCCACTCAACTTGGAACACATTTACACTAGACTTATGTTTTGAATGTTGGAAACTAATTTCTAAGGAACCAGCTGCGACTCTTTTGAAGCCCAGTTACTGCACAATTTGGTTTACAATTGAACTGATGCGTACAGCTGTAGGCTGAAATGACCTGGGGATAAAGTAGTATGGTTGAGGTTCAGGCCTTAAGTTGTCTGGGGGGTGGGGATATGACGCTGACATCCACCAGAGGCCTGATTCTACAATATTGTGCCCGGTGTCCTAACAAATTACTTGTCAGTTGCACAAACCCTGTCTGGATTACAAGCAAAAACTAAAGCAGGAAGCACCAGTGACTCGGTCAATAAAAAAATGGTCAGACAATAATAATAAGCCATTTAGCAGACGCTTTTATCCAAAGCGACTTACAGTCATGCGTGCATACATTTTTACGTATGGGTGGTCCCGGGGATCGAACCCACTACCTTGGCGTTACAAGCGCCGTGCTCTACCAGCTGAGCTACAGAGGTCCACAGATAAAGCAGATGCTAAGGTACAGGACTGTTTTGCTAGCACAGACTGGAATGTGTTCCATGATTCTTCCTATGGCATTGAGGAGTACACCACATCAGTCACTGGCTTCATCAATAAGTGCATCGATGACGTCGTCCCCACAGTGACTTTACAGTGACAGTACATACCCTAACCAGAAGCCATGGATTACAGGCAACATCCACACTGAGCTAAAGGGTAGAGCCGCCGCTTTCAAGGAGCGGGACTTTAACCCAGATGCTAATAAGAAATCCCGCTATGCCCTCCGACGAAACATCAAACAGGCAAAGCGTCAATACAGGACTAAGATCGAATCGCACTACTATATGGACTTGATCTTTTACCAAATATGGCAATCTTCTGTATACCACCCCTACCTTGTCACAACACAACTGATTGGCTCAAACGCATTAAGAAGGAAAGAAATTCCACAAATTAACTTTTAACAAGACACACCTGTTAATTGAAATGCATTCCAGGTGACTACCTCATGAAGGTGGTTGAGAGAATGCCAAGCGTGTGCAATGTCATCAAGGCAAAGGGTGGCTACTTTGAAGAATCTCAAATATAAAATATATTTTGATTTGTTTAACACTTTTCTGGTTACTACATTTTACATTTTTACATTTTCGTCATTTAGCAGACGCTCTTATCCAGAGCAACTTACAAATTGTTGCATTCACCTTATGATAGCCAGTGGGACAACCACTTTACAATATATAAAATTTTTGGGGGGTGGGGGAGGGTAGAAGGATTACTTTTATCCTATCCCAGGTATTCCTTAAAGAGGTGGGGTTTCAAGTGTCTCCGGAAGGTGGTGAGTGACTCCACTGTCCTGGCGTCGTGAGGGAGCTTGTTCCACCATTGGGGTGCCAGAGCAGCGAACAGTTTTGACTGGGCTAGCGGGAACTGTGCTTCCGCAGAGGTAGGGGGGCCAGCAGGCCAGAGGTGGATGAACACAATGCCCTCGTTTGGGTGTAGGGACTGATCAGAGCCTGAAGGTACGGAGGTGCCGTTCCCCTCACAGCTCCGTAGGCAAGCACCATGGTCTTGTAGCAGATGCGGGCATCAACTGGAAGCCAGTGGAGTGTGCGGAGGAGTGGGATGACGTGAGAGAACTTGGGAAGGTTGAACACCAGACGGGCTGCAGCGTTCTGGATGAGTTGTAGGGGTTTAATGGCACAGGCAGGGAGCCCAGCCAACAGCGAGTTGCAGTAATCCAGACGGGAGATGACCTGTGCCGCTTCCTGTGTAAGGTAGGGTCGTACTCTGCGAATGTTGTAGAGCATGAACCTACAGGATCGGGTCACCGCTTTGATGTTAGCGGAGAACGACAGGGTGTTGTCCAGGGTCACGCCAAGGTTCTTTGCACTCTGGGAGGAGGACACAACGGAGTTGTCAACCGTGATGGCGAGATCATGGAGCGGGCAGTCCTTCCCTGGGAGGAAGAGCAGCTCCGTCTTGCCGAGGTTCAGCTTGAGGTGGTGATCCGTCATCCACACTGATATGTCTGCCAGACATGCAGAGATGCGATTGGCCACCTTGTTATCAGAAGGGGGAAAGGAGAAGATTAATTGTGTGTCGTCTGCGTAGCAATGATAGGAGAGACCATGTGAGGATATGACAGCCAAGTGACTAGGAGAGGGCCTAGAACTGAGCCCTGGGGGACACCAGTGGTGAGAGCACGTGGTGCGGAGACAGATTCTCGCCACGCCACCTGGTAGGAGCGACCTGTGAGGTAGGACGCAATCCAAGAGTGAGCCGCGCCGGAGATGCCCAACTCGGAGAAGGTGGAGAGGAGGATCTGATGGTTCACAGTATCAAAGGCAGCAGATAGGTCTAGAAGGATGAGAGCAGAGGAGAGAGAGTTAGCTATAGCAGTGCGGAGAGCCTCTGTGACACAGAGAAGAGCAGTTTCAGTTGAATGACCAGTCTTGAAACCTGACTGGTTTGGATTCCATATGTGTTATTTCATAGTTTCGATGTCTTCACTATTATTCTACAATGTAGAAAATAGTAAAAATAAAGAAAGACCCTGGAATGAGTAGGTGTGTCCAAACTTTTCACTGGTACTGTATATTTAAGCAATAAGGCCCGACGGCGTGTGGTACATGGCCAATATACCACAGCAAAGGGCTGATCTTAAGCGCAACGCGGAGTGCCTGGACATAGCCCTTAGCTGTGGTATATTGGCCATATACCACAAACCCCCGAGGTGCCTTATTGCTATTATAATCTGGTTACCAACGTAATTAGAGTGGTAAAAATACATGTTTCATATTACCATAAGTATTTATATATTCCTGCGACCAGTCACTTTTCAGCCTGGTTTACATGTATATTCTACTACCAGTCACTTTTTATTTATAAACCCACCTCAACCACTCCAGTACCCCTGCACATTTAGTGAGGGACTGGCAGTGACCTGTATATACTTGCATTCTCGTGTTTCTAACTCACATTGTAGTTTTTGTGTGGTTTAATTTTTAAAATATTGTTCGGGTTTGCACCTGCTGTATCCTGTGCACGTGGCGAATAAACTTTGAAACTTGAAAATAATAATTCCCATACCCAAAATGTATAATTAATTTTGAGAACCGGAAAACAAGACTAACTCCTTCCACTGAGGGACGATAGTGAGTCGTTTTCGACCCACACCCTGCGATAAGACACCACAGAGAAAGAAGAGTGTAAACCTATTTTTTACAGTCTGGTGTAAACAGAAGGATATGGCCGACGAGAGGGGTGGAGGCGACAACAATATCAACGACAACATGGGCAACCAACTACAGCTCTTACCCGGTAAATGTGTCTTCAATTTAATTGCATTGGTAAACTAGTGTACTGAAGCATACGTTGGTTATTGTAAATGGTAAAGCTTCGTTATGCACGCCAAAATCAGTTTTCTATTCTGCAAAGAATCGAGGCCACACTCCACTTCAAGTGACAGAGCATAATCAACTCACTCAATCGCTGTCGCAGTGAAGCAAGTTTTTTATCTTTACGGATTGATTGCTTGTTTTATAATTTCTAATATCTTTCTAATTACATAGCTAGCTAGCTATGGAATTGTTTCAACAGACTGTAAGTAAACTGTCTATTTAGCTAGCTAGCTACCATGTATGCTAATGTGATTTAATTCCCAGCTGCTAGTCATGTCAGTCTACTTGGCATAGAGATGCAATAGCTTGACAGAGCTAGGTTTTCTGGTCAGTGTGTGTGTGTGATCAAAGGTATTCATCTTCATGTCCAACAGGTTGTGCTATTGTCAACACAATGACTAAGGGAAATATTAGTAGTATAATTTTTTTTAAATGGGGTAATTTGTAGTGAAAGAGAAAGTACATATTTGCTTGTTTAAGTATGTATTGCTTGCCACTCACTATTATTCTTACAGAAAATGAAGAGGAAGAGGAGAATGAGATGGAGACTGAAGACCGTGACAGTGAGAATGCAGAAAAACCAAACATAAACTTTGACCCCAGTCTTCCAACGTCACATGCTGTGGGTTTTATATTTACTTCTACAAAGTATTGTTGTGCAGCTGTATCAGTATTCAGTGTGGGGATTTCTACACAGTACTTATTCTTCTTTCCGTATCTGGGAAATGCATCCCTTGTGCCTTTAGTCACTTAGTCTGTAATTTATTCAAATAAGTGGCGCAGTTAGATTTGCCTACTGATTCCAGTAGTGTTGTTTCTTCATGTATCTGATAATGTCTCTCCCTCTAATCCCGCCCCCCCCCCACTTCCCTCCCAGTACCTGGGCTCAGACATGGAGGAGTTTCATGGGCGCACAGTGCACGATGACGACAGCTGCCAGACCATCCCAGTGCTGCCGTTCACAGCTGTCATGCTGATCCCAGGACAGACCCTGCCGCTGCAGCTCTTTAGACCGCAGGAGGTCAGCATGATGCGCAGCATTATCCAGAGAGACCGCACCTTTGCTGTTCTCGCACACAGGTATGGAGGGAGAGAGGAGGAGGACGGGAGAGGGGGAGGGAGTGTGTATGGGTTCAGCAAGAGTGTGAATCGTAATGGGCTGCATTCCAATTGACTACCCCTCTCCACAATGTTTTCTCTTGCTCTTTCTCTGTCATGTATTTGAATGCATTGGATTGGTGTGTATTGCGCTGCGTGTGAGCATGGCTAGAGTAGAGCACAGAAGGGTGTTGCTAAATAGATGTGTGTCTCTGTACCCCCTCCCAGTGAAACAGGTGAGGTGCAGGCAGAGTTTGGGACGACGGCTGAGATCTATGCTTACCGGGAGGAGCAGGAGTACGGCATTGAGACAGTCAAAGTGAAGGCAGTCGGACGGCAGCGGTTCAAGGTCCATGAGATTAGAACCCAGGCAGACGGGTGAGTGGAACTAAATGTTACTGACCAGACCAGAACGGCCTAGAACCTCGTAGAACCTGGGCATTATAATGAGTAAAACAGATAATAAGACACAGACCAACATCTATCCAATCTGTCTATCAGTTGAGCTTCACTCTGAATTTCATTATCATTCTCAGATTCATAAAGGCATTGTCTTCATGGCCTTATAAGTAGAGATGATGCATGAGAAGGAAATATTTTGGAAGTGATACCACAAGTAACCACAAGATGGAAAACTCACTTTATTTGTATCATCTGAGTGGAAAGGCACATAAGACACTTCCCTATAAGGGGTGGACAATCATATATCCACAGACACTGGTAAACCGATTGTTTTGTGACCAGCAGTATATAGTTACAGCAGTGTTTGTTTCCCAAATACGTGGATGTGTCCCACTGGGAGAGTTCTATTGGATGCACTCACAGGACAATTCCAAAAGGATGGCTAATAGCAGCCTTTCTTATTTAAAGTATGGGTCGGGGGGGTGGGTCTCAACTTCCTGTTGAGAGTTAGAATAGTAGAATACACGAGGTGCAATTTTGAAATTTGGTTGTGCATCAGCAATTTCTCTTGGTATTTCAGTCACTGACCAGGTTTCCATCCTGCCTTTTTATGCAAGTAAAGTACGTCGGATAAAACATTTCACGACAGGCCTGATGGAAACAGCTAATTTCTCGGTAACCTTTCCAAAAATCTTGACAAAACAAAATACATTAGACAAGGTGGGATCTTTTTGTGTCTGTAAAATGTACAGTGGCTTGCAAAAGTATTCACCCCCCTTGGCATTTTTACTATTTTGTTGCCTTACAACCTGGAACGAAAATTGATTTTTTGGGGGTTTGTATCATTTGTTTTACACAACATGCCTACCACTTTGAAGATGCAAAATATATTTTATTGTGAAACAAACAAGAAATAAGACAAATAACAGAACACTTGAGCGTGCGTGATCTATTCACCCCCCCCAAAGTCAATACTTTGTAGAGCCACCTTTTTCAGCAATTACAGCTGCAAGTCTCTTGGGGTATGCCTCTATAAGCTTGGCACATCAAGCCACTGGTATCTTTGCCCATTCTTCAAGGCAAACTGCTCCAGCTCCTTCAAGTTGGATGGGTTCCGCTGGTGTACAGCAATCTTTAGTCATACCACAGATTCTCAATTGGATTGAGGTCTGGGCTTTGACTAGGCCATTCCAAGACATTTACATTTAAATTTTAGTCATTTAGCAGACGCTCTTATCCAGAGCGACTTACAGTTAGTGAATGCATACATGTTTTTTCATTTTTTTTTTTCATACTGGCCCCCCGTGGGAAACAAACTCACATCCCTGCCGGCCAAACCCTCCCCTACCTTGGACGACGCTGGACCAATTGTGCGCCGCCCATGGGTCTTAAATGTTTCCCCTTAAACCACTCGAGTGTTGCTTTAGCAGTATGCTCAGGGTCATTGTCCTGCTGGAAGGTGAACCTCCGTCCCAGTCTCAAATCCCTGTATTTAGCGCCATCCATCATTCCTTCAATTCTGACCAGTTTCCCAGTCCCTGCCGATGTAAAACATCCCACAGCATGATGCTGCCACAACCATGCTTCACTGTGGGGATTGTGTTCTCGGGATGAGAGGTGTTGGGTTTGCGCCAGACATAGCGTTTTCCTTGATGGCCAAAAAGCTCAATTTGACCAGAGTACCTTCTTCCAAATGGTTGGGGAGTCTCCCACATGCCTTTTGGCGAACACCAAACGTGTTTGCTTCTTTTTTTGTTCTTTAAGCAATGGCTTAAAGGCCACTCTTCCGTAAAGCCCAGCTCTGTGGAGTGTACGGCTTAAAGTGGTCCTATGGACAGATACGCCAATCTCTGCTGTGGAGCTATTTATTTTTTTGTATGTTTTGAAACAAGTAATTTTTTTCACTTCACCAATTTTTACTATTTTGTGTATGTCCATTACATGAAATCCAAATAAAAATCCATTTAAATTACAGGTTGTAATGCAACAAAATAGGAAAAACGCCAAGGGGGATGAATACTTTTGCAAGGCACTGTATTATGTGAGAAATGGCAGTGGAAATGCTTTTATGCTTATATATACTGAACAAAAATATACTGAACAAAAATATAAACGCAACATGTAAAGTCTTGGTCCCATGTTTCATGAGCTGAAATAGAATATCCCAGAAATTGTTCATACGCTCAAAAAGCTAATTTCTCTCATTTTGTGCACAAGTTTGTTTACATCCCTGTTAGTGAGCATATCTCCTTTGCCAAGATAATGCATCCACCTGACAAGTGTGGCATATCAAGAAGCTGATTTAAACAGCATGATCATTACACAGGTGCACCTTGTGCTGGGGCCACTCTAAAATGTGCAGTTTTGTCACAACACAATGTCAAGTTTAGAGGGAGTGCGCAATTGGCATGCTGACTGCAGGAATGTCCACCAGAGCTGTTGCCAGATAATTTAATTTTAATTTGTCTACCATAAGCCGCCTCCAACGTTGAATTTGGCGATACGTCCAACCGGCCTCACAACTGAGACCACGTGTAACCACGCCAGCCCTCCACATCCGGCTTCTTCACCTACGGTATCATCTGAGACCATCCACCCAGACAGCTGATGAAACTGAGGAGTATTTCTGTCTGTAATAAAGCCCTTTTGTGGGGAAAACCCCATTCTGATTGGCTGGGCCAGCTCCCCAGTGGGTGGGCCTGCCTCCCAAGTGGGTGGGCCTATAACCTCCCAGGCCCACCCATGGCTGCGCCCCTGCCCAGTCGTGAAATCCATAGATTAGGGCCTAATTTATTTATTTCAAATGACTGATTTCTTTATATGAACTGTAACTCAGTAAAATTATTTAAATTGTTGCATGTTGTGTTTTATATTTTTGGTCAGTATAATAATCATCATTTTGAAGTAAACTTGGCGTCACCTGATTTAAAATGTTGTGGTCCTCCTACTACGACTTGGGAAAGCAGTTTATTCGGCTACAGATTAAATAAATTATGATGAACTTCACAGGGTGGTGAAAGTGCAAGGTGATGAGCTTGATGCTCCTTTCCAGTAAATATCAAGGGTCTTATTCTGGTGACATGATGATCGATGCTTGGCTGCCATTTGACAAATAAACATTCTCACACTTTTAATAATCCATAATAATATAATCATGTCGACTATACCCACACTGTTTCTGCAAGCTGTTGGCTAGAGAGCACGTGCCAATACCAGAGTGGGCACATTCGCTATATAACGCTACATTTATTGTGACACCCCACAGGGTGTATGCATGAAAAATGTATGCACTCACTAATTGTAAGTCGCTCTTGATAAGAGCGTCTGCTAAATGACGTAAATGTAAATGACAAAACCATCAGTAGAGTTGAAAATGTGATGGAAATCCATTTAACTTGTATTTGTTATTCAGTACATGGGAATTTAACCGCAAAAGTTATTTTTATGTGCACTACGTCGTCACGCACAGCCTTATCTGCAACAAGCCAATTTTATCGAAACACATCTCTGGAGGAGATTGTTTTTATGCAGATTTTCGAATATTCCCATGAAAATCTGTCACCAATTGGATGGAAACCAAGCTAGTGCCAGTCACTCAATTAGCCAGCGAACAATTTTTAGATTGGTAAATTAGTCTAGCCAGCTATTTAAACTTGTAGTAATCATGGCCGAATACCAACCGGGCACGCAGGGCACCTCCAGGGGGCCTCCATTGATTTTGTTAGTCACGCTCACTCAGATGTCATATTAACATGGCATAAGTCATGGCAAAATGGGTAGAATTGCAGTGTATTATCTGTAAAACTGAAAAAAATATATCTCTTGCCTGTGGCAAAATGAGTAGCATTACAGGAAATTAACTTTAAAACTTTAATTTATCTCTCCGACTTCAATACTTTTTCCCACAAGGTGGTGGTGCCCCCACACCAAATCTCGCTTAGGGCTCCCAAAAGGGGGCATGTTTTCATGAGCTTGATCCCAGGAAAACACTGAATTTCTGATTTGGATCCCAGGCTGAAAAAGTTTAAGAACCCCTGGCTTATAGCACTGAGCTACAGTTTAAACGGTGGTGTTGTTATGTGACACAGTTTACTGATAGTTTTATCTGAATTTTAACTGAGGAACTTTTTAATTTAGTAACATTTTTGCTGCAACTAAAGTTTCTGCAGATCGGGAAGGTGCGGACATTTCAGTTTCTCCATTGAATAGTTATATAGGTCACACAGTTCAGTTCATATTACGTTCCAACATACAGTGGGGGAAAAAAGTATTTAGTCAGCCACCAATTGGGCCTGTAATTTTCATCATAGGTACACGTCAACTATGACAGACAAATTGAGGAAAATAAATCCAGAAAATCACATTGTAGGATTTTTAATGAATTTATTTGCAAATTATGGTGGAAAATAAGTATTTGGTCACCTACAAACAAGCAAGATTTCTGGCTCTCACAGACCTGTAACTTCTTCTTTAAGAGGCTCCTCTGTCCTCCACTCGTTACCTGTATTAATGGCACCTGTTTGAACTTGTTATCAGTATAAAAGACACCTGTCCACAACCTCAAACAGTCACACTCCAAACTCCACTATGGCCAAGACCAAAGAGCTGTCAAAGGACACCAGAAACAAAATTGTAGACCTGCACCAGGCTGGGAAGACTGAATCTGCAATAGGTAAGCAGCTTGGTTTGAAGAAATCAACTGTGGGAGCAATTATTAGGAAATGGAAGACATACAAGACCACTGATAATCTCCCTCGATCTGGGGCTCCACGCAAGATCTCACCCCGTGGGGTCAAAATGATCACAAGAACGGTGAGCAAAAATCCCAGAACCACACGGGGGGACCTAGTGAATGACCTGCAGAGAGCTGGGACCAAAGTAACAAAGCCTACCATCAGTAACACACTACGCCGCCAGGGACTCAAATCCTGCAGTGCCAGACGTGTCCCCCTGCTTAAGCCAGTACATGTCCAGGCCCGTCTGAAGTTTGCTAGAGTGCATTTGGATGATCCAGAAGAGGACTGGGAGAATGTCATATGGTCAGATGAAACCAAAATAGAACTTTTTGGTAAAAACTCAACTCGTCGTGTTTGGAGGACAAAGAATGCTGAGTTGCATCCAAAGCACACCATACCTACTGTGAAGAATGGGGGTGGAAACATCATGCTTTGGGGCTGTTTTTCTGCAAAGGGACCAGGACGACTGATCCGTGTAAAGGAAAGAATGAATGGGGCCATGTATCGTGAGATTTTGAGTGAAAACCTCCTTCCATCAGCAAGGGCATTGAAGATGAAACGTGGCTGGGTCTTTCAGCATGACAATGATCCCAAACACACCGCCCGGGCAACGAAGGAGTGGCTTCGTAAGAAGCATTTCAAGGTCCTGTAGTGGCCTAGCCAGTCTCCAGATCTCAACCCCATAGAAAATCTTTGGAGGGAGTTGAAAGTCCGTGTTGCCCAGCGACAGCCCCAAAACATCACTGCTCTAGAGGAGATCTGGATGGAGGAATGGGCCAAAATACCAGCAACAGTGTGTGAAAACCTTGTGAAGACTTACAGAAAACGTTTGATCTGTGTCATTGCCAACAAAGGGTATATAACAAAGTATTGAGAAACTTTTGTTATTGACCAAATACTTATTTTCCACCATAATTTGCAAATAAATTCATTAAAAATCCTACAATGTGATTTTCAGGATTCTTTTTCTTCTCATTTTGTCTGTCATAGTTGACGTGTACCTATGATGAAAATTACAGGCCTCTCTCATCTTTTTAAGTGGGAGAACTTGCACAATTGGTGGCTGACTAAATACTTTTCCCCCCCACTGTAAATGAGACATAGAGGCTGTATGACAACCGGCTGTGATTGGGAGTCCCATAGGGCGGCGCACAATTGGCCCAGCGTCGTCCGGGTTTGGCCAGTGTAGGCCGTCATTGTAAATAAGAATTTGTTCTTAACTGACTTGCCTAGTTAAATAAAGGTAAAATAAAAAAAGAGGAAGAACAGGCTGCTGCACCTGGTTATTATAGGAGTCAACCGCTCACTGATAAAGCTGTTCTAGAACTTGTTCACATCACTAAGCTCCTCACTGCCATGGAAAACCCATGTGTTCCATGTACATTTAATAGTGTTTATAATGATATCTCTTCAGTCGGTCTATTCATTAGTAGGTGTACATAGACCCCCTGAGTCCAAAATGTTTTGGACCTGTTGGTGCACTTGGTGACTTACCTATGATTATGTGTAGGGGGTCATTTACCGTACACTGTGTACGCCCTGCGATCTATACACCATGGTGTCCTCTTCAACATGTGTGGACTGTTTATCAGCATTGAAATAGTCATCAGACGCACAGAGAAGAAAAAGACAATACATGTCATAGAGTACATACAGTGAGGGAAAAAAAGTATTTGATCCCCTGCTGATTTTGTACATTTGCCCACTGACAAAGACATGATCAGTCTATCATTTTAATGGTAGGTTTATTTGAACAGTGAGAGACAGAATAACAACAAAAAAATCCAGAAAACACATGTCAAAAATGTTATAAATTGATTTGCATTTTAATGAGGGAAATAAGTATTTGACCCCTCTGCAAAACATGACTTAGTACTTGGTGGCAAAACCCTTGTTGGCGATCAGAGGTCAGCCGTTTCTTGTAATTGGCCATCAAGTTTGCACACATCTCAGAAGGGATTTTGTCCCACTCCTCTTTGCAGATCTTCTCCAAGTCATTAAGGTTTCGAGGCTGACGTTTGGCAACTCGAACCTTCAGCTCCCTCCACAGATTTTCTATGGGATTAAGGTCTGGAGACTGGCTAGGCCACTCCAGGACCTTAATGTGCTTCTTCTTGAGCCACTCCTTTGTTGCCTTGGCCGTGTGTTTTGGGTCATTGTTATGCTGGAATACCAATCCATGACCCATTTTCAATGCCCTGGCTGAGGGAAGGATGTTCTCACCCAAGATTTGACGGTACATGGCCCCGTCCATCGTCCCTTTGATGCGGTGAAGTTGTCCTGTCCCCTTAGCAGAAAAACACCCCCAAAGCATAATGTTTCCACCTCCATGTTTGACGGTGGGGATGGTGTTCTTGGGGTCATAGGCAGCATTCCTCCTCCTCCAAACACGGCGAGTTGAGTTGATGCCAAAGAGCTCGATTTTGGTCTCATCTGACCACAACACTTTCACCCAGTTGTCCTCTGAATCATTCAGATGTTAATTGGCAAACTGTATATGTGCTTTCTTGAGCAGGGGGACCTTGCGGGCGCTGCAGGATTTCAGTCCTTCACGGCGTAGTGTGTTACCAATTTTTATTTTTTGGTGACTATGGTCCCAGCTGCCTTGAGATCATTGACAAGATCCTCCCGTGTAGTTCTGGGCTGATTCCTCACCGTTCTCATGATCATTGCAACTCCACGAGGTGAGATCTTGCATGGAGCCTCAGGCCGAGGGAGATTGACAGTACTGTTGTGTTTCTTCCATTTGCGAATAATCGCACCAACTGTTGTCACCTTCTCACCAAGCTGCTTGGCAGTGGTCTTGTAGCCCATTCCAGCCTTGTGTAGGTCTACGATCTTGTCCCTGACATCCTTGGAGAGCTCTTTGGTCTTGGCCATGGTGGAGAGTTTGGAATCTGATTGATTGATTGCTTCTGTGGACAGGTGTCTTTTATACAGGTAACAAACTGAGATTAGGAGCACTCCCTTTAAGAGTGTGCTCCTAATCTCAGCTCGTTACCTGTATAAAAGACACCTGGGAGCCAGAAATCTTTCTGATTGAGAAGGGGTCAAATACTTATTTCCCTCATTAAAATGCAAATCAATGTATAACATTTTTGACATGTTTTTTTCTGGATTTATTTTTTGTTATTCTGTCTCTCACTGATCAAATAAACCTACCATTAAAATTATAGACTATTCATTTCTTTGTCAGTGGGCAAACGTACAAAAACAGCAGGGGATCAAATACTTTTTTCCCTCACTGTACATCCATGAATTTATTCATCTCAAAGGCAAGCCTTTCTCCTCTGACATGATTATACCACTGTAAATGGAGAAAATGGACTGGAATCTATCTTGTTAGATTTGTCACAATCTAATCAACTCAAAGTTCTGTTAGTCACCAGACTATTTCATTGAAGGAGCCTAGTTTAAATGTAGGCCTAAAATATGAGGTTATTAGCCTACAGCCTAGTGAAAATGACATTAATTTTAGCTTACCTTGGACTGAAATATGTCAGGCAGCTTGTTGGCCGTTTTCTCTCCCCTTGCACCTAGCTATCAGTGGAATTTCGGAAGGTTGTGGCTGTTTTTACTTTATGGTAACCAGCTTGTGATGACTTTGTCACAGGGAACATATCCAATTCTCCGCTAAACAAACCGACAAGCAAATAGGCCTAGTAGCAGAGATTCTGCACAGTGGTTGATAAAATCCCTGCAAATCTGACTAGTCAAGCCTGTGCACTCACTTTTGTTATTGTAACATGGAACAATGTAGCAAATGTCAATTTCCTCAAGCGCGTTTGTGGACACAATGTACCAGCCACTGCAGTTTATATTTTGAGCCTCAGCCAGTGTCACCACAGCTAGTTTGGCGATTGTGATCTAGATTCTATGAAATGGCAGTTTAAAGGAGTTTTTAAAAAAACCTGTGTCCGGTGTATGCAGCTATTCGTACAAGCTATTTGCAATGAGCACCCCTTCTAGGATCTTTTCATATCATCTGAGGAATGTTTGTACCAAATGTCATGCTTTTATCTGTTTCATAACAGTTTTTCTGTAGCTCAGCTGGTAGAGCACGGCGCTTGTAACGCCAAGGTAGTGGGTTCGATCCCCGGGACCACCCATACACGAAAAATGTATGCACGCATGACTGTAAGTCGCTTTGGATAAAAGCGTCTGCTAAATGGCATATTATATTATGAAGACCTATATTATGGCAGCCATTTTGGATTTTTGCAATAACTCTATTCCTGGTTAAATTAGAACGGGCACCCCTTCTGGGATCTTTTCATGTCACCTGAAGAATGTTTGTACCAAATTTCATGCTTTAATCCACCACGTAATGTTTTTTTCACTAAGGCCCTAGACTATCTCCTCTCGCTCTCTCTCTCCCTGATGAAGTATACTTTTGCTCTTTAATTTAAATGCATAGTATATGTACCTATGGGTTTATTCACTATCTTCCAGGATCAGACAGGCCAAGGTGCAGATCCTCCCAGAGCGGATCCTACCGGACCCCCTGACTGCAGTGCAGCTCACACCCCTGTCCCGCCTCCAAATGCACCCCTCCTCCAGACCCCCCGTCCAGAGCTGCAAACAGGCCCAGCGCTGGTGGGCCACTTACCGCCAGGTCCGACACACGCACACAATATTCCTGTGGAAATTAAGAACGGGGGGAGGGATGGAGGGAAGGTTAATTGTTTGTTAGGGGGATGTTTGGATATTTAAGATGCAGAGGAGAGGTGTCAGTCTTCAGGCCGAGACATACAAAACATGAGATGTGTTCAAATCAAGGCCCAACCTTATGGAGTATTCATATAAACTTGTTTTAGCTAGAACAGACATGCTTCTCTGTCATATGGGAAAAGGAAACATGTCTGCTCTATATACACTTGCTCCCTCCTGAATGCGACCTGGAATCCCAGTGTTGTTTGTGTTCCACAATGAAGATGTTCTCCTGCTGAGCTGTTGTTGTCAGTGTGTTTTCCTCTGTTCTCCTCAGAGGAAGTTCCACTGTGCCAACATGACCTCATGGCCTCCCTGGGTCTACGCCCTCTATGACTCTGTGAGTACTGAATACCCTGCTCATCTTCTCTGTAGGTTAGTGTACTAACCTCTCAGGGCTAGATATAACTATTGTATGTGCACAGACATAACATTTCCACTGGAACTTGATTGAGGAGATTTATTCCATAATGCGTTTCAGAGAAATACTGTAAGTGAGTTTAGTGACTGTTATGACACACATCCTGTTTGTAACATGGTTTCTTGTGTTTATCTCCCAGGAGACTCTGATGAAGAGAGTGAAGAGACAGCTCCATGAGTGGGACGAGAACCTCAAGGATGATTCCCTCCCCACAAACGCTATAGGTACAACTCCCTGGCCTGCCCTCTAGGCTATGTATACTGTGTATATACACTGAACAAAAATATAAACGCAACATGGAACAATTTCAAAGATTTTAATGAGTTACAGTTCATATAAGGAAATCAGTCAATTGGAATAAATTCATTAGGCCCTAATTTATGGATTTTACATGACTGGGAATACAGATATGCATCTGTTGGTCACAGATATCTATTTTTTTTAAGTATGGGCGTGGATCAGAAAACCAGTCAGTATCTGGTGTGACCACCATTTGACTCATGCAGCGCGACACATCTCCTTCACATAGAGTTGATCAGGCTGTTGATTGTGGCATATGGAATGTTGTCCCACTCCTCTTCAATGGCTGTGCGAAGTTGCTGAATATTTGGCGGAAACTGGAACACGCTGTCATACACGTCGATCCAGAGCATCCCTAACGTGCTCAATGGGTGATATGTCTGGTGAATATTCAGGCCATGGATGAACAAGGACATTTTCAGCTTCCAGGAATTGTGTTCAGATCATTGCGGCATGGGGCTGTGCATTATCATGCTGAAACATGAGGTGATGCCGGATGAATGGCATGACAATGGCCTCAGGATCTCATCACAGTATCTCTGCATTCAAATTGCCATAGATAAAATGCAATTGTGTTTGTTGTCCATAGCTTATGCCTGCCCATACCATAGCCCCACCGCCACCATGGGGCACTCTGTTTACAACGTTGACATCAGCAAACCACTCTCCTACACGAAGCCATACACATGGTCTGTGGTTGTGAAGCTGGTTGGATGTACTGCCAAAAGCTCTGGTGGACATACCTGCAGTCAGCATGCCAATTGCACGCTCCCTCAAAACTTGAGACATTTGTGGCATTGTGTTGCGTGACAAAACTGCACATTTGAGAGGGGCCTTTTATTGTCCCCAGCAGAAGGTATACTTGTGTAATGATCATGCTGTTTAATCAGCTTCTTGATATGCCACACCTGTCAGGTGGATGGATTATCTTGGCAAAGGAGAAATGCTGACTAACAGGGATGTAAACAAATTTGGGCACAAAATCTGTGCGAAATAAGCTTTTTGTACATATGGTCAATTTCTGGGATCTTTTATTTCAGCTCATGAAACATGTGACCAACATATGTAACTCTGTGTTGTTGTTTTTATCGCACTGCTTTGCTTTATTTTGGCCAGGTCGCAGTTGTAAATGAGAACTTGTTCTCAACTGGCTTACCTGGTTGAATAAAGGTTTAAACATTTTTGTTTTTGTTTTTTTTGTTCAGTGTATATATGCCACATAAAATCTTTAGAGTAGTACTGACAACTTCATGGAATTCTAATTCTGAACTGTAATATTCCCGCTCCCCCTCCCTCCTCCCTGTCAGATTTCTCCTATAGAGTGGCGGCCTGTCTGCCCATAGACGATGCCCTTCGGCTCCAGCTGCTGAAGATTGGGAGTGCCATCCAGAGGCTGCGCTGTGAGCTGGACATCATGGCCCGGGTGAGCACAGACACAGACGTGTGCCCACACACAGAGCCATAAATACACATCACTAAACCTTACAATTTAAAGGCCAGGCACACTGCTCAACACATGGACCAGGCAAGGACTTGTTCATCTTTAAGACACACAGAGCCTTATCCACACACGGTCCGTGCTATCAGGAATCCTTGGGACGTCCCTACCCCATTTGAAGTTGGAGTAATTTAAAATTAAGGGTTATGGTTAAGGGTAGGGGTCAGGGTTTAGGGTATGGACGTCCCAAGGATACCGAATAGCACTGACCATCCACACACTGTCTGATATGTACCCCTAAACACACACCACACATCCATCCAGCTATACCCTCTGACTCCCGACTGATCTGTCTAACCTCTGACACCCTACTCCTCCCTGCTGTTCTGTGGCAAACTCCCCTGTCTCTCTACTCTAATGCTCTAGTGTTATATACTGAACAAACATATAAATGCAACATGCAACAATTTCAAGATTTTACTGAGTTACAGTTCATACAAGGAAATCGGTCAATTGAAATAAATTCATTAGGCCCTGATCTATGGATTTCACATGACTGGGCAGGTGCGCAGCCATGGTTGGGCCTGGGAGGGCATATGCCCACCCACTTGCGAGCCAGGCCCACCCACTGGGGAGCCAGGCCCAGCCAATCAGAATGAGTTTTTCCCCATTAAAGGGCTTTATTACAGACAGAAATACTCCTCAGTTTCATCAGCTGTCCGGGTGGCTGGTCTCAGACGATCCCGCAGGTAAAGAAGCCGGCTGTGGAGGTCCTGGGCTGGCGTGGTTACACGTGGTCTGCTGTTTTTAGTCCAGTTGGACGTACTGCCAAATTCTCTAAAACGACATTGGAGGCGGCTTATGGTAGAGAAATTAACACTCAACTGGTGGATATTCCTGCAGTCAGCATGCCAATTGCATGCTCCCTCAAAACGTGAGGCATCTGTGGCATTGTGTTGTGTGACAAAACTGTACATTTTAGTGGCCTTTTATTGTCCCCAGCACAAGGTACACCTGTGTAATTATCATGCTGTTTAATCAGCTTCTTGATATGCCACACGTGTCATGGATTATCTTGGCAAAGGAGAAATGCTCACTAACAGGGATGTAAACAAATTTTTGCACCACATTTGAGAGAAATAAGCTTTTTGTGCGTATGGAACTTTTCTGGGATCTTTTATTTCCGCTCATGAAACATGGGACCAACACTTGTTTGGTTTTATATTTTTGTGCAGTATATTTAGCCGCTGCCTATATACTGTATAGTGATGATAATTTCCCCTCTGAGTTGGTGTGTTGGAGATGCTGCCTTCCTTTGTGAGCTCTCCCAGGCATTGAGAGCTGTTACAGTGCTACTTTCCTAAACCCTACCTCCATCATCATCATCATCATCATCACCCCCCTCATCTCCACTCTCACCACTGCACCCCCTGCTATGATTTCATCACTCAGAGCCTGCACCACTGCTCGCTTGTCTCTCATCGTCCCACAAAGACTCCCTTCAGATTCAACGTAAACAGAAAAAGGTGCTCTGGCATATGTCTCAGGACTTTGGGCTTAAACTGCCTCCGCACTGCGTCCATCAGCCACAGCAGGAAAACCCAGCAGAGAGGCTTAGTGTCCACCTCTGTGGGAATTGAAAGCGGAATTATGTCTGGAACATAACAGCAATTGTCTGAATGTAAAGACAGGAACAAGTGTACCTAATATCTTTCCTTTCCTCTCTCTGTTCATTCATATGGAGGGAGGGAGACAAGCGGGAAGTGCATAGAGATGCTATACATAAACAAAAGGATCATGAGCATAGAGACTCCCTCACACACAAAGACATGGGTCATGAGCATGTAGTCCTGTTGTACTCTCCCTATTTTTGTACTCTCATGATTCCAGCAAGATCATAGAAATGAAATAAGAATGGTCTAAGATTAGAACAGCAGAATCTCTATGGGCATGACCATTAGGAGAGGATGGATGTGTGTGTCAGTATGGATAGATGTGAGGTAATTCTCTAGCTTCATTATTGTAGCTGGTTTTCTTTCCTCTGATTAAAGATAATATGCACTCCCATGCTGCTGCCTGGTGAAAGAGGGTTATAAAGAGGAACACCTGGCCCTTCTGAGGTGGCCCATGACAGGTTTTTCCAAAACCTCCTAGCACAGGCAATTTTGCTACTGCTACAGAAGTCTGGTGGATTGAACATGAAGTCACATTTGTTGTATTTTTTCCCCACAGTGCACTTCGCTGTGTTGCAAGCAGTGCCAAGATATGGAGATCACCACCAAGAATGAGATCTTCAGGTGAGGGAGAGATGCACCTAGACTCTCTGAATAGTGTCTGTCGAGTAGTCTAACACTGGTTGTCAGAGTGAGCTGGTAGTGTGTGTGATGAGTGTTGCGAAACACAGGAGACATTGATTGTGTATGTGTGCCATTCAGAGGGTGATTTAAGTGCCTTTGAACGGGGTATGATAGTAGGTGCCAGGCGCACTGGTTTGAGTGTGTCAAGAACTGCAACGCTGCTGGGTTTTTCACGCTCAACAGTTTCCCGTGTGTATCAAGAATGGTCCACCACCCAAAGGACATCCAACCAACTTGACACAAATGTGGGAAGCATTGGGGTCAACATGGGCCAGCATCCCTGTGGAATGCTTTCAACACCTTGTAGAGTCCATGCCCTGACAAATTGAAGCTGTTCTGAGGTCAAAAGGGAGGGTGAAACTCAATATTAGGAAGGTGTTCCGAATGTTTGGTATACTCAGTGTACATAGCTGATGACTGATGTGTTTAATATAGTACACGTTTCAAACACACTAGATGAATGATGCTGCAGGTGCATTTGTACTCTGCTCAAATGAGAGCGATGAAGGAAGGATTAAAGCAGAAGTTGTCTCTTGTTTGACATTCATCTAGTTACGTTTCATAATCATCTCTCTGGCTACTGTCCCATTTAGTTGGTCTAAACTGTCTGACCTGTACCTTACCTTACCACAGCATTAGCCACCTGGCCTGGGTTATTGTAGTGTGTTTGTATACTTTTAGAATATTTGTAGATTCTATACTTAAAATTTTTTGCATGTAATTTTGTACAGTCAATTTAGCTGCTATTTGTACAATTTGGTTTAGACAATAAGAAAAGTTATCTCTACCATGTCTCCTCTCTCGCTCCTCCCCCTCCCTCTCTCTCTCTCCCTCCCTCTCTCCTCCTGCAGCCTGTCTCTGTACGGCCCCATGGCAGCCTATGTCAACCCACACGGCTACGTCCATGAGACCCTGACCGTCTACAAAGCCAGCAACCTCAACCTGGTCGGAAGGCCGTCCACGCTCCACAGCTGGTTTCCAGGGTAATGCCTCTCTATACATGACACGCACATATACATTCCCTCGCTTTCACACACTGATGTACACTGACCCATTCCCCACACTATACAATCTCACCCACAGCCTTACACTCAAATTATATTCTCAAGTGACAGACATCTACTCTATATACACAGACTCACAGATGTAAACAGACAAGTAACTGCCGAAATAAAGGAAACTCCGACATACTTTGTCTTAATAGGGTGTTGGGCCACCACGAGCCGCCAGAACAGCTTCAATGTGTCTTGGCATAGATTCTACAGGTGTCTGGAACTCTATTGAAGGGATGCGACATCAGTCTTCCACATCGTTTTGTGGATGTTGGTGGAAAACGCTGTCACAGGCACCGCTCCAGAATCTCCCATAAGTGTTCAATTGGGTTGAGATCTGGTGACTGAGACAGCCATGGAATATGGTTTACATTGTTTTCATGCTCATCAAACCATTCAGTGACCACTCGTGTCCTGTGGAGGGGGAGGCATTGTCATCCTGGAAGAGACCACTCCCATCAGGATAGAAATGATTCACCATAGGTTGAAGGTGATCACTCAGAATGGCTGTTTATTTATTGACTTTTACCTTGCTCAAGGGGTTTAGTGGACCTAAACCATGCCAGGAAAATGCACCCCACACCATAACAGCTCAAACAACTCAAGTGTTTCCTTTATTTTGGCAGTTACCACCATACATTACACGTACATTGTGCATACATTACACGTACATTGCACTATAAAAGATAGTCTCATTATTAGCACCTCTCACATTACCCAGGTTGTGTGATCTTGGACACATTAGAGGGGGACTGAACTCACTGATTTAGGAAATGCGACTGAGAATGAGATTTGGGTCTTAGAGGTGTGTGTTCACACATGGAAAGCGGTTTGTACATTCACTCTGCCAAAACACTACATTTACAGTCACTCATTTACATTTAAGGCACTACTTTAGCAGACACTCTTATCCAGTGCATACATTTTTGTACTGGTCCCCCGTGGGAATCGAACCCACAACCCTGGCGTTGCAAGCGTAATGCTCTACCAACTGAGCCACTCACCCTTCTACATAACTTGAAACAGTCTAACCAGGTCTTGTGTCTGGAAGTAGCCTAGGCTAACCAACTTTCGCCAATTAGTTTCAGCCGGCTGGTGTGCGACCGCCGCAAAAGTTGTTTGACTTTGGATAGCCGATCTCTGTGGGGCTAGTTGGGGACGTCAATAAATTACACAATGTAAATGGGACAATATTTCCATGTTGCACACCTTTTAGTTTTCTCATTCAATGCTTTTTGTATTTGAATTTCTATAATTTATAGTTGGTTTTAGGTCTTTAAGTCATTGAAATTTGGAGCTATTGAAATGTTTTAACATTTTCCCATGTACCTTGTGTAATTTACTGATGGTCCCTAACCAGCCCCATAAGGATATCCAAAGTGAAACCAGATGTACCACGGTCTGTGTGTGTTCTGCACCCATGTGTTTGTTTAGTGGGCATTACGATCGGGTCGTGTGCCGCTGCACTTCGAATTCTGTGCTAAATTGTTGCCACCGCTGCAAAAAAGTATGTAAAGCATGTAATCATTTAAAAAAGTCATGTTTTTGTAAATATACATTTCTGCCGAGACGCAATAGCCGTGGGCTCAATGACTGGAAGCCTATGGGAACAGGTAGAAGTAGCAATGCACCCTTTGCGCTAACTTTGCCTCCACGCACTGCTGAAAAACATCCTTGGGCATACACTGGATTTTATGATTACTTGGGTGCTGCCAGCTGTGGGCATGTGGGCAGGATTGAAATAAACCGAACCCAAGGAAAGCTTACATCTCACAAATCCTTACATCTCGCAAATCTCAGTTTTGGACGATACTCACTTTATGACCAAAATGATCCTATTTACATTTTGTAGTCAATTTTGACTCTAGAATATATGTTTCTGACTCATATGATGCCACAGGCCGTTTTCAACCAGAGAAGTTGGTTTTTTGGTTCATTTGCGCTTTAATACCCTATTTGGCCTAGGAATAATATAACTGCCAAAGACTTGAAACGAAAGCGTCTGGCCCTTTGGTGTACTGTCATTTTTGGGATCGTTTGTCATTTTTGGTATAATAATAATTAATAATTGGTCATTTAGCAGACGCTCTTATCCAAAGCGACTTACAGGAGCAATTAGGGTTAAGTGCCTTGCTCAAGGGCACATCGACAGATTTTTCACCTAGTCGGCTCGGGGATTAGAAACAGCGACCTTTCGGTTACTGGCACAACGCTCTTAACCACTAAGCTACCTGCCGCCCAAAATTGTTTCCCCTGTGGGGGGATACCTTATACATACAGCAGCTGTGTGTGTGGGCGCCTGTGTGCATAACATCAGACTTGACCGAGGTATTGACATAGAGCCTGAACTATTTGGAGAGAAGTGTGTGTGCTCCACTTGGTTCTCAGTGGTTCTGTAACGTAAGACCCCTTCAACCAACGCCACTCCTCAGTGCTCCTCATAAACGGCCCCCAGTATGCATTTTCTGCCTGAGATAAGGCAATTGTGCCGGTGTTAGCCTTCTGTGGTAGCTTCCTGTAATAATAATGACAGTAAAAACGGCCTCCATTTATTCTCCCCTAGGGCTGGCTCTGGTCAAGCTGAGTCTTATTCAAGTCCTCTCAGAGGGGAGGTATGGAGGGGAGGGGGAAGAAAGGGCTTCTGCTCCACTCAACCTCTCTGTGCCGCACTGCTCTTCTGGTGAAGGGTGCTATTACAGCCTTAGCGTAAGGTGTTCTGAGAAGACATGTTGTGGAAAGAGCAACAGACACACAAGATGGCAGTTTAGGCTGTCTACTGGCGTTTGTCATCTCTCGATTTTAATTGCCAGTGCTGCTGGGTGGTACTTGTCATGCAGCCAGTTCAAATGGTATGCTGTTGCCAGGAAGAGAACGCTGGGAAGCATCTTAATTAAACAGGTGTCAGATGGGAGAGAGGCTGGAGGGGAGTGGTTTGTCTGTGTGCCTTGCTTCCATCTCCCGCCGCCGTTCCCACGTGAAAGCCAACAAAGGCTTTGGTCTGAGGAGGCAATAAGGCTGGAGCAAATGGAGAGGAGATGAGTGCATTGTATTGATTAGACACAGTCTGTGTTCTTTCTCAGTGTAATATCTGGGAAGGAGAGCCTCAGAGAGCCCTTTATTAGCTGATGATTAGAGCAATGCTATCTGGTATTCCATATACAGTGCCTTGCAAAAGTATTCATCCCCCTTGGCGTTTTTCCTATTTTGTTGCATTACAACCTGTAATTTAAATTGATTTTTATTTGGATTTCATGTAATGGACATACACAAAATAGTCCAAATTGGTGAAGTGAAATGAAAAAAAACTTGTTTCAAAAAAATTTATAACGGAAAAGTGGTGCGTGCATATGTATTCACCCCCTTTGCTATGAAGCCCCTAAATAAGATCTGGTGCAACCAATTAATACCTTCAGAAGTCACATAATTTGTTAGATTGCACACAGGTGGACTTTATTTAAGTGTCACATGATCTGTCACATGATCTCAGTATATATACACCTGTTCTGAAAGGCCCCAGAGTCTGCAACACCACTAAGCAAGGGGCACCACCAAGCAAGCAGCACCATGAAGACCAAGGAGCTCTCCAAACAGGTCAGGGACAAAGTTGTGGAGAAGTACAGATTAGGGTTGGGTTATGAAAAAATATCAAACTTTGAACATCCCACGGAGCACCATTTAAATCCATTATAAAAAAATTGAACGAATATGGCACCACAACAAACCTGCCAAGAGAGGGCTGCCCACCAACACTCACGGACCAGGCAAGGAGGGCATTAATCAGAGAGGCAGCAAAGAGACCAAAGATAACCCTGAAGGAGCTGCACAGCTCCACAGCGGAGATTGGAGTATCTGTCCATAGGACCACTTTAAGCCATACACTCCACAGAGCTGGGCTATATGGAAGAGTGGCCAGAAAAAAGCCATTGCTTAAAGAAAAAAAGAAGCAAACACGTTTGGTGTTCACCAAAGGGCATGTGGGAGACTCCCCAAATATATGGAAGAAGGTACTCTGGTCAGATGAGACTAAAATTGAGCTTTTTGGCCATCAAGGAAAACGCTATGTCTGGCGGAAACCCAACACCTCTCTTCACCCGGAGAACACCATCCCCACAGTGAAGCATGGTTGTGGCAGCATCATGCTGTGGGGAAGTTTTACATCGGCAGGGACTGGGAAACTGGCTCTACAAAGTATTGACTTTGGGGGGGGTGAATAGTTATGCACGCTCAAGTTTTATTTTTTGTCTTATTTCTTGTTTGTTTCACAATAAAACATATTTAGCAACTTCAAAGTCTGGGAAACTGGTCAGAATTGAAGGAATGATGGATGGCGCTAAATAGAGGGAAATTCTTGAGGGAAACCTGTTTCAGTCTTCCAGAGATTTGAGACTGGGACGGAGGTTCACCATCCAGCAGGACAATGACCCTAAGCATACTGCTAAAGCAACACTTGAGTGGTTTAAGGGGAAACATTTAAATGTCTTGGAATGGCCTAGTCAAAGCCCAGACCTCAATCCAATTGAGAATCTGTGGTATGACTTAAAGATTGCTGTACGCCAGCGGAACCCATCCAACTTGAAGGAGCTGGAGCAGTTTTGCCTTGAAGAATGGTCAAAATTCCCAGTGGCTAGATGTGCCAAGCTTATAGAGACATACCCCAAGAGACTTGCAGCTGTAATTGCTGCAAAAGCTGGCTCTACAAAGTATTGACTTTGGGGGGGGGTGAATAGTTATGCACGCTCAAGTTTAATTTTTTGTCTTATTTCTTGTTTGTTTCACAATAAAACATATTTAGCAACTTCAAAGTGGTAGGCATGTTGTGTAAATCAAATGATACAAACCCCCCAAAAATCAATTTTAATTCCAGGTTGTAAGGCAACAAAATAGGAAAAATGCCAAGGGGGGTGAATACTTTCACAAGCCACTGTATGTTGAGGGGGATTTGAAAGACAACCAACTAGGGTATTCGTTCTGTGTCAGGTGCCTTATAACAACAATAAGAAGAAATGTGGCATGCAGCACAAATGCATGAGGACTGATATGTTCTTTCTGTTTTTCCTCGCTCTCTCTCCCTTACCCCTCTCTCAGGTATGCCTGGACGATCGCTCAGTGTCGTACCTGTGCGTCACACATGGGCTGGAAGTTCACAGCCACCAAGAAAGACTTGTCCCCTCCTCGTTTCTGGGGCTTGACCCGCTCGGCCATGCTACCCCGCATCCCCCAGACTGAGGGTGAGGAGGGGGACGAGGGCTCCCGCCTACTCTGCCTGTGACAACATGGGGACCTCCCCTCCCCACCCCCCATGTCCCCAACGGGTCTTCGATCGCCCCACCCTGTCCATTGGGTCTCTCTTTTATTAATCGATGCATCCCGCCCACCCCCGACAGCCATGGCAGCACATTCATCATATTAGTGTAAAGGTCATCCTGCTTTTAAATGGCACTTTCTAACACAGAGAGAGAGGGGGGGGGAGCGAGAGAGAGCGAGCGAGCGAGGAGGAGGTAGGAGGGGTGTTTTGTTCCTGAGTGCAGGGACACTGGTGATGGAATGCGTTGCACATCGACAGATAGATGTGGGGAATGGAGCAAGAGATTAATTCTGCAACACAGGCATATCTTCCCCATAGCATGCTACTCTTGACCTGTCTGTACTGCTGTCTGTACTGTGGTCTGTCTATCCAGCTTCTATGCTATCTGCCACAGACACGGCACGCACCAGTGCATTGCCACTTGCTCTTAAACATAGTGGGTGTGACTTTGCATGCAGTATCCAGCTAGGTGTGTATAGGTTTATAGACACCCATCAAGAGGACCTGTAGTCCCCATAATCTATCTCTAAACAAATCAATCAATAGAAAGCCACTTGGGATTCAGGTCCACTGTTTGTCCTTGATGTGTTTCTCAGAGGAGCTCAATTCAGCTGGATCGTTTCATGGAGAGTTAAACCATGTAAAATCCACGATTAGAGGGTGTACGAACATGTGAAAGTATGCTGCTTTAACAAGGATGTTTCATGCCTTTGTTTCAAATGCCAGATGTTTTGATCAATCGATCATATGCAAGGAATGCATATAATGGAGGAATTTGGATCATGAAGAATGTAAGGAAGCTATTGCTTTATTTTGCCATGCGTGGAAATATATTCTTTGTTTGGTTTTCATATTTTCACATTGTCTAAAAACGTACAGTGTGTGTATATAATACACATGTAGAGATACTGGTTTCTATTTTGAAACGGATGGAGGCCCATTGAACTGCAAGACATGGTTCCTCTGAAGACAAGGAGTACCTCTGGTCAGTGAAGAGTAGAGTTGGTTTGGTGCCTGGTGTAATATAGACTTGGATAGCAGGGCACAAGGCAGTGGAGCCAGAGCTACTAGAATCTCAGTCTTTCTCCATGGTTCTATATGTGTTGTTGATGCTGCACTAAGGGCATGGCTGAATGGCGTGCCTATGGTCCAAATCAATGTCTTATGAGCCACACAATTAAATGGGACATTGTGTTAATTAACCTGTATTGGTTGAAAATGGCAACATCATATCAAGTGTTACCTACATAACTATATTTTTGTTTAGATCTATGTATTTGTTTTAAATTAAGAATTGTATTCCTTGCTGATGTACAAGGTTATTTTGGCTCATGTTTGTTAAACATTTTAGAGTAAGTAACCAATAAAAGTCAATGATAGCATTTCTGGTCTGATATAACTAATGTATCTATGTAGAACCTCAACACTCTTGCCCCTCCCATTGCCATGTATTTCCATTTTAGAACAATGTAAAACATGATTGATTTGTTCAGCTCAATTATCAACAATTGAGTAAAGTAATTCTACGCAATAAGAAATGTTCTACAATACGATTGAGATTGTCTTTTGTTTATATGTGATGTCCCAGTTGGTAAACCTTAAAGGTCCAATGCAGCCGTTTTTATATCAAATCATTTCTGGGTAACAATTAAAGTACCTTACTGTGATTGTTTTCAATTAAAATGGTCAAAAAGAAACAAATAGCTTTTTAGCAAAGAGCAATTTCCCAAGCAATAATTTTACCAGAACTGTCTGGGAGTGGTCTGACTTGGGAGGGGAAAACTGAAAACTAGCTGTTATTGGCAGAGAGGTTTGGAACTTTTATTGGTCTATTAACTTGTTTATCGCCTGGTGATGTCACCAGGCAGGCCAAAACTCCATCCCACCAAAACAGGCTGAAATTTCAGGCGGTCTTTTCAAACCACTCTTACACTAAAAGGACATTATCATAATTTCTTACAGTTTTGCAGTATTATTCCAACCTCATAGTGTAGAAATATTTAAAAACAGGAAAATCATGTATTTGACTGCATTGGGCCTTTTAAGAGGAGACCATGTCATTGAAGAAGAACATTGGAGTAGCGGAAATAGAAAACAAGTAGAAAAGGAGCCTCAGATGGCTTGGTAAAAAAAAGTTTAGAAACTGTGATCTACAGTGTAAAAACAGAGCATAGTACAGTACCACAGTCAGATCACGCCATCAGCATAGAGTCCACTATATTTTCTCTGAACAGGAATGCTATGTGATCTCTTATCATTGTATTAATATTAATCTAGGTTAACCCAGGACTAAAATGTCATGTAATTTGGTCAGATGTTTACGCAGTCTGTCCACGAGAGATTACATCAATATACACTGAGTGTACAAAACATTAGGAACACCTGCTCTTTCCATGACATAGACTGACCAGGTGAATCCAGGTGAAAGCTATGATCTCTTATTGATGTCACCTGTTAAATTCACTTCAATCAGTGTAGATGAAAGGGAGAAGACCGGTTAAAGAAGGATTTATAAGCCTTGAGACATGGACTGTGCATGTGTGCCATTCAGAGTGAATGGGCAAGACAAAATATTTAAGTGCCTTTGAATGGGGTATGGAAGTAGGTGCCAGGCACACCAGTTTGAGCGTGTCAAGAACTGCAATGCTGCTGGATTTTTCACGCCCAGTAGTTTCCTGTGTGTCTCAAGAATGGTCCACCACCCAAAGGACATCCAGCCAACTTGACACAACTGTGGGAAGCATTGGAGTCAACATGGGCCAGCATCCCTGTGGAACAAAAAAAAGTATGTTTGGATGACACTGAAGGGCAACGCTGTTACATCCAATGCCTGTTTGCCTGAGGCTGATGCCGCGCAGGTGCTTGTACACGTGTGCACATGCATATACACACACTCGCATTCAAACGCACGCACACACACACACACACACACACACCCATGTAAATAGTGCCACACATGCACTCAAACGTATACAGTTGGTCTTGCTGTTTAGATTTTTGTTGTCCTTGATGTCTTTTGTTTTTGCATTGTTTTTCTTTTTGTTCATTTTGTTGGTGCATTGGGGGACGGTGGCTTGTTGGGGATGGGGAATGGAGGGAGAGTTTTTTTTTAGGGGGGTCTCAGATGGTTGAGGGGCAGCTCTCTGGGAACTTTAGGGGGATCTTGGATGGTTGGTGGCCTGGCGTTTGGGAGCTTGGGTCTGTAGCCGATAGGTCGCTAGTTTGGGTCCCCGTTTTGACTTGGTGGGAGATCTTGACCCTGGTTGCTCCTGTAGCTCGCTCTGGATTGGAGTCTGTCAGATGACTGAATGTAATGTAAATGTTGAGTGGCTTCACTGCAGGTAGATTGTATGTTTTAATATTAAATTTTAAAAAATGGACACAAATAAAAACATGGGCCAGCATCCCTGTGGATGCTTTCGACACCTTGTAGAGTCCATGCCCTGACAAAAGGGGTGCAGCTCAATATTAGGAAGGTGTTCCTAATGTTTTGTACACTCAGTGTAAGCTTTGTGATCACTTTAAATGTAATCAAACGGGCACAGTTTTTAAAAAATGATAAAAAATGTTCTTAAGGGTAAAGCTACTCTAATGGCTTTTTCCATTTGTGATCCAGATTTACTCTTGTCATTAATGCATCAGTGTGACCTGAAGTTCCGTTGGCAGTAACATCTGTAACGTCTATCTACAAACTCATCTTGACATGTCAATATGCCTTAACGTATACTGTGTGTGTGTGTGTGTGTGTGTGTGTGTGTGTGTGGTTGATTGAATAAAGGCAGCTACACAGCCAGAGGTTGTCCAATATTACCAATATGGAGAAGGCAATGGAAAAGTATCTATGAAGGAAATTGTTGTCCCTTTGTGTGTTTGTTTGTGTCCTCAGTGGCAGCCCCCGGGGTCAGACTGTTTAAGGTCAATACAGTGTAATCCACCTGACAGAGACAATAACCATCACCATGGGAGAGGATCAATAGGACCATGTCTGCTGGACTTACTCTGGGGATCCTAGTCTCACAGAGCTGGTGAACACATGATTGGTCTTAATTGTGGTTTAATATAGTAGAATGAAACCAATACAGTGGACATATTTTTGTACAGTGTCTTACCAAAGAAGTTACCCAAGAGATTAGAGACCAGTGGTATCCAATCACAGCATTCCCTTTGTCAAGTTTGAGGACAAAACCCAATCTTTAGTCAGGAGCAGTGGTGGCTGCTGAGGGGAGGACGCCTCATAATAATGCCTGGAAAGGAGTGAAAGGAATGGCATCAAACACATGGAACCTATGTGTTTGATGTACACTGCTCAAAAAAATAAAGGGAACACTTAAACAACACAATGTAACTCCAAGTCAATCACACTTCTGTGAAATCAAACTGTCCACTTAGGAAGCAACACTGATTGACAATACATTTCACATGCTGTTGTGCAAATGGAATAGACAACAGGTGGAAATTATAGGCAATTAGCAAGACACCCCCAATAAAGGACTGGTTTTGCAGGTGGTGACCACAGACCACTGCTCAGTTCCTATGCTTCCTGGCTGATGTTTTGGTCACTTTTGAATGCTGGCGGTGCTTTCACTCTAGTGGTAGCATGAGACAGAGTCTACAACCCACACAAGTGGCTCAGGTAGTGCAGCTCATCCAGGATGGCACATCAATGCGAGCTGTGGCAAGAAGGTTTGCTGTGTCTGTCAGCGTAGTGTCCAGAGCATGGAGGCGCTACCAGGAGACAGGCCAGTACATCAGGAGACGTGGAGGAGGCCGTAGGAGGGCAACAACCCAGCAGCAGGACTGCTACCTCCGCCTTTGTGCAAGGAGGAGCAGGAGGAGCACTGCCAGAGCCCTGCAAAATGACCTCCAGCAGGCCACAAATGTGCATGTCTGCTCAAACGGTCAGAAACAGACTCCATGAGGGTGGTATGAGGGCCCGACGTCCACAGGTGGGGGTTGTGCTTACAGCCCAACACCGTGCAGGACGTTTGGCATTTGCCAGAGAACACCAAGATTGGCAAATTCGCCACTGGCGCCCTGTGCTCTTCACAGATGAAAGCAGGTTCACACTGAGCACGTGACAGAGTCTGGAGACGCTGTGGAGAACGTTCTGCTGCCTGCAACATCCTCCAGCATGACCGGTTTGGCGGTGGGTCAGTCATGGTGTGGGGTGGCATTTCTTTGGGGGGCCGCACAGCCCTCCATGTGCCCGCCAGAGGTAGCCTGACTGCCATTAGGTACCGAGATGAGAGCCATATTACCTTGCATCCTAGTGCTGGCTTGCCTCTGAAGTTAAGCAGGGTTGGGTTGGTCGAGCCTTGGGAGATGGGTGTTGGAGGTCCAGTAGGGGGCACTCTTCCCTCTACTCTAACGACACTCCAATGCCCTTGAATGTTTTCAGTGTTCTACTGTAGCTAAAATCTAAATCAGGAGCTGAAAACTCCACAGCGTAAGTGTTTGTTACTTGGCACATCAAATCAAATCAAATGTTATTTGTCACATGCGCCGAATAAAACAGGTGTAGACCTTACAATGAAATGCTTACTTACAAGCCCTTAACCAACAATGGAGTTTAAAGAAAAATAAGTGTTAAGTAAAAAATGGATAACTAAAAAATAACAAATAATGAAAGAGCAGCAGTAAAATAACAGTAGCGAGGCTATATACAGGGGGTACCGGTACAGAGTCAATGTGCGGGGGCACAGGTTAGTCGAGGTAATTGAGGTAATATGTGCATGTAGGTGGAGTTAAAGTGACTATGCATAGATAATAAACAGAGAGTAGCAGCAGCGTAAAAGAGGGGGTGGGGGAAACAATGCAAATAGTCCAGGTAGCCATTTGATTAGATGTTCAGGAGTCTTATGGCTTGGGGGTAGAAGCTGTTAAGAAGCCTTTTGGACCTAGACTTGGCGCTCCGGTACCGCTTGCCGTGCGGTAGCAGAGAGAACAGTCTATGACTAGGGTGGCTGGAGTCTTTGACAATTTTTAGGGCCTTCCTCTGACAACGCCTGGTAAAGAGGTCCTGGATGGCAGTAAGCTTGGCCCCAGTGATGTACTGGGCTGTACGCACTACCCTCTGTAGTGCCTTGCGGTCGGAGGCCAAGCAGTTGCCATACCAAGCAGTGATGCAACCAGTCAGGATGCTCTCGATGGTGCAGCTGTATAACTTTTTGAGGATGTGAGGACCCATGCCAAATCTTTTCAGTCTCCTGACGGGGAATAGGCTTTGTCGTGCCCTCTTCACGACTGTCTTGGTGTATTTGGAACATGATAGTTTGTTGGTGATATGGACACCAAGGAACTTGAAGCTCTCAACCTGCTCCACTACAGCCCCGTCGATGAGAATGGGGGCGTGCTCGGTCCTCTCTTTCCTGTAGTCCACAATGATCTCCTTTGTCTTGATCACGTTGAGGGAGAGGTTGTTATCCTGGCACTACCCTGCCAGGTCTCTGACCTCCTCCCATAGGCAGTCTCATTGTTGTCTGTCATCAGGCCTACCACTGTTGTGTCGTCGGCAAACTTAATGATGGTGTTGGAGTCATGCCTGGCCATGCAGTGATGGGTGAACAGGGAGTACAGGAGGGGACTGAGCACACACCCCTGAGGGGCCCTCGTGTTGAGGATCAGCGTGGCAGATGTGTTGTTACCTGGTAAAGGTTTACCACCTGGGGGCGGCCCGTCAGGAAGTCCAGGATCCAGTTGCAGAGGAAGGTGTTAAGTCCCAGGGTCCTTAGCTTAGTGATGAGTTTTGAGGGCACTATGGTGTTGAACGCTGAGCTGTAGTCAATGAATAGCATTCTCACGTATGTGTTCCTTTTGTCCAGGTGGGAAAGGGCAGTGTGGAGTGCAATAGAGATTGCATAATCTGTGGATCTGTTGGGGCAGTATGCGAATTGGAGTGGGTCTAGGGTTTCTGGGATAATGGTGCTGATGTGAGCCATGACCAGCCTTTCAAAGCACTTCATGGCTACAGACGTGAGTGCTACCAGTCGGTAGTCATTTAGGCAGGTTACCTTAGTGTTCTTGGGCACAGGGACTATGGTGGTCTGCTTGAAACATGTTGGTTATCAGACTCAGTCAGGGACAGGTTGAAAATGTCAGCGTAGACACTTGACAGTTGGTCAGCGCATGCTCGGAGTACACGTCCTGGTAATCCGTCTGGCACTGCGGCCTTGTGAATGTTGACCTGTTTAAAGGTCTTGCTCACATCAGCTACGGAGAGCGTGATCACACAGTCGTCCGGAACAGCTGATGCTCTCGTGCATGCTTCAGTGTTGCATGGAGAGAGAGAAGGTAGAAAGAGGGGGGAGGTAGTAAGAAATGGCGAGATCGATCATAGATTATATTCATTATGGCCATGCCGATGGAAAATGTAGAATTCAATTGTAAACAAACCAGGGCAAGATAGCCACGAAATTGATCTAGCGAAGGACTTCCTTTCTAGTTTCAAAGAGCATAGTAGGCGAACTGCACAGATAGACCCAAGCAAGATAAAAGCGATGCAGACCAGAGAGAGCAGGATCACAGTCAGGGAGACTAAAGAGACACAAGCCAGGCACCGTGGCTGTTACAGTAGCAGAGGGGGGGCCAAGACGTCTATAACAAGCTCATCGGAGTGCTGTGAGATATGTTCTTTTATTGTGTTACTTTTTATTTTACTTTTATTTGATTTAGTAAATATTTTGAACTGCATTGTTGGTTAAGGGTTTGTAAGTAAGCATTTCATGGTAAGGTCTACTACACCTGATGTATTCGGCACGTGACAAATAAAATTTGATTTGATAACCTGGAGTAATTTATCCTCTAAGACTGGTGTACTGTTGTGAGCGATAGCTTTATCATAGGCATTGTCATATGGCTGTTAGTTTTGAGGCAGTTGAAAGAGAGGGCTGCACAGGTCCAGGATGTCAAAGAAAGAACAAGTAATTGTCAAATAACAATGGTAGGGAACGGTTTTCATGCATGCGGTTACACTGTATCTGAACACTGTGTTCACCTTTAGACAGACCTCACTCGTTGTGAGTGTCCTGTGTTATTCTCCACGTGTACCAGTCCATGTGAGCATGTGTCTGCTGAACCTCGGGAGGAATGAATGATTTCCATATTTATGTATTTGTAAACGCACAGTAATGACTGATGACTATTCATTTGGGTTGTCTACATATTATTATAATGATATTGTCTTCAATGAGCACTATCAAGCATATTTAAGGAACTTGACAAAAAAACAGTATTTTCTTGGTATTTCATTACTTTAACAGAAGGTTTCCCAAAAGTTTGAAAATGGTTACATTTAATTTTAACTTTGCTAATGTTCTAGGAACATTCTCCAACTGGCTTGACATTGGGAATGTTCTCAAATAGTTCAGAGAATTTTAAGAAACAACGTTCTTCTTCTGTGGGAATTTCAGTACTTCAGCGTTCTACAGGTTTCTTAATCAAATCAAATCAAATCAAATTTTATTGGTCACATGCGCCGAATACAACAGGTGCAGACATCACAGTGAAATGCTTACTTACAGCCCTTAACCAACAGTGCATTTATTTTTAACAAAAAAGTAAAATTAAAACAACAACAAAAAAAGTGTTGAGAAAAAAAAGAGCAGAAGTAAAATAAAATAACAGTAGGGAGGCTATATATACAGGGGGGTACTGTTGCAGAGTCAATGTGCGGGGGCACCGGCTAGTTGAGGTAATATGTACATGTGGGTAGAGTTAAAGTGACTATGCATAAATAATTAACAGAGTAGCAGCAGCGTAAAAAGGATGGGGTGGGGGGGCAGTGCAAATAGTCCGGGTAGCCATGATTAGCTGTTCAGGAGTCTTATGGCTTGGGGGTAGAAGCTGTTGAGAAGTCTTTTGGACCTAGACTTGGCACTCCGGTACCGCTTGCCGTGCGGTAGCAGAGAGAACAGTCTATGACTAGGGTGGCTGGAGTCTTTTACAATTTTGAGGGCCTTCCTCTGACACCGCCTGGTATAGAGGTCCTGGATGGCAGGAAGCTTGGCCCCAGTGATGTACTGGGCCATACGCACTACCCTCTGTAGTGCCTTGCGGTCGGAGGCCAAGCAGTTGCCATACCAGGCGGTGATGCAACCAGTCAGGATGCTCTCGATGGTGCAGCTGTAGAATTTTTTGAGGATCTGAGGACCCATGCCAAATCTTTTCAGTCTCCTGAGGGGGAATAGGCTTTGTCGTGCCCTCTTCACGACTGTCTTGGTGTGTTTGGACCATGATAGTTCGTTGGTGATGTGGACACCAAGGAACTTGAAGCTCTCAACCTGTTCCACTACAGCCCCGTCGATGAGAATGGGGGCGTGCTCAGTCCTCTTTTTTTTCCTGTAGTCCACAATCATCTCCTTTGTCTTGGTCACGTTGAGGGAGAGGTTGTTGTCCTGGCACCACACGGCCAGGTCTCTGACCTCCTCCCTATAGGCTGTCTCATCGTTGTCGGTGATCAGGCCTACCACTGTTGTGTCGTCGGCAAACTTAATGATGGTGCTGGAGTCGTGCCTGGCCATGCAGTCATGGGTGAACAGAGAGTACAGGAGGGTACTGAGCATGCACCCCTGAGGGGCCCCCGTGTTGAGGATCAGTGTGGCAGATGTGTTGTTACCTACCCTTACCACCTGGGGGCGGCCCGTCAGGAAGTCCAGGATCCAGTTGCAGAGGGAGGTGTTTAGTCCCAGGATCCTTAGCTTAGTGATGAGCTTAGAGGGCACTATGGTGTTGAATGCTGAGCTGTAGTCAATGAATAGCATTCTCACGTAGGTGTTCCTCTTGTCCAGGTGGGAAAGGGCAGTGTGGAGTGCAATAGAGATTGCATCATCTGTGGATCTGTTGGGGCTGTATGCAAATTGGAGTGGGTCTAGGGTTTCTGGGATAATGCTGTTGATGTGAGCCATGACCAGCCTTTCAAAGCACTTCATGGCTACAGACGTCAGTGCTACGGGTCGGTAGTCATTTAGGCAGGTTATCTTAGAGTCCTTGGGCACGGGGACTATGGTGGTCTACTTGAAACATGTTGGTATTAAAGACTCAGTCAGGGACATGTTGAAAATGTCAGTGAAGACACTTGCCAGTTGGTCAGCACATGCTCGGAGTACACGTCCTGGTAATCCGTCTGGCCCTGCGGCCTTGTGAATGTTGACCTGCTTAAAAGTCTTACTCACATCGGCTACGGAGAGCGTGATCACATAGTCATCCGGAACAGCTGGTGCTCTCATGCATGCTTCAGTGTTGCTTGCCTCGAAGCGAGCATAGAAGTGGTTTAGCTCGTCTGGTAGGCTTGTGTCACTGGGCAGCTCACGGCTGTGCTTCCCTTTGTAGTCTGTAATAGTTTTCAAGCCCTGCCACATCCGACGAGCGTCAGAGCCAGTGTAGTATGATTAAATCTTAGTCCTGTATTGACTCTTTGCCTGTTTGATGGTTCGTCGGAGGGCATAGCGGGATTTCTTATAAGCGTCCGGGTTAGAGTCTCGTTCCTTGAAAGCGGCAGCTCTACCCTTTAGCTCAGTGCGGATGTTTCCTGTAATCCATGGCTTCTGGTTGGGGTATGTACGTACGGTCACTGTGGGGACGACATCATCAATGCACTTATTGATGAAGCCAGTGACTGATGTGGTGTACTCCTCAATGCTGTCTGAAGAATCCCGGAACATGTTCCAGTCTGTGCTAGCAAAACAGTCCTGTAGCTTAGCATCTGCGTCATCTGACCACTTTTTTATTAACCGAGTCACTGGTGCTTCCTGCTTTAGTTTTTGCAAAAGGTTCTATTTAAAGTAATGTTCTCAAAACATTAAGGAAACTTTCCTGAAAACATTTAGTAACTTTTAAAGAACATTCTTTAAAAACATATACATTCCCTTCTCAGCGTCAACAAAACTCTCTCCTCTATCTTGTTGGTGTGTTGGCCTCGCCCACTAATTGGCCACACCTGAAATTAATGAGTGCTTGTTTCCTTTGAAATGGGGTCTGTTTGAATACACTAAAATGAATAGCTTTGTATGAGTTAAAATAAAAAACATGGCATGCTAGCTCCATCCTGGTAGTGCAGTGGATTAATTCCAAAGATAGAGAACAGAAGATCATAGGTTTGTATCTCACTGAAGCCGTGCCACAATAAAAAAGAAATGTGTTTGCATGATTAATGCATAAGCAAATAAATGTCCATGTGTCCTATCTGTGCTTGGAATTCAAAACAGTTAACCTAAGCTAGCAGTGTTAAAAGTCTTATTGAAACATGTTCTGAGAACGTTATTTAATTACCTTAAAAAAAACTTCCATTCTCAGAACGTTAATAAAATCTCCCAGGGAAGCTTTCAGAGAACCATAGTAAAACTTTCTCAGAACCTCCCTGCAATCTAAAAATGTATGTTCCCAGAACAGGAGACATTTTAACTTCCGTTCTCAAAACGTTTAAAAAAAACATTCAGTTTTACCAGTCAGGAAATGTATGGCTTCGTTCCCAGAACCAATGGGAAACCAAAAACATACGGTCCCACAATTTCCAAGGAACCAAATGTGCTAGCTGGGTACATTAACATAAAACACTGGTGGCCAACTGGTGTGGGGGTAAGTCTCAGTGGAAAAGCACTATCAGTGTGTTCCACTCAGCAAAATCCCAAATCCTTGTTACCTGAGGAACACTGACTGGGTGGTTTTTATCTATATGGTGAAAAGCTCAAGTGTGTGTGTGTGTGAGTGAGAGAGAGAGAGAGTGGGAGGGAGGGATGAATCGGAGAAGGACAACAAACAAGCTGTTGTGAGTCACCCACTCTCTGATACACTCAGTCACTCGCTCAGAGACCACACGTGGACATTCAGTATAACAAGCATTTTCAAGAGACTGGTGAATTGTAGAAAATGGCAGAGAATGTATTCAATGACTTATGCTGGAATAAGCCAGATATAACAGCCAATAATTGTCATGGTGTTTTTGATGCCAGGCCATTAGTCCGATTATTTCAGTAAACACACAGCATATGACACACACACACACACACACACCTCTGTCCTCCGCCACTGTTCATACAGTAGCTTCCACCAGCTGGTATATTTAGGAGCCTTTTCTTCTCTGCCTGAGATTCCCTTCTAGGATGTCAGAAGATTGTTGTCTTTATGTGTAGATTAATCATTAACTTTCTTCTCTTCAGAAATTGTAATCATAAGCTGCATTCAAAGAAGAATGTGCCCTCTTGCCATTGGAGGCAATTCACAAAATAACAGAATTAACCTCCAGCGTCATCCAAAACATTGACCCCCAATAGTTTTGTGACTGAACAAACTAGATATCAGTTTTCTTTAGTTTCAAAGTGACTGTATATTTGATTTGGCAGGAGTCGGTAATGGTAACCTACTCATTGGGTTCCGGTAGCTTGATCACCACCACCCTGACTAAACCATGTTGGTGAATCTGGCCCAATAGATTGTTTGCTATCCAGGCCAGACGACTCTAAGGGGAAAGTGTAGGGAACATTCAGGAAGGGCCCCGTTGATTTCTCAGGCTAATGCAAAATTAGAGGGGATGCGGTGGCGGCCTGGATGTTAATCCGATGAGAGCGCTGGGAATGAGATGGCTGTGGATCTGCTGTGTTGTGTTTGATCAAGGATTTAGTATGATGAGCTCCCTATGAGGTTTCATGCCCATCTGACTCTGACTCCATCCCGTTGTATCCATTGGTAGTAGGTAAAATACAACTCATAGGACTGTTGTCCCAGACACAGATTAAGCTTAGTCCTGGACTAAAAAACGATTTTAATGGACATTTTCCATTGAGGATGTTTTTTGGTCCAGGACTAGGCTTTGTCTGTGTCCAGCAAACTGGCCCATTGAGTCGTTACAATATGACTATGTTTGAACCACAGCTGGTCACTTTTTCTTAGGAATTAATGGGAAACATATCGAGGAGGTTTTATGACTTTATGAGCCTTTGTTTGGTCCTCACAACAGCACTTTTGGTTGTATAGCTCAGCATATGTTTTGTTATGATGAGAGAGACAGGAAGTTACAACTGAATGAAGGTGTGCACCACTCCTCAAACTCCTTAGACGAATGGCGGATGGCCTCTCTCTTATTATCTTGTTTCCTTTCTGCCCACACTCAAGCTGGCTGCAGTGTGGGTGTGTGGCAATTAATTATATTAGTTTTCCTCTCAATGTTCTTATCGTTCGGCATCTCTCTCCATCTTGCTGTCAAAGCTCAGCTATTTGTTCCGTGTCCTCCTCGTTAATTGGTCAGTGTGTAGAAGAGCAGGTAGGCACAGAGCTAGCTACAGTACATGTTAAAATAGATAATTATGACTATGTTGTGGGGTCTCACAGTGGCTATAACTGACAGGTCTAATTCATCCACCCACTCCTTGGCCTGTGATGCTAAGTAAGTCAGCCACTCCAGCTGGAGCTAACCACCCTGCCAGGAGTAACGGAGCCCTCCAGGTCTCTCCTCGCTCACCTGGTGGCCTTTTGACTGCCTGAATGGTGCTCTTTATTGGAGCTAGTTGAGTCATGATATACAGTGGCTTGCGAAAGTATTCACCCCCCTTGGCATTTTTCCTATTTTGTTGCCTTACAACCTGGAATTAAAATTGATTTTTTGGGGGGGTTGTATCATTTGATTTACACAACATGCCTACCACTTTGAAGATGCAAAATATTTTTTCTTGTGAAACAAACAAGAAATAAGACAAAAAAATTGAAAACTTGAGCGTGCATAACTATTCACCCCCCCCCCCCCACCAAAGTCAATACTATGTAGAGCCACCTTTTGCAGTAATTACAGCTGCAAGTCTCTTGGTGTATGTGTCTATAAGCTTGGCACATCTAGCCACTGGGAATTTTGCCCATTCTTCAAGGCAAAACTGCTCCAGCTCCTTCAAGTTGGATGGTTTCCGCTGCTGTACAGCAATCTTTAAGTCATACCACAGATTCTCAATTGGATTGAGGTGTGGGCTTTGACTAGGCCATTCCAAGACATTTAAATGTTTCCCCTTAAACCACTCGTGTGTTGCTTTAGCAGTATGCTTATGATCATTGTCCTGCTGAAAGGTGAACCTCCGTCCTAGTCTCAAATCTCTGGAAGACTGAAACAGGTTTCCTTCAAGAATTTCCCTGTATTTAGCGCCATCCATCATTCCTTCAATTCTGACCAGTTTCCCAGTCCCTGCCGATGAAAAACATCTCCACAGCATGATGCTGCCACCACCATGCTTCATTGTGGGGATGGTGTTCTCGGGGTGATGAGAGGTGTTGGATTTGCGCTAGACATAGCGTTTTCCTTGATGGCCAAAAAGCTCAATTTTAGTCTCATCTGACCAGAGTACCTTCTTCCATATGTTTGGGGAGTCTCCCACATGCCTTTTGGCGAACACCAAACGTGTTTCCTTCTTTTTTTCTTTAAGCAATGGCTTTTTTCTGGCCACTCTTCTGTAAAGCCCAGCTCTGTGGAGTGTACAGCTTAAAGTGGTCCTATGGACAGATACTCCAATCTCCGCTGTGGAGCTTTGCAGCTCCTTCAGGATTATCTTTGGTCTCTTTGTTGCCTCTCTGATTAATGCCCTCCTTGCCTGGTCTGTGTTTTGGTGGGCGGCCCTCTCTTGGCAGGTTTGTTGTGGTGCCATATTCTTTCAATTTTTGAATAATGGATTTAATGGTGCTCCGTGGGATGTTCAAAGAACAGTTGTGTGTATATATACTGAGATCATGTGACAGATCATGTGACACTTAGATTGCACATATGTGGACATTATTTAACTAATTATGTAACTTCTGAAGGTATTAATTGATTGCACCAGATCTTATTTAGGGGCTTCATAGCAAAGGGGGTGAATACATATGCACACACCACTTTTCCGTTATTTATTTTTTAGAATTGTTTGAAACAAGTAATTTCTTTCATTCAACTTCACCGATTTTGACTATTTTGTGTATGTCCATTACATGAAATCAAAATAAAAAAATCCCTTTAAATTACAGGTTGTAATGCAACAGAATAGGAAAAACGCCAAGGGGGATGAATACTTTTGCAAGGCACTGTAGTTGGAGTCGGTTGCTACAGTACATGGTGAATAAACGTGTATCCTGCTAATAAGGAAGTGTAATCGCTCACATCATCAGAGCTGAGACCATAGAGCCTCATTCTCTGGTAAGTTTCAGTCACTTGCCCTTTGTAGCTCAGTTGATACAACATGGTGCTTAAAACGCAAGGATAGTGGGTTCAATTCCCGGGACCACCCGTACATAAAATGTATGCATGCATGACTCTAAGTCGCTTTGGATAAAGCATCTGCTAAATGGCATGTATTCTTATAAGATGTTGTACTTCTCTCTCACAAACTCTGATGGAAGTGGTGACTCCCGGCAAGTCTCTCCATGATCTGTAGCACAGTTGCAGCTCATCAGCCAAGAGCCTAATTTGTTGCAAGGATCAGAGAGAGGTGCACACACCCCCCTGCTCTCAATCTATTATTCGTTTTGATGATTTCACTGATTATAAGAGTGTCGGAGTAAGAGTAGGTACACCCCGACCTCAGCTCACCCGAGAACTCTTTTGATGAGATAAGTCACAAGTGTCAGTTATGGAATAATTGTAATCCTTACCCATGTAGCTCAACTTTGATACAGCAAAATCCACATGAAGATTGTTGTGATTGGAGTTAGCAAGAAAATGGTTAGGCCTATACATGTTTATGTGGAATATGTGAAGCGGTTCTATTCCCTTGCTTGGATAATCATCAGTACCCACTGCACTGAAAGATGCATGCCCACAGATCCCAGACTATTTATAAACTTCAGAGGTAGTTACAGTTCATGATAACATCTTGTCCAATCACAGGAGCCCTCTCAGTCAAAACAGAGCCGGGCATGGTTGTTGCCATAGTGATCCAGACAAAAACAACCTGTCCGTTGTTTCTACAGTGACATTGGCCTGCTGATGCCAATAATGCCAGAGCAATTCACAGAGCGATAATGAAGCTGTCTCTAATGTGGCGGAGATGTTTTGTGTCCACAGTGTTCTGTCATTGTTAGTTAGGTCTGCTATGATAACTGCCTTTCTCCCTGGTAGCCTAAAAAGTTGGGTGGGTGCAAAGCAAAGCCAAGTAATTTGTTTTGGAAGAACAGGACAGTGGGGTGGCTTGAGGTGTGTTTGGTTTAATGGAGTAGAAATGGTATGGATTGATTCTCCCTAGTCTAGTGCTCACCCCTCACAAACACATTGCTGGAGGATACATCAATTATCCATCTCTTTCCTTCTTCCCTTTCATCCTTTACTCATTTCAGAAACAAGCCTTTGATGAAGGGGGGAATAAGATATTTAAAATAGTGGTTCAGGAGTTACGTTCAGTGGTGTAAAGTACTTAAGTAAAAATACTTTAAGTAGTTTTTTGGGGTATCTGTACTTTACTATTTATATTTTTGACAACTTTTACTTTTACTTCAATACATTCCTAAAGAAAATAATGTACTTTTTACTCCATACATTTTCCCTGACACACAAAAGTACTCGTTACATTTTGAATGCTTAGCAAGACAGGAAAATGGTCCAATTCACACACCTATCAAGAGAACATCCTTGGTTATCTCTACTGCCTCTGATCTGGCGGACTCACTAAACACAAATGCTTTGTTTGTAAATTATGTCTGAGTGTTGGAGTGTGCCCCTGGCTATCCGTAAATTTAAAAACACACGAAGATTGTGCCGTCTGGTTTGCTTAATATAAGGAATTTGAAACTTTTACTTTTGATACTTACAGTGAGGGAAAAAAGTATTTGATCCCCTGCTGATTTTGTACATTTGCCCACTGACAAAGACATGATCAGTCTATAATTTTAATGGTAGGTTTATTTGAACAGTGAGAGACAGAATAACAACAAAAAAATCCAGAAAAACGCATGTCAAAAATGTTATAAATTGATTTGCATTTTAATGAGGGAAACAAGTATTTGACCCCTCTGCAAAACATGACTTAGTACTTGGTGGCAAAACCCTTGTTGGCAATCACAGAGGTCAGACGTTTCTTGTAGTTGGCCACCAGGTTTGCACACATCTCAGGAGGGATTTTGTCCCACTCCTCTTTGCAGATCTTCTCCAAGTCATTAAGGTTTTGAGGCTGACGTTTGGCAACTCGAACCTTCAGCTCCCTCCACAGATTTTCTATGGGATTAAGGTCTGGAGACTGGCTAGGCCACTCCAGGACTTTAATGTGCTTCTTCTTGAGCCACTCCTTTGTTGCCTTGGCCGTGTGTTTTGGGTCATTGTCATGCTGGAATACCCATCCACGACCCATTTTCAATGCCCTGGCTGTCACGATCGTCGAACAGAGATGAGGACCAAGGCGCAGCGTTGCAGGCAAACATACTCTTTATTAGAGACACGATCAAAACCAACAAAACGAAAACGTGACAGTTCACGGTCTAACACAACAGACTCGAAACAAGAAACCACCAAGACTGGACCAAGCAGCGTGTCCAGGAGCCATCGCCAGGGAGATCTCTAGCAGATCTCCTTCGCCTCCTCGACTGGGTCAAGCCGGGTGAGGAAGAGAAGGGCCGGACTTGGAAGCAGAAGGGCGAAAGTCTGGCGAGGGACATGGAGACCTGGTCCACGGGTAGGAGAGACGCCCTGAAAATTTTTAGGGGGGGGGCTAACGCCGTGGACGACGGGCCAGCAGGAGACCGCGACAGAGCGGCCCAGCGGGTTGGCAGAGGAGGCCGCCAGGTTACGGGGGCCACTGGTCGAAGAGGGGATGGAAGGTGTAGAGGCACGGCGAGAGGTACTGGGGTGTGTTACCAGTCCGGTCCGGCCCATTCCAGATCCCTGCGTAGGGCCAGTGGTGTGTGTCCCCAGTACGGTCCGGCCTGTTCCTGCTCCCCGCACCAGGCCAATGGTGCGAGTCTCCAGCCCGGTCCGGCCCGCTCCTGCTCCCCGCACCAAGCCAATGGTGCACGTCGCCAGCCCGGCCCGTCCTGTTCCTGCTCCCCGCACCAAGCCAATGGTGCGCGTCGCCAGCCCGGCCCGTCCTGTTCCTGCTCCCCGCACCAAGCCAATGGTGCGCGTTGCCAGCCCGGTCCGGCCCGCTCCTGCTCCCCACACCAAGCCAGTGGTGTGCGTCGTCAGCCCGGCACGGCCCGTGCCTGTTCCCCACACCAAGCCAGTGGTGTGCGTCGTCAGTCCGGCACATCCCGTGCCTGTTCCACCGGTGCCTGGTCCGGCACCGGTCAGATGCTTCACGCCGGAGCTAGAGCAATCCGCTCCACCAGGGTGCAGTCCAGCTCCGGTCAGCGGGACCGGACCAGGGATACTTTGGGGGGTTGGAGAGGGAGCGGGGATCAGGCCCGGAGCCGGATCCGCCGCCTAGGCGGAGTGCCCACCCGGTCCCTCCCCTGTGGTATTTGGTTGGCGCAGTCGGAGTCCGCGCCTTTAGGGGGGGGTACTGTCACGCCCTGGCTCTGGGGACTCTAGTATGTTGAGCCAGGGTGTGAGTTTTCATTTGTGTTTGTTCTAGTTGTTGTATTTCTATGTTGGTCAGGGTGGCTCCCAATCAGAGATGGCTGTAGCTCGTTGTCTCTGATTGGGAGCCATACTTAAGTAACCGTTAGGCATTCATTTGAGGTGGTTTCCTCTGTTCCCGACGATCGTGACACTGGCTGAGGGATTTGACGGTACATGGCCCCGTCCATCGTCCCTTTGATGCGGTGAAGTTGTCCTGTCCCCTTAGCAGAAAAACACCCCCAAAACATAATGTTTCCACCTCCATGTTTGATGGTGGGGATGGTGTTCTTGGGGTCATAGGCAGCATTTGTCCTCCTCCAAACACGGCGAGTTGAGTTGATGCCAAAGAGCTCGATTTTGGTCTCATCTGACCACAACACTTTCACCCAGTTCTCCTCTGAATCATTCAGATGTTCATTGGCAAACTTCAGACGGGCCTGTATATGTGCTTTCTTGACCAGGGGGACCTTGCAGGCGCTGCAGTATTTCAGTCCTTCACGGCGTAGTGTGTTACCAATTGTTTTCTTGGTGACTATGATCCCAGCTGCCTTGAGATCATTGACAAGATCCTCCCATGTAGTTATGGGCTGATTCCTCACCGTTCTCATGATCATTGCAACTCCACGAGGTGAGATCCTGCATGGAGCCCCAGGCCGAGGGAGATTGACAGTTATTTTGTGTTTTTTCCATTTGCGAATAATCGCACCAACTGTTGTCACCTTCTCACCAAGCTGCTTGGCGATGGTCTTGTAGCCCATTCCAGCCTTGTGTAGGTCTACAATCTTGTCCCTGACATCCTTGGAGAGCTCTTTGGTCTTGGCCATGGTGGAGAGTTTGGAATCTGATTGATTGATTGCTTCTGTGGACAGGTGTCTTTTATACAGGTAACAAACTGAGATTAGGAGCACTCCCTTTAAGAGTGTGCTCCTAATCTCAGCTCGTTACCTGTATAAAAGACACCTGGGAGCCAGAAATCTTTCTGATTGAGAGGGGGTCAAATACGTATTTCCCTCATTAAAATGCAAATCAATTTATAACATTTTTGACATGCGTTTTTCTGGATTTTTGTTGTTGTTATTCTGTCTCTCACTGTTCAAATAAACCTACCATTAAAATTATAGACTGATCATTTCTTTGTCAGTGGGCAAACATACAAAATCAGCAGGGGATCAAATACTTTTTTCCCTCACTGTAAGTATATTTAAAACCAAATACTTTTAGACTTTACTCAAGTAGTATTTTACTGGGTGACAAACTTTTACTTGAGTCATTTTCTATTAAGGGATCTTCACTTTTACTCAAGTATGACAATTGGGTACTTTTTCCACCACTGGTTACGTCAGACCTCTCATGTTTACCTTTTATTACCTGCTTGACTGTTATATCTGCGATAAACAGTAATTATTTGTATCAGGTGTATCAAAAGGTGTGTGTGTTTATGCCTGTCCATATGTTTAAGTGCACATGATTGAGCCTTCGATTGTTTCAATCCCTCAGAATTTAGAGGAACATCTTTGCCACTAACAAGCCATGATTATAGGACCTAGACTGATGTTGTATTTCTGTTTACATTTACATTTTATTTTACATTTTATTCATTTAGCAGACACTCTTATCCAGAGCGACTTACAGTTAGTGCATACATTATTCTTTTTTATTTTCATACTGGCCCCCGTGGGAATCGAACCCACAACCCTGCCGTTGCAAACGCCATGCTCTACCAACTGAGCTACCTCCCTGCCGGCCATTCCCTCCCCTACCCTGGACGACGCTTAGCCAATTGTGCGCCACCCCATGGGTCTCCCGGTCACGGCCGGCTACGACAGAGCCTGGATTCGAACCAGGATCTCTAGTGGCACAGCTAGCACTGCAATGCAGTGCCTTAGACCACTGCGCCACTCGGGAGCGCCACCGTTAAAATGACAACTGTGTTTGTAATTATCACACCAACAATCTCCCCTCCCTCTCTCCACATTAGGACACTGTGTATACAATCAGCACACATGGAGTCCTCTGATCATAGTCATCATATTCCTGTCTGGATTTGTCCACGTTTCAATATCTGTTAGCCTAAAAGATCTTGAATTTCAGCAGATTTAGAGCCACAGGATTTCAGTTCAATCCCAGTGAAAGAGCCTATAAGTCTATAAGTCCTGTGTCTAATTGTGAAAGGTTCCTAATGACAGAGTATTACTTTGCCATTTAGAGAATGTTGAGACCCTGGCTGGCCTAAGGCACAGACAGCGTTTCTAGGACAGGACCCCAGAGCGTTTTTCAGTTTACAACAACAACACCAATGTGTGTCTCAGGCAGGGGTTGGATCCAAAATTATTTTCCAATCGTTTCGTTCTGAACAGAACCATTCTTTCTTTGGTTCAGTTCCACTGTTCCGACCAGAGAAATAAAGTTCTGAACCGGTTAGAACCAAAATAAAGTATTGGTTTATATCGTTCCTTTCTGTTCCTTTTTAAACCTCTGAAATATAGCCTACCTTTTTTTACATTTAGCTCGACATCAAATTACTTCACCAATCAGTGCAGATAGAGCAGCTTGTTGTGGAGCAGGTAAGCAATTGAATCTTTATAGGAAAGTCGTTAAGAGAAAATTGTATTTTGCAGTAACAGCATGGTTTAATCATAATGAAAGACAAACACACACACTGTGCTGCCAGTCGCAGTGTAGGACGCAAGGTGCAAGTGACATTTTGAAGGTGAGGAAAGAGCGAGAGAGGATGAAGGAAGCTTGCCTTGAAGCGCTGGGCATCTTGTTATGACATGCATTATCTGAATTAGGCCCACAGAATTATACCTACGGAGGAGTGGCTTCTATGGAGGAACTTTCAATGTCTTTGAACTTCTGAGTTGGTTTAATGTTGGACCAGAGTAAACGTTAGCTCGCTAGCTAACAAGCTTGTGTGTGCAGAGCAGCAGTAGAATTAAAAACACGTTTGACCTTTTTGTAGTTATTAAATCCAATGTGAAACGTGATAACTATAGTATCCTTAACTAGCATTGAAAAAGTAATTCCATTCTTCTCTATTAAACATCTCTCCCTAATTTCTGAATTATGCTTGTAACGTCGTCAGTAGGCTACAGTAACCTATGCTTCAGAGGGGAGGGGCAGGTAGCCTACACACACACATGCTCATCCATTATTGATGTCACTGACAAATTGTTGTAATAGACGTTTTTATTCTTATACCCGTTATTTTTGTACTATACGCTTCTCATTTTATTCTATTGAATGAAAGGTTGTTGTAATACGTTTCTGAGTGACAGAGTGAGGGCTTTGCATAGGCGCTTTGTTGCGATTTTTGTGGGACTGGAAAAAATGCCTTGAATGTAAAATAACGTTATTAACCAGTTTTTATGCTTTTAAAATAATGGTTCAGTTCCGGAACAGTATAGATCACTTTTGTTTTCGGTTCCTCAAATAATTTTGTTATATTCCGTTTTTTGAACCGGTTCCAAACCTTGGTCTCAAGACAGCCTCAAAGAACTTGGACATCCCCTAAGGTTGTTCTTAGTCTGAGGTATAGAACTATTAGATATGCGTGTGTTCATGTGTCTCTTTGTGTGCATGTAAGTGTGTACATGAAGTACAGCACTTTTAGGTGTGTGTGTATGTGTGTTTGTTTGTCTCTCGGTGTCCATGTCAGTTTGTGTATGAAGTATACTGTTCTTCAAATGAGTACATGGTTATACAATTGTGAGTCATAATGTTGCTCATATCAGACTGATACACACACACACACACACACACACACACACAGGGGCAGATTTGGAGGCCCTAGGCAGAGGCCAGTCTGAGGCCCCTGCTCAAGTTTATTTAACATAATCATGGCTACTGAACGAAGAGCTGTTCAGAGACGGCTCTTTTAGGTGAACAAAGCAGAATGAAAAGGCTAACGGAAAAGACTTGAAATGCCCTTTACTAGTAAAGGTTTTTGCATCACCACATGAAACCGGGCAGGGCAATAATTTTGCCTCGAGGGCTTTCAAAATTCAGCGTAGGGCGGCACAGTTTTGCGGGCCAGAAAAAGGATTGTTATTTTAAAATATGTACTCTAGGTCCATTATCATTTCCATTATGGTTTTAGACATTCAAGTTAGGGATGCCCTGATGTGGAAATTCTGAGCCAATATCTATATTATATGTATTTCCTTTTACCATTCTAGCACAGATTCAAACTGCAACCAAGTTTCTGTATTCATTAGACTAATAAGAAAATATGTCAAATGACTTGAATATGGGAAAGGTGTATTTAAATAAATATGTTTGCATCAAAAAGTGAGTGAAGTGCATCAGAAATGTATTGGAAAGTGCAGGAAAACATCAGGGGAGATTATCAGGTAATAATTGTGTGTAGAAAAAAAGATCTGCATTGTTTTAAATAGCGGTTTTGTCACAGTGCCTTCTATGTGTCCTGTGTGGCTTGTGAGCGTCATAGAGGGAGAGCTAATAGTCCTAACTGTTCAAAAACTAGAGCCAATTTCACAGGAAGAAAACAGATTGGATGTTACCCACGAGCGGAGGAGGGCCTTGAGCGGAGAAGGAAGGTAAGATAACAACATTATGCCAAGTTAACGAGGCCCCTGAGGATGTGAGGCCCCAGGCAATTGCCAAGTTGCCTAATTATAAGAACACCATTGCACACACATTAGTTGTGATTGATTGACAGGCTGTCACACGGTACAGCCTGATTTCCCAGTGCTACACTGACAGGCCCTGGAACAGAACAGCTAATAACGGCTTTCTGACAGTGCTTTGCAAAAGTATTCATCCCCCTTGGCGTTTTTCCTATTTTGTTGCACTACAACCTGTAATTTTAATGGATTTTTATTTGGATTTCATGTAATGGACATACACAAAATAGTCCAAATTGGTGAAGTTTAATGAAAAATTCTAAAAAATAAATAACGGAAAAGTGGTGTGTGCATATGTATTCACCCCCTTTGCTATGAAGCCCCTAAATAAGATCTGGTGCAACCAATTAATACCTTCAGAAGTCACATAATTAGTTAAATAAAGTCCACCTATGTGCAATCTAAGTGTCACATGATCTGTCACATGATCTCAGTATATATACACCTGTTCTGAAAAGCCCCAGAGTCTGCAACACCACTAAGCAAGGGGCACCACCAAGCAAGCGGCACCATGAAGACCAAGGAGCTCTCCAAACAGGTCAGGGACAAAGTTGTGGAGAAGTACAGATCAGGGTTGGGTTATAAAAAAATATCAGAAACTTTGAACATCCCACAGAGCACCATTAAATCCATTATTCAAAAATTGAAAGAATATGGCACCACAACAAACCTGCCAAGAGAGGGCCGCCCACCAACACTCACGGACCAGGCAAGGAGGGCATTAATCAGAGAGGCAACAAAGAGACCAAAGATAACCCTGAAAGAGCTGCAAAGCTCCACAGCGGAGATTGGAGTATCTGTCCATAGGACCACTTTAAGCCATACACTCCACAGAGCTGAGCTTTACGGAAGAGTGGCCAGAAAAAAGCCATTGCTTAAAGAAAAAAAGAAGCAAACACGTTTGGTGTTCGCCAAAAGGCATGTGGGAGACTCCCCAAACATATGGAAGAAGGTTCTCTGGTCAGATGAGACTAAAATTGAGCTTTCTGGCCATCAAGGAAAACGCTATGTCTGGTTTGAACCCAACACCTCTCATCACCCCGAGAACACCATCCCCACATTGAAGCTTGGTGGTGGCATCATCATGCTGTGGGGATTTTTCATCAGCAGGGACTGGGAAACGGGTCAGAATTGAAGGAATGATGGATGGCGCTAAATTTAGGGAAATTCTTGAGGGAAACCTGTTTCAGTCTTCCAGAGATTTGAGACTGGGACGGAGGTTCACCTTCCAGCAGGACAATGACCCTAAGCATTCTGCTAAACCAACACTCAAGTGGGTTAAGGGGAAACATTTTAATGTCTTGCAATGGCCTAGTCAAAGCCCACACCTCAATCCAATTGAGAATCTGTGGTATGACTTAAAGATTGTTGTACACCAGCGGAACCCATCCAACTTGAATGAGCTGGAGCAGTTTTCCCTTGAAGAATGGGCAGAATTCCCAGTGGCTAGATGTGCCAAGCTTATAGAGACATACCCCAAGGGGGTGAATAGTTATGCACTGTCAAGTTGTCCGTTTTTTTGTCTTATTTCTTGTTTGTTTCACAAGAAAAAATATTTTGCATCTTCAAAGTGGTAGGCATGTTGTGTAAATCAACTGATACAACCCCCCCAAAATCAATTTTAATTCCAGGTTGTAAGGCAACAAAATAGGAAAAATGCCAAGGGTGGTGAATACTTTTGCAAGCCACTGTATGGAGCTTTGGAACACTACTTCTGACAAACAATTATGCTGATATCCATTCCCTTGCCAGGCCACACTTTTATATTTGATCACCTGTTCATACTGTACAGTATGGCTATATTCAGGGAGAAACTATGTCAACCAGCTCTCATAACGATACAGAGACAGGTCTGACAGACTCCTAAACCTAGCCTGGTCTCAGATCTGTTTGTGTTCTTGCTAACTCCATTGCTGTCATTGTCAATCCAATCATGTTTTGCATGACAAGGAGTTGGCATGATAGCACAAACAGACTCAGGCTATCCTAAACTCACTGTCATCAAGAACCATGTCCTTACATCACTGCCAAACGTGACCAGTCTGTTCCATGTCTACAGTGAGGGAAAAAAGTATTTGATCCCCTGCTGATTTTGTACGTTTGCCCACTGACAAAGAAATGATCAGTCTATAATTTTAATGGTAGGTTTATTTGAACAGTGAGAAACAGAATAACAACAAAAAAAATCCAGAAAAACACATGTCAAAAATGTTATAAATTGATTTGCATTTTAATGAGGGAAATAAGTATTTGACCCCCTCTCAATCAGAAAGATTTCTGGCTCCCAGGTGTCTTTTATACAGGTAACGAGCTGAGATTAGGAGCACACTCTTAAAGGGAGTGCTCCTAATCTCATCTTGTTACATTTACATTTACATTTTAGTCATTTAGCAGACGCTCTGTTACCTGTATAAAAGACACCTGTCCACAGAAGCAATCAATCAATCAGATTCCAAACTCTCCACCATGGCCAAGACCAAAGAGCTCTCCAAGGATGTCAGGGACAAGATTGTAGACCTACACAAGGCTGGAATGGGCTACAAGACCATCGCCAAGCAGCTTGGTGAGAAGGTGACAACAGTTGGTGCGATTATTCGCAAATGGAAGAAACACAAAATAACTGTCAATCTCCCTCGGCCTGTGGCTCCATGCAAGATCTCACCTCGTGGAGTTGCAATGATCATGAGAACGGTGAGGAATCAGCCCAGAACTACACGGGAGGATCTTGTCAATGATCTAAAGACAGCTGGGACCATAGTCACCAAGAAAACAATTGGTAACACACTACGCCGTGAAGGACTGAAATCCTGGCCCGTCTGCAGTTTGCCAATGAACATCTGAATGATTCAGAGGAGAACTGGGTGAAAGTGTTGTGGTCAGATGAGACCAAAATCGAGCTCTTTGGCATCAACTCAACTCGCCGTGTTTGGAGGAGGAGGAATGCTGCCTATGACCCCAAGAACACCATCCCCACCATCAAACATGGAGGTGGAAACATTATGCTTTGGGGGTGTTTTTCTGCTAAGGGGACAGGACAACTTCACCGCATCAAAGGGACGATGGACGGGGCCATGTACCGTCAAATCTTGGGTGAGAACCTCCTTCCCTCAGCCAGGGCATTGAAAATTGGTCGTGGATGGTTATTCCAGCATGACAATGACCCAAAACACACAGCCAAGGCAACAAAGGAGTGGCTCAAGAAGAAGCACATTAAGGTCCTGGAGTGGCCTAGCCAGTCTCCAGACCTTAATCCCATAGAAAATCTGTGGAGGGAGCTGAAGGTTCGAGTTGTCAAACGTCAGCCTCGAAACCTTAATGACTTGGAGAAGATCTGCAAAGAGGAGTGGAACAAAATCCCTCCTGAGATGTGTGCAAACCTGGTGGCCAACTACAAGAAACGTCTGACCTCTGTGATTGCCAACAAGGATTTTGCCACCAAGTACTAAGTCATGTTTTGCAGAGGGGTCAAATACTTATTTCCCTCATTAAAATGCAAATCAATTTATAACATTTTTTACATGCATTTTTCTGGATTTTTGTTGTTGTTATTCTGTCTCTCACTGTTCAAATAAACCTAACATTAAAATTATAGACTGATCATGTTTTTGTCAGTGGGCAAACGTACAAAATCAGCAGGGGATCCAATACTTTTTTCCCTCATTGCTGTAGTTATTGTCCCTGCTGATTTTAGTATTTACTTGCAGTAAATGCCATTCCATTCTACAGAAGACTCCTGAAATATGCAATGGCTTAGTTGGGACTGTAAAGGCATGCAGAATTTGGAGAGCATGATATCCAGAGCAATGTAAAATAATGTATTTGAACTGGGACTGAAGTTTGCACTTATACAATGTGCAGTTATCAGTAATGGGCTGGAGAGCCATTTTATATGACATTCTTGGATTTTTCGGAAGTCATCGTCACACTATGAACTTCCTTTCTTTCAGTCACTGACTTTTTTTTTTTTTCACTGACTAATTAAGGCGAAGGAGTTGGTTGTGTTCTTTGTGTATTCATGACCAACTACTGAAGTGATGTCATTATAAAACAGAACATACTGTACTGCTGCTGTTATTGTATACTGTGATGGATAGATATAGGTAATTGGAGATGCTCAGAATAGATAATTGACTGTGTGAAAACACAATCAAGCCAGGCTCATGTGTGGAAAATGTAGCACTTTATTCATCATACATATTATACTGTGCAAATGATATCAATACAAAGAAAAGGAACATGATTTACAAATGTACAAATGCTTTATGGTATAGCAGTGCAGCTAGTCACACAAATTCGATTTAACTCATTACACAATATATGCATGTTCAAAAGCAGTGATAATTTTCACAATTAAAACAATTATGGTCTATCTAACTTGCATTTATCAAATCAAAGTTTATTTGACGCATACACAGCTTTGCAGATGTTATCGCAGGTGCAGTGAAATGCTTATCAGCATATGAAATGTTGTTTCCCTCAGCTAATCGTTTTGTCGCTCTATTAGCTGTATGATTGTGGTTGTGTACCATAGACCATAGACTAAAGTGACAGTTTTTGATTGTGTACTTAACTAGACATTTTATCCACTGTGTTTAATGCTGTAGCTGCGTGTAGGCTATATGCTGCGGATTATGTTTGTGCATTGATGGTGTGCTTGGTCTCACTTTTTGTAAATTACAAAATAGATACTGGGGGATCTGTTTTAAGAAGAGAGATCATTAGAAATGTAGCAATTCTGCAATTGTACAACAGACACCCTCTTACTAATGGTGCCCAACTCAAACAGGAAAGGGAATTATATAAGAATTCCTTGAAACTCCAAGGAATCTCCCAGAAACAGCTCTGTTGCAGAACAAACATAAAATGGCTTCCAGGAATCTGAAGCTTGGCAACCTTATGGGCTTCATGTCAAATGGAGAACATAGACCCACAAAAATGTTGTAGTTTATTTTACAATCGAATGCACTACAAAATCAGTAGTCTTTCTCAGTTTACAACAGACATAAACATAGAAGACTTTCATACATCATTTTTTGTTGAAACAAAGTTTTCAAAAAATCTGTCTAGTCTTTCTGAAGTTGGCTAGTAATCTGTTAGGTTACATCAACATTGGACTATGTCTGTGAACACACAGCTTCTATTTTGTAACTGCTTCTTTCACTAGGTCTCTGGCATAATAAAAGCACCAAACAGCTGAAGATGATCATAAGATTATTGTTATATTGAATGAATCTATTGTAAACAATCACAGGCAGTAAATACGGTCTACACTATACAATCAAAATGTTTGCAGGTGTTAACTGGTGGTGTTAGATTAGATTTGGACAATTATTCACAAAAAGGTACCAAACTAATTCAACCTCTGGACCAGTGTTTCCCAACTCCACTCCTCGAGTACCCCCAACAGCACACATTTCTGTTGTAGCCCTGGACAAGCACACCTGATTCAACTTGTCAATTAATCATTAAGCCCTCAATGAGTTGAATCAGGTGAGTTTGTCTGGGGCTACAACAAAAATGTGTGTGCTGTTGTGGGTACTCGAGGACAGGAGTTGGGAAACACTGCTCTGCGTGAATATTGATATAATAACCATAATATTGAAGTCAACTTGGAGTCACGCTATGGCATGTTGTGTGGTCCCCCCACTACGACTCGTTCGGAAAGCATGCAGTTTATTATGCTACATATTAAATAAATGATGATGAACTTCACAGGGTGGTGAAAGTGCAAGGTGATGAGCTTGTAGCTCCTTTCCAATAAATATCGAGGGTCTTCTTCTGGTGACATGATAATCGATGCTTGGCTGCCATTTGACAAATACAAATAAGATAGCGCTGTTGGCTAAAGCGCACGCGCCAATACCAGACTGGGCACACTCGTTATATAATGTAATATTATTGTGAGAAAACCATCAGTAGAGTTGAAAATGTGCTGGAAAGTCCTTTAACTTGTATTTTTTATTCGGTACATGGGGATTTAACCGCAAAAGTTATGTTTATGTGCACTACGTCATCACGCGCGTACAGGCTTTTATCTGCAACAAGTCAATTTGATGGAAACACATCGCTGGTGGGAAAGCGCATATTGTTTTTATGCAGATTTTAGAATATTCACATTCAAATCTGTCGGAAACCTAGCTAATGTCTCTCAATCTGATGTTGTCTGCCAGAGATTTTACAACCGTGATATATCTCCCTGTGACACCCAGCGCAACCCTACATCACCAACGGAAAACCGTGTGCTCTATTTGGAGTCGGAGATGCTTTTGAAGCTCATGTAGAGCGAGCTGACTACTGTGGCCTCGTAGTTAATGGAGTCTTTCCCGTCAGAAGGCCTTCGGCACAGCACTGTCACCAGTTTATTGGGCAGCTGGCCGCTGAAGAGCAGGTAGATGCAGGGGTTTGCACAGCTGTTCAGACTCGCCATCAGCATCAGGATGGTGAACGTTGCGGCTGCAATGACAATAACACAAGGACAAATGATGCACAGTTACTGCAACCTATGCCTCGATCACACCGACAGTGTCATTGCATTTTGGTAACGTGGTTTCCATGTGGTTGATACCATTCCATTGACTCTATTCCAGCCATTACTCTGAGCCGTCCTCCCCTCAGCAGCCTCCACTGGTTGCAGAGGCAGTTGCAGTGCATTCTATGTGGTGCATATGTTGGATTTATCGAAGGTATGCATCAAATTGTATGCGTAGATGGCTTTACAGAAATGGTAGCAGAAGGTGAATGTTTAACTTTTGTTGCACACATATCCAGATGATGCTGTGTACCATTTTGCCCAATGACGCTGTAGGTGTGATCAATGTGTAAGAGCCTAAATCAGAGGGTGTGTACCAGTGGTGTGAATACCCGGGGTGTGAGGTGGTTGGAGTTGTCAACAAAGCAGCATGACAAATATGATGTCAAATTTTCTAACTACCAGTAGATTATTTGAGAAGATATATAAAGCAATCTGTGCATCTGAACAACAGCATAAATACACCTATTTTATTTTTGCATGTCAAAAACTGAATGAGCAATGCTGCCACTGTTTTGAACAGATTAGATCATAGGTTACTATTTAGAACGAGTAGCCAGCTCACGTCACAAATGAATGAGTGCACCAGGGAGAACATAACAAGCATGCAGATGCAATAAGTGAAAACACATTATCTAACTGGGGATAGCTCTGGGCGTTCGTAAATTCTGAACACACAACACCCGCAACACCCGTTGAATATGACCGGTGTCAGTAAACATTGGCAAAAAACGTAATTAGATTGTTGCCAGCAGCACAGTTACAGTCACTAACGCTCTAGATAACATGAAAACAGTCTAACCAGCTCTGCTAGGGAGAGTAAAATGGTAAGAGTTAGGTGTTCTCTCATTTGTGTCTGGAAGTAGCTAACAAGCTAGCCACCTTTAGCCAGTTAGCTTGGGCGCTAGACTGCCGTTGTGAGGTCAGAACGCTCGCATCAACCCTACTCCTCCGCCTGAGCATCCAGTGTGTCCAGTGTGCGCTCTAAATGCTCAGAGAGCAAAATGTACTTAATTTATGAAGGGACATTCTAACAATGCTCTGAATTTACCAACGCCCTCACTCAGCACACTCTGACACCCCAGAGGGAATTTACAAATGCACCCTTAGTCAGATATTAGTTTAGAAAGACTTGAAATTGGCATGAGAGCGAACTGTTAACTAGCTAGCAAGCTACCAGCCAACTAGCTGCTTATCAAAGGTAGATAGCCTATCTGGTTAATTTGACCCAAAAATCATCATGCTTTGTGAGTGATACACAAGGTTTTATGCTGTTTTAGTCCACACAACATGTCGCCCTGTCACCTACCCTGATGGACAATAAAAATTGCCAATCTTTTTTGTCCTACCAGATCCACAATGAGAAGGTTCTAGCTAGTGTATCCCTCTGTCCTTCGACTCTTGTTGGATGTAGTTGTCTGGTTTATCAGGTCCCAGGCTCCCATGACTGTTATGATTATTTATTAACAAGTTAATTACAATTTGCTTTTTGCTTTAGCGCCATCTATACCTGATAGAGCAGATCTAGTGACACATGCAGAAGTAAACCGTCTGGTGTGAGAAACTCATTGGGAGCGAGACTAGAGCAGAGCCAGAAGTTCTGACTCAACAGATGCACATTTGAGAGCCCCAGGTCAGTCCATTTACTTTGTGCTGTTATAATACATGCTATTGGCAGTTCCCCCTCATAGCAAATAGCTGGCAAAACAATCCAAGCATTGAGGGAGTTATTTTACGATGGCCCGGATTGAACAAAGGACTGTCACGTCATGAGGAGAAAGCGGGGAGGGAGGAGTGTCCTTCTCAAATCGAACAGTAATCTGTGCCGCTCTGTCATTTTGTCAACAAGGCCAGAAACAAACAACATCTATTTTCCATAAAATAAATGCTCAAATGTCCTAACTAGTTTTCATTGGGAAGGCAGATAAAGCGTTTTTATCAAAAGCAATCACTTTTGCATGGGAAAACACAGAATCCTTCTAATTACTATGCGTGCTTAATTACGTCACTTTTGTTTTGAGACGACTTTGCTGTTGGACAGAGCGGGCACCAAGCTCATGCAATCAACTTTCAGCCAGTGCAAAGCAAGCCTACACATGCGCCAGGGCGAGATTAATCAAACCCCCTCAACATTCAGCATGGCCTATGCGCCCACAGAGGTGGGGCTGCTGCTGGCTGCATGCAGTCACTGAGAAACAGAGTAGTAACTGAACAGCTTGTTCTGAACAATCTATTTTTGAAACAGGAAAATGTACACATCTACCGCACTTTTATGAGCATTTAAAACACAATCCATGAATTATATATATATTTTTTAATATATTTTTAAAAATATATATGGGCGGACCGCCGCTGGCTATATTGAAAGTCATAATTGTGGACTTTATTATACAGTTATAATAAGATTGATATCCATATTCTTACTTTCCGTTGGTGCGTCCTTGTCCCACACAGACCAAAGCTGGACCGTGAAGAACGGAGTCCAGCAGATGATGTAGGCAAGCACGATAACCACTGTCATCTTCACAGTCTTGATTCGTGCTTTGGACACCCCGGCCACGCTGCTGGTTCTGGAGGGCAGCTGAAAGGCAACCCCGCTACCCCCATCCTGGTGCGTCTTTAAGTAAAGGTTGTTCTGGATGGCTCGACAGATTCGCACCTGGCACACCACCACGGTCAAAATGGGCAAGACAAAGATAACCAGCGTGGTCCAGGTGATGTATGTCTTCAGGCCCCAGGGCTGGATAAAGTACGCCCAGCAGTCGAACACCCCGGGCGCCACCTGCACCCGCGAGAAGATGAAGATCTGAGGCAGGCCGCCCACGAGGGAGATCGACCAGGCGATGCAAACAGGGATGTTCCAGCGCTCTCGCCTCCTCTGAAACTTGACCATAGGGTTGCAGATAGCCTGGTAGCGGTCAATGGTCATCACTACGATCATGTAGGTGGACGCAAACATGCCCACGACCTGCAGATACTTCACCAAGCGGCACACCAGGTCCGGTCCGATGAATCTGTCCGTAATGTCCCACATGAGCTGCGGGCACACCTGGAAAAACGCCACAACCAGGTCTGCAACGCACAGATGGAACACCAAGACACGCATCTTGGATACCTGTTTGCGCCGCTTCCACAGAACCAGTAGTAGCCCGGTGTTCAGGATAGCGGCACTGACGAAGATGACGCTGAGCAGCGCGATCTCTACTTTGGCCAGGTTCTCATCCCGGGGCATGTCCTCAACCTCCATCATCAGACTGAAGTTACTGAGACTGCCATTAAACGGGTACATGGTTTAGGTTTGGAGTGCGAAGAGGCGGGTGCCAGCAACTTTATGCACGAGTGGTCTTCTGCAGAGAAACCAAGATTGATACGCTGACCAACTGAGATACTTTGATATGCTATTACACAAATGTTATGATTTGCCAACCATATCTGATCTAAAACTTCTCAAATAATAATTTAAAAAAGGCTGAGTTAGTAAAATGTCCGAGAATTTGAATTATCCTAAATCTCAAAATAATTAATTGCCCACTAATTTCAACCCATCAAAAAAACATAAGGCCATAGGCTAAAGAAACGTAGGCCTATAACTTAAACAAAGACAACTTACTGATATTTAGTTTGATTGCAGTGCGCATGAGAAGTTGGGGAGAGGTCGACATGAGCTGCAGCCTAGTAGTCTATGGATGAGGTGTTGCAGCTGTTGCTCTGCGCTTTCTATTATTTGCTTGGGAGCAGGGTGGAGCTATCCTTCAGCACCATGTCCGCGCGCACAGCAGCTGCCACCTTTCATGATAGCGAGAAGTCTCAAATATGAGCACGTTTATGAAAACTTTTTATATAACTATTGTTTTATTTTTGAACATAACGCTTTCATTTTTTATTTACAGTTCGGTCATAGGCTAGAGTGTTTCAGGCTGCTTGGCTCTCTGTATAGGCTAACATATATTTACATTGTACTGCACTAGGTATACTGTTTACATATGCACCCAGTGTTTGGAAGTTGTCTCAGCCTTTAAAGAGAATCCCTTTCCATAAAGAGCTCAATCAAAGACTCTACAGTATGAGAAACGCTGTGGCTCCATGTTTATAGAGAATAATTCAGGTCATTATGTATTAGCTTCCTGGGAGAATGAGAACAGCCCAATTTACACAGAACTGAGCATTCCTGAAACCTTAACCCCAAATTAGCAGGTTATTGTAAAAAGAAAAAAAGACACTTTCAAAAAACAAAACTTGATAAAATTATCATAATTCATAGGCCTACAGTATGCCTGATAGTGGGTGGCATTGCTTAAAAATGTAATGAACGTAACATTTTAATGCAATTCTATTTCTATGAGTGCACAATTGGACATCACCAGCCACTTACTGTAACTTTCAAGATGTTGGTTATTCAATGGGTGACCAGGGTACAGATCCCACCGTGCTTTGTGTTCCATCCACAAAATGGATCAATACTGACAATTAATGCACTCCTCTAATAACAATCTACCCTAATACCCTATGACCTATAGTCTCATCCTCCCTATATTGGCCTATCCAGACAGACACATCCCAGGACATGCCAATGTAGCAGAACACTATTAGTGTTCCTGACAGCCTCCAGATGTCCTGAAACAGACAGTGTTGATTCTAGACACACAGTTGACTCCAGCTGGTTACAGATGTTTTCTGTGGAAACACTGGAGGAGGAGAAATTACTCTTACTCTTTTGCCCTTTGGGTCCCTCTTGCGGGAGGCCTATCACAAATGTCAATTAATGTGCACAGTGTTGATTTTTTTGTGTTACATTTCTAGTGTTGATTCAGGAGTTAAATTCACTCTGTAAGAGTGACATTAACACTAAGTGGTGTAAAAGAACCAACATTATTGGTGTTAATAGTTTCAAAAGTGTTATTTTAACACCAGTACAGTGGGACTCATATGTTCACTGAAAATAGTGTACATTCAACACTTTCAGAGTTAAATGTACACCATTGATTTTGCTGTGTGGAACACACAAAATATCTGGAGAATTATATCACTAATAACTCTCACTGGGTCCTTAGAAAAATTATCTGTGGCTCTGACTGTCATGATCGTTGAGAGACGGGTCAGACCAAGGTGCAGCGTGGTATGCGAACATGTTTATTAAACTGGATAAACACTAGACAAAATAACAAACTCAACGAAACCGTGAAGTCCTATGGGCTATACACGAAACAAGCCTAACAGGAACATAAACAACAAAAGGCAATGTAACGTGACACTCACTATGGCTAAAACACATACAAGCCGAACAAGATCCCACAACCCAGGCAGGAAAACTGGCTGCCTAAGTATGATCCCCAATCAGAGACAACGAGCGACAGCTGCCTCTGATTGGGAACCACACCCGGCCAAACATAGAAATACAAAACATAGAGTTTCACACCCTGACCAAACTACCTAGAGAATAACAGTCTCTCCAGGTTAGGGCGTGACACTGACTGATAATAATATGTGAATTTGGTGATCAGTTCAGCCTCTGTGCCCAGCGTGTCCTCCACCTCCCTCTGACTCCCTGCACATATTCCCCTGGATCAGAACCCCTGGGAGCTGCAGGTCCTCCTCTGGCATTATCATAGACGTCATCATAGTCATACATCATTGGGTTTTACCCACTGAAGGGGAGGCAAGTTCACTTCCACACAGCCTCCTGGATGTCCAGACTGTGTATGTCTTTCATGGGGAGAGAGATGTGGAGAAGGTGGGATCAGAGGACCCATGTTGTCAACAGAGAGTAAGTTACCTCAATACTGGGAACAATCTTTGAGTCTAACCAATTAGAGGTAAACACTCAATACTGTCTTGGAAAGCTAACACGTCGCTGTGTTTTGTGCATCTTACAGTAAACATATTTCCAAAGAGGACCTTTACATCACACTGATTACATGGAGGCCGCCGGGCACTAATTTGGATTAATCCTGATCAGAGAGACAGACTTTTGAAGTCAGTCCATTTGTTTGACTATACGAGAGAGAGCGAGAAAGAGATATCCATTGATCTGATTAATCAGTCTATGGCCTGGGGGCCAGGGCCTCATGGAGGCTAGAGCATTCAACTCAGGCCTTGAGTAAACTTACAATATAACACAGATGGCAAAATAATCCATCAAACATTGCTTATGTCCCTATATTGCCTATGTTTCCGGATTGCCTCCTAGCACTGGCGTATCAGACACCCCGCAGTCCCCGCATGTCGGGGGAGCCCACAAGCTCTGGGGGCCCATGTGCCTTTAAAAAAATATATATATTTCACCTTTATTTAACCAGGTAAGCAAGTTGAGAACAAGTTCTCATTTACAACTGCGACCTGGCCAAGATAAAGCAAAGCAGTGCGATAAAAACAACAACACAGAGTTACATATGGGGTAAAAAAAAAAAACATAAAGTAAAAAAATACAACAGAAAATATACAGTGTGGAAAAAAAGTATTTAGTCAGCCACCAATTGTGCAAGTTCTCCCACTTAAGAAGATGAGAGAGGCCTGTCATTTTCATCATAGGTACACGTCAACTATGACAGACAAATTGAGAAAGAAAAATCCAGAAAATCACATTGTAGAATTTTTTATGAATTTATTTGCAAATTATGGTGGAAAATAAGTATTTGGTCAATAACAAAAGTTTCTCAATACTTTGTTATATACCCTTTGTTGGCAATGACACAGGTCAAACGTTTTCTGTAAGTCTTCACAAGGTTTTCAGACACTGTTGCTGGTATTTTGGCCCATTCCTCCATGCAGATCTCCTCTAGCGCAGTGATGTTTTGGGAATGTCGCTGGGCAACACAGACTTTCAACTCCCTTCAAAGATTTGCTATGGGGTTGAGATCTGGAGACTGGCTAGGCCACTCCAGGACCTTGAAATGCTTCTTACGAAGCCACTCCTTCGTTGCCCGGGCAGTGTGTTTGGGATCATTGTCATGCTGAAAGACCCAGCCACGTTTCATCTTCAATGCCCTTGCTGATGGAAGGAGGTTTTCACTCAAAATCTCACGATACATGGCCCCATTCATTCTTTCCTTTACACGGATCAGTCGTCCTGGTCCCTTTGCAGAAAAACAGCCCCAAAGCATGATGTTTCCACCCCCATGCTTCACAGTAGGTATGGTGTTCTTTGGATGCAACTCAGCATTCTTTGTCCTCCAAACACGACGAGTTGAGTTTTTACCAAAAAGTTATATTTTGGTTTCATCTGACCATATGACATTCTCCCAATCCTCTTCTGGATCATCCAAATGCACTCTAGCAAACTTCAGATGGGCCTGGACATGTACTGGCTTAAGCAGGGGGACACGTCTGGCACTGCAGGATTTGAGTCCCTGGCGGCGTAGTGTGTTACTGATGGTAGGCTTTGTTACTTTGGTCCCAGCTCTCTGCAGGTCATTCACTAGGTCCCCCCGTGTGGTTCTGGGATTTTTGCTCACCGTTCTTGTGATCATTTTGACCCCACGGGGTGAGATCTTGTGTGGAGCCCCAGATCGAGGGAGATTATCAGTGGTCTTGTATGTCTTCCATTTCCTAATAATTGCTCCCACAGTTGATTTCTTCAAACCAAGCTGCTTACCTATTGCAGATTCAGTCTTCCCAGCCTGGTGCAGGTCTAGAATTTTGTTTCTGGTGTCCTTTGACAGCTCTTTGGTCTTGGCCATAGTGGAGTTTGGAGTGTGACTGTTTAAGGTTGTGGACAGGTGTCTTTTATACTGATAACAAGTTCAAACAGGTGCCATTAATACAGGTAACGAGTGGAGGACAGAGGAGCCTCTTAAAGAAGAAGTTACAGGTCTGTGAGAGCCAGAAATCTTGCTTGTTTGTAGGTGACCAAATACTTATTTTCCACCATAATTTGCAAATAAATTCATAAAAAATCCTATAATGTGATTTTCTGGAGAAAAAAAATCTCAATTTGTCTGTCATAGTTGACGTGTACCTATGATGAAAATTACAGGCCTCACTCATCTTTTTAAGTGGGAGAACATGCACAATTGGGGGCTGACTAAATAGTTTTTTCCCCCACTGTATATACAGTGTGTGCAAATGTAGCAAGTTATGGAGGTAAGGCAATAAATAGGCTATAGTGCAAAATAATTACAAATAGTATTAACACTGGAATGCTAGATGTGCAAGAGATTATGTGCAAATAGAGATACTGGGGTGCAAAAGAGCAAAATAAATAACAATATAGGGATGAGGTATTTGGGTGGGCTAATTTCAGAGCCTGTCAATGATGTCTATAAAAAATATATATATTACATATATATACACTACCGGTATATTTCAAAAGTTTTAGAACACCTACTCATTCAAGGGTTTTTCTTTATTTTTACTATTTTCTACATTGTAGAATAATAGTAAAGACATCAAAATTATGAAATAACACATATGAAATCATGTAGTAAATATATTTTTATATTTGAGATTCTTCAAATAATAATAATAATAATATGCCATTTAGCAGACGCTTTTATCCAAAGCGACTTACAGTCATGCGTGCATACATTTTTGTGTATGGGTGGTCCCGGGGATCGAACCCACTACCTTGGCGTTACAAGCGCCGTGCTCTACCAGCCACCCTTTGCCTTGACGACAGCTTTGCACACTCTTGGCATTCTTTCAATCAGCTTCATGAGGTAGTCACCTGGAATGCATTTCAATTAACAGGTGTACCTTCTTAAAAGTTAATTTGTGGAATTTCTTTCCTTCTTAATGCGTTTGAGCCAATCAGTTGTGTTGTGACAAGCTGCAGAGGATAAGTTCATTAGAGTTACCAGCTTCAGAAATTGCAGCCCAAATAAATGCTTCACAGAGTTCAAGCAACATCAACTGTTCAGCGGAGACTGTGTGAATCAGGCCTTCATGGTCGAATTGCTGCAAAGAAACCACTACTAAAGGACACCAATAAGAAGAAGAGACCGTAAAGCATGGCGGAGGAGGTATTATGGTGTGGGGGTGCTTTGCTGGTGACACTGTCTGTGATTTATTTAGAATTCAAGGCACACTTAACCAGCATGGCTACCACAGCATTCTGCAGCGATACACTATCCCATCTGGTTTGGGCTTAGTGGGACTATCATTTGTTTTTCAACAGGACAATGACCCAACACACCTCCAGGCTGTGTAAGGGCTATTTTACCAAGGAGCGTGATGGAGTGCTCCATCAGATGACCTGGCCTCCACAATCCCCCGACCTCAACCAAATTGAGATGGTTTGGGATGAGTCGGACCGCAGAGTGAAGGAAAGGCAGCCAACACGTGCTCAGCATATGTGGGAACTCCTTCAAGACTGTTGGAAAAGCATTCCAGGTGAAGCTGGTTGAGAGAATGCCAAGAGTGTGCAAAGCTGTCATCAAGGCAAAGGGTGGCAATTTGAAAATATATTTTGATTTGTTTAACACTTTTTTGGTTACTACATGATTCCATATGTGTTATTTCATAGTTTTGATGTCTTCACTATTATTCTACAATGTAGAAAATAGTACAAATAAAGAAAAACCCTTGAATGAGAAGGTGTTCTAAAACTTTTGACCGGTAGTGTGTATATACAGTTGAAGTCGGAAGTTTACATACACTTAGGCTGGAGTCATTAAAACTCATTTTTCAACCACTTCACACATTTCTTGTTAACAAACTATAGTTTTGGCAAGTCGGTTAGGACATCTACTTTGTGCATGACACAAGTAATTCTTCCAACAATTGTTTACAGACAGATTATTTCACTTAGAATTCACTGTATCACAAATCCAGTGAGTCAGAAGTAAACATACACTAAGTTGACTGTGCCTTTAAACAGCTTGGAAAGTTCCAGAAAATGATGTTATGGCTTTAGAAGCTTCTGATAGGCTAACTGACATAATTTGAGTCAATTGGAGGTGTACCTGTGAATGTATTTCAAGGCCAACCTTCTAACTCAGTAAGGACCTTGTGAAGATGCTGGAGGACCTTCTGAAGATGCTGGAGGAAACAGTTACAAAAGTATCTATATCCACAGTAAAACTAGTCCTATATCGACATAACCTGAAAGGCCGCTCAGCAAGGAAGAAGCCACTGCTCCAAAACCGCCATTAAAAAGCCAGACTACAGTTTGCAATTGCACATGGGGACAAAGATCATACTTTTTGGAGAAATGTCCTCTGGTCTGATGAAACAAAAATAGAACTGTTTGGCCATAATGACCATCGTTATGTTTGGAGGAAAAAGGGGGGAAACTTGCAAGCCGAATAACACCATCCCAACCGTGAAGCACAGGGGTGGCAGCATCATGCTGTGGAGGTGCTTTGCTGCAGGAGGGACTGGTGCACTTCACAAAATAGATGGCATCATGAGGAAGGAAAATTATGTGGATATATTGAAGCAACATCTCAAGACATCAGTCAGGAAGTTAAAGCTTGGTCGCAAATGGGTCTTCCAAATGGACAATGACCCCAAGCATACCTCCAAAGTTGTGGCAAAATAGCTTAAGGACAACAAAGTCAAGGTATTGGAGTGGCCATCACAAAGTGTCACGCCCTGACTCAGGGGACGCTTAAATGTTGAGTCAGGGTGTGTATATTCTTTTTTGTGTGTTTTCTATGTTTCGATCTATTATGTGTAGATCTATGTTGGCCGGTGTGGTTCCAAATCAGAGGCAGCTGTAGCTCGTTGTCTCTGATTGGGGATCATACTTAGGCAGCCTATTGGCACTAGTGGGTTGTGGGATCTTGTTCCTTGTAAGGTATGTTGTGTGTGCTACCTTGGACTTCACGTTTAGTTTCCTTTGTTGTTTTGTCGTGTTGTTTATTACTTTAATAAACATGTACGTATATCACGCTGCACCTTGGTCTGACCCGTCATTCAACGAACGTGACAGAAGATCCCACCAAACACGGACCAAGCAGCGTGCCCAGGAGCAGCAGACACCCTGGACACAGGTAGTGGAGCAGAGATCATGGACTTGGGAGGAGATAAGAGAGGATCTGGCCAAGCATATGGAGGCCCTGAAAGGGATGAGGGAGAAGGAGGTGAGATTAGCCGATAGCGGACCCTGGGCAAAGGAGGAAGCCCAGGCAGGAGAGGTGAAACGGAGACCCGAGAGGCAACCCCAAGAAAAAAAATTGGGGTGGCACACGGTGTGGACGACGAGGCAGCAGGAGGCCGTTAAAGGGCGGATCTGCAGGTTAGGAGAGGAGGCCACCATGTTACGGGGGCTATTGGTTCAGAGGGAGCAGGAGTTATTCGGTCAGAGGGAGGCGATACAGGAGGCTAAAAGGGAGAAGGAAAGAGTAGAGGCACGGCGAGAGGAGCTGGTTAGGCAGCAGAAGGAGCGGGGGTTAATAAAGGAACCCAGTCCTGCTCCTCGCACCAAGCAAGTGGTGCGTGTCGCCAGTCCGGTCCGTTCCTGCTCCCCGCACCAAGCCAGTGGTGCGTGTTCCCAGTACGGCCCGGCCCGTTCCTGCCCCTCGCACCAAGCCTGTGGTGCGCGTCACCAGTCCGGCCCGGCCTGTTCCTGCCCCTCGCACCAAGCCAGTGGTGCGCGTCGCCAGTCCGGCCCGGCCTGTTCCTGCTCCTCGCACCAAGCAAGTGATGCGCGTCGCGAGTCCGGTCTGGCCTGTTCCTGCCCCTCGCACCAAGCCAGTGGTGCGCGTCGCCAGTCCGGCCCGGCCTGTTCCTGCTCCTCGCACCAAGCCAGTGGTGCGCGTCGCCAGTCCGGCCCGGCCTGTTCCTGCTCCTCGCACCAAGCCAGTGGTGCGCATCGCCAGTCCGGCCTGTTCCTGCTCCTCGCACCAAGCCAGTGGTGCGCATCGCCAGCCCGGCCTGTTCCTGCTCCTCGCACCAAGCCAGTGGTGCGCGTATCCAGCCCGGCCCGGCCTGTTCCTGCTCCTCTCACCAAGCCAGTGGTGCGCGTCGCCAGCCCGGCCCGGCCTGTTCCTGCTCCTCGCACCAAGCCAGTGGTGCGCATCGCCAGTCCGGCCCGGCCTGTTCCTGCTCCTCGCACCAAGCCAGTGGTGCGCGTCGCCAGCCCGGCCCGGCCTGTTCCTGCTCCTCGCACAAAGCCAGTGGTGCGCGTCGCCAGTCCGGCCCAGCCTGTTCCGGCTCCTCGCACCAGACCAGTGGTGCGCTTGTCCAGTCCGGCACGGCCCGTGCCCGTTCCACTCAGCTGCTCCACTCCGGAGTCAGAGCAGTCTGCTCCACCGGTGCCTGATCCAGTTCCGGTCAGCTGTTCCACTCCGGAGCCAGAGCAGTCCGCTCCACCGGTGCCTGATTCAGCTCCGGTCAGCTGCTCCACTCCGGAACCAGAGCAGTCCGCTCCACCGGTGCCTGATCCAGCTCCGGTCAGCTGCTCCACTCCGGAGCCAGAGCAGTCCGCTCCACCAGTGCCTGATCCAGCTCCGGTCAGCTGCGCCACTCCGGAGCCAGAGCAGTCCGCTCCACCGGGGTCCAGTCCAGCTCCGGTCAGCGGCTCCACTCCGGAGCCAGATCAGTCCGCTCCACCGGTGCCCAGTCCAGCTCCGGTCAGCGGCTCCAGTCCAGACCATGACGTCAGCCCCTCTCCAGGTTCGGGGTCTCCCACACCAGGGTCCAGACAGGGCCTGGCGTATCGTGGGAGGAAGGAGAGGGGAAGCAGCGCGCCGAGGTCCAGACCAGACCAGGGGCGCAACAGGGAGGCGGAGAGTGAGAGGTCATCACGCCCCGAGCTGGACAACCTTACAGAGTTCCACTTCTTTCAGCAACAAACAAAAAACTGCGATTGCAGTGGGCTAAGGAATGATAACACTGGACACTGGAGAATTTGAAAAACATTGCCTGGTCTGATGAATCCTGGTTCCTGCGGTTTCACTCTGATTGGAGGACTAGGGTATGGAGAAACCCACGAGTACATCATTATGCTGCATGTCAACATTGCAGGTTGGTGGTGGTGCTGTGATGGTGTGGGGTATGTTTTCATGCTACACATTGGGCCCCTTGATAAGAGTGGATCAATGTTTGAATGCCACAGGATATCTGTACATCATTGCCAATCAGGTACATCCCTTCATGGCAGCAGTGTATCCATCTGTGAATTGATAGATACACTGCTCTGCACAGTTCGTGTCAGCCTCCTTTGTCTTCTTTCATCAATTACCCGTTTTTCGACCACTGGCCTGCCATTGGTTGAATGTCCTTTGGGTGGTGGACCATTCTTGATACACAAGGGAAACTGTTGAGCGTGACAAACCCAGCAGTGTTAAAGTTCTTGACACACTCAAACCGGTGCGCTACCATACCCCGTTCAAAGGCACTTCAATCTTTTGTCTTGCCCATTCACCCTCTGAATGACACACATACACAATCCATGTCTCAATTGTCTCAAGGCTTAAAAATTCTTCTTTAAACTGACTCCTCCCCTTCATCTACACTGATTTGAAGTGGATTTAACAGGTGACATCAGTAATGTATCATAGCGTTCACCTGGATTCATCTCGACAGTCTATGTCATGGAAAGAGCAGGTGTTCAGAATGTTTTGTACACAGTGGTTTAAACGTCCGCGATATACACTACATGACCAAAATCATGGGCATTAATATGGAGTTGGTCCCCCCTTTGCTGCTATAACAGCCTCCACTCTTCTGGGAAGGCTTTCCACTAAATGTTGGAACATTGCTGCGGGGACTTGCTTCCATTCAGCCACTAGAACATTAGTGAGGTTGGGCACTGATGTAGAGCGATTAGGCCCGCAGTCTGTGTTCCAATTCATCCCAAAGGTGTTCGATGGGGTTGAGGTCAGGGCTCTGTGCAGGCCAGTCAAGTTCTTCCACACTGATCTCAACAAACTATTTATGTATGGACCTCGCTTTGCACATGAGGGCATTGTCATGCTGAAACAGGAAAGGGCCTTCCCCAAACTGTTGCCATAAACTTGAAAGCACAGAATAGTTTATAATGTCATTGCATCCTGTAGCGTTAAGATTTCCCTTCACTGGAACTAAGAGGCCTAGCCCAAACCATGAAAAACAGCCCCAGACCATTATTCCTCCTCCACCAAACTTTACAGTTAGCACTATGCATTGGGGCAAGTATCGTTCTCCTGGCATCCGCCAAACCCAGATTCGTCCGTCGGACTGCCAGATAGTGAAGCTTTACACCACTCCAGCCGACGCTTGGCATTGCGCATGGTGATCTTAGGCTTGTGTGCGGCTGCTCGGCCATGGAAACCCATTTCATTAAGCTTCCGACGAACAGGTCTTGTGCTGACGTTGCTTCCAGAGGCAGTTTGGAACTCGGTAGTGAGTGTTGCAACTGAGGACAGACGATTTTTACGCGCTACGCACTTCAGCACTTGGTGGTCCCATTCTGTGAGCTTGTGTGGCCTACCACTTCACGGCTGAGCCATTGTTGCTCCTAGACATTTCCTCTTCACAATAGCCGCACTTACAGTTGACCGCAGTGCTCTTATTCAACTTTCCCATACTGCAGCCTTTTGTGCAGGACTGTGCACCTTGTTCTTTGCCTTTTTCTGCACTTTAGGAACTGTTTTTGAATGGCCTAATTATTCTGCACACACAAGATGAGTATCTGCTGGTGTTGTTGCTGCGCTCAATGTCTGGGAATGCAAGCCTCAGGCTCTTCCGTAAGGGCTCTTTCAATTTGGCTTTATTAATCACCTCTTCCAGTACGGTCGTCCATGAACATCTTTTGACTATTTTGAGGGTTTGGCTTTAAGCATTAATTTTTCACATTTCACAGACACAGCAACTTCTGGAAAAGGGGAGTGGGGGCAGCTGAATAGTGTAATAAGCCTATGTACACATTCAGTATAGGGAACAGGGGCGGTGTGTTCAATAGGGCGATATGGGCGACGCACTGCCAAACGGGAAAAGGAAGGGATTTTTTTTCTAATCAATTATATCACGGCAACAGTAGTTATCAGTGTTGTAATGTCCAATCAGGCTAAAGTCGTGCTTCAAATGGCTCCCCCCCCTTTTGGGGCGATTTCAGTCAGGTTGAAAATCGCCCAGAAGTCTGTCATAGACTCCCATGTAAAATCAATTTTTTTCAAATTTCAGAGCTTTCAATACAATCTCTATGGGTGTCTGAGGGCTTGCACTTACGCGCTTTCGTCATACGTAACGTAACCATGAACGTAACTAAGAAAAGAGCGGATTGTGTCTTTGAAAGAAGTTCCTTTTTGTCGGCGAACAAATGAAGATAAATTGGCAACGAAACAATTAGGACCTCCCAGACCAAATTTAATAATTCAACAGGTTTCTACTAAAGGCGGAAAGTCCTACACCCGAGGATTTTCCAAAAATTGGTACGAACGAAAAAATAACATTGCCACTCAACTGGATGAGGGATACAGGCTAGCTGTCCGCCGCCACAACGATGAGGTTAGTGTTGATAATCACAAGTTTACTGGAGAACTGAGACCAAGTAGAGACTTTGGACAGGGTGGATATGGTATAATAAAGGCAGTTTATTCAGAGGTAAAGATATCTGGAATCGCGTGCACGGACCCGTTCGTCAAACTCTTAGGGAGCTATACATTAAGCCCCATTACTTACCATATCAGATAAGAGAAATTGCTGCAGCTACATATATTTTACATCCTGGCCCTACATAGTTCACTATTTGCATCACTTACCAAAATATTACATGTGGTCATATATGCTTGGAAAGTGGAGATGCCATAGAACGTCAAAAAAGTAAACATTGCTGGAGACACATTGCCGTTTTGGAGAAGACATCGCGTTTGCTAGCGAAGAGATTTGTTGTGGCAAATGAACTTGGGCTGGGAATTGCCAGGAACCTCACGATAAGATATATGCATTGCAAGTCTCATGATTCTATACGTATTGTGATTCGATACTGTGATTTTATTGCGCACCATATGTCTGTTGCAGAGGGATCAGAAAGCCATGAGAACGAGTTTTGATCAGTCATGGAAATAAAAGTGCTGAAAACAAATTGGCTCCCAATGTGAAAAGATTGAGAACAAGCTATGAAGGAACAATAATGGTGTTTTGGTGCAGGTACAGCCAACTAGCGCTAAAATATTGCGATATTGTCAATACAGTATATCGTAAAGTATCACTATGTAACTCGATTTCTTTCACCCCAATCCCTCAAATTAACGGTAAATAACTGAATTGTTTGCCCCACATTTAGCTAAGATGATTAGCTAGCCAGCTAAAATGTTTTATTTAGTTAGCAGTCGCATCTACAATAGTTTACTGTCAATAACATGTCTCCAAAAATGACGTGGTGTCTCCAATTGTGTTGACATTTTACAATTGCGATGCGCATCCATGAGTATCCACTTTCTGTAGCTCAGCTGGTAGAGCACGGCGCTTGTAACGCCAAGGTAGTGGGTTCGATCCCCGGGACCACCCATACACAAAAATGTATGCACGCATGACTGTAAGTCGCTTTGGATAAAAGCGTCTGCTAAATGGCATATTATTATTATTATTATTATTATCTGAAGAGAGCCCCGAAACATTGTGTGCAGACATTTTATGCAATAAATGAAGTAGGTTGAATCTAGTAGTTCTGATCTTCTGATTGGTCCTGATGAGTTGGGCGAGGTCCCCTCCAGGCTACTGTCACTGTTGCATTGGCTCTGAGTCGGGTTCTCTGTCTTCAAATGTTCAGCCTAAGAGAGGGGATTTTTGTGTGTGTGTGTGTGTGTGTGTGTTTAACAGTGATGATGTGTGTGTGTGTGTGTGTGTGTGTGTGTGTGTGTTTAACAGTGATGATGTGTGTGTGTGTGTGTTTGTGTGTGTGTGTGTGTGTGTCCTCAGAGCAAGAACTCGTGAGTTGGAAGAACTGAGAGGCCTATGGCGTGGGTGTTGTCCTTGGCCACCTGCTGACAAGGCTGACAAGATAGGACCCTTTTGTCCATTGTTATTGGATAGGAACAGAACTTATAACCAGCTCCTGTCCTAAATAGATCTTAGCACAACATTTTACTCAACATATCATATTCCATATTCACTATAACAAATATATTTACTACGACATTAGCAAGAACCGCCACATCCTCAGCCAGCTAATCCAGTGTGTGAAGTTTTGCGGAGTGTTTGAGTTAGCTTTGCGAGGCAAAGATGAAACTGAGGGCTCCACCAACCCTGGTAAGCCAACACTTTTGAGATCAGTCAATAAATGCTTCTGGTATTGACTTATATGCTGCCCCTGTCTTCATGTTGTTGCTGGACATATCTTTTTTAAAATGTGTGTAGGTCACCTAAATCATCAGAAAAATTGCCCCCCCTGAGAATTTTTTCAGGAGCCGCCACTGATAGGGAAATGCAATATTACATTTACGTCATTTAGCAGACGCTCTTATCCAGAGCGACTTACAGTTAGTGAGTACATACATTATTATTTTTTTCATACTGGCCCCCCGTGGGAATCAAACCCACAACCCTGGCGTTGCAAACGCCATGCTCTACCAACTGAACTACATCCCTGCCGGCCATTTGCATTGTCTTCTCTGTGAGTGAACACCATTTCAAAAATTCCACTGTAGGGTATTAAAAAATGCTGCTGATTTAGAAAACAACTTTACAATAATCACATTTCTGCTTTACAATTCACACTATTTTTTTTATTTCCCAATATGTAAGTAATAATAACTAAGTTGACTGTCAGAATGTCTAATGTATCAAAAATGTGTCAAAAATGTATATTGTGTGAGGTACGTAATTGGTCAGGGGTCATTGATTGACAGTAAAACGGACCACTCAGTGAAGACATTCTTTCCCCCGCCCTCCTCAACCGGAAAATAATTACATAACATAAACACAAGCGACTGGCTGGCATAAAAAGACAAGATATCACATCTAACTTTAAATAAATTACTTTTATAATGTCGCTTTTGCGTTTATGACTACCTATATGTTTATCATACTTTTTTCAAGACCGATATCTTGTTAGCTACAGCTGCTTGATCAATTTATTACTTTTTTTGCTAGCTAACGTCAAGTTATGCCTCAAGAGGTTCAAGAAGGAGCGGTTGTTCTCCCGTTGGTAAGGTCTCTGAATAGTCGAATACCGTCGTTTGCCGTGTTTTGTAATCGGAGTCCTCGAATCGTGCGACCAGTATGGATTAATTTCCGCGGGGACCCTCAACCCTACGATATTTTACAGCCAGGAAAAGGAGTGAAAATTTGCACCTTCGTAGGTAGGTAGGCTTGGCTAGCACCGTAAATAAGCCACAGTGAGTAAGTGTCCCCCTGTAGCTCAGTTGGTAGAGCATGGCGCTTGCAACGCCAGGGTTGTGGGTTCGTTTTCCACGGGGGGCCAGTATGAAAATGTATGCACTCACTAACTGTAAGTTGCTCTGGATAAGAGCGTCTGCTAAATGACTAAAATGTAAAATGTGTAAGATTTTCTGTTAATTCAAGACTTTGTAAACAATAGCTGTCAATAACGCAAGTATACATTAAGGTATCTGTAATAGAATATACTTGTTAATAAAGGAATTTATATAGCTTCCAAAATATTGTTTTACAATGGAGGAGTACCAAAATGGTTGCGCGGAGGCTTCAAAACAGCGCCTCCTGTCAGTCTTCTTCTTCTTCTCTGGTATTATGTCGGTCCGCAAACAAACGTTAAAGGTGCATGCCGCCACCTACTGTACGTGTAATGAACGAAAAAATATATATATTGCGGAAAAGGGAAAGAAATAATATACAATATAAATCAAAAACCCCATCCCACTCCTTCAGTCATAGTCCAAATCACATCCCTACACATGAGGACGGAACATTCGTTGACAGGTTTCCTTGTAATGCCTCTGCTGTAAAAGCCCATAGGCCCAAAAAACGTTCAGCCGCACTCACAACGATGGCTTTTTTCTCAGATCTCCTCTTTGTTTGCGTTGTGCAGTTTATAACCAATGCAATAAACGATACAAAGTCCACCTTTTTAACATGCTACATATCAGAATCCTGTTGGCGAGTAACATTTACTGGTTTCTCTAATCCAACTACCATGTTTTTTTCAACGTTACTCCCTTTTCCACTCTTCTCAACGCCTCCAGATCACACTGCAGGGGTTTGGACACAAAGGCTATTATAGGGTATCTCACATAACTCAAATATACATGCGAAGGAAGAGACTTCTCCAAATAACAAAATAATGGATGGTGTGGGCTTCCTTACACCAACCACTGCATCTACTTCTTCAGTTATATCCTTTGTACTCACTTCTAGCGCCACCCCAGAGATAACCCCCTTGATCTGCAATGCAGATTCACACACAACACATTCCTATCCGGTATCTTTTTCAGTTGCAAAGAACGCTCCTAATGCTCCTCAAAAAAAAAAAAGAAAGCCCACTTCTTGTTATCCTCTCTGATGCAACCTTATCCAACGCATCTATAATATTCATCAAGATGTCAAACGGATCTCCCAAATAACGGCAACGGTCCAAAACCCTCAATCCAACAAAAAAAGAGTCAGCGCAAGGCTTTACTAGATTCCACAACCACTTCTCACGTTTCCCTTCTTGTTCGCCACTGCAGTCAAATCCTTACTCTCATCTCCACTTGACGTGCCATCAGTTTCAAACAAAACATCCGCCTCCACCATCTTCTCCCGTCGGTCATCTAGGGTTCTTCAACTATGGTATTGTGGCGGTCCACAAACATTCGTCCACATTATTATTTTTTTTTCATTTTAGTAATTTTTTTGCTGATGCTCTAATCCAGAGCAATTTACAGTAGCAATTAGGGTTAAGTGCCTTGCTCAAGGGCACATCAACAGATTTTTCACATAGTCGGCTTGGGAATGCGAACCAGCGACCTTTCGGTTACTGGCCCAACTCTGTTAACTGCTAGGCGACCTACTGTGTGGGCTGTGACCGCATACTCTTATGGAGTGTAAATTCATTACACTTTGTGACACAAAAAGGGGAAAAGGGAAGAAAAATAGCCTTACCAACTAACCCTACACCCATTAAAACCTCACCACTTCCACTACTTGGCCCTATCTGATCCTACACCAGGCTGGCAGCCTGGGAGGACGGGACATTATCGTTCAGCACACATTGTAACTCTTCTGCAGTAAAATCTCGTACATCCAAGTACTTTTCTGCAGCTGCCACCACTACATCTATTTTCTGTGATTTACATTCCATTTCTGCAGTACAGTTGATAACCATGGTTATGAACGCTAAGCCAACCTTACTAAAGCACGTTATTCCTATCACTCTTAATTGGCCTCGGCCTACTCACAGGGAGTCTTCATCTAGGCTTAATACATATCATTGGTTTAATCCAGACGCTCTGTCTAAACGCAAATACACCTCACTTTTGATACGGTTTTGGAAACCTTTGGAACTTAACTTTCATATAAGCTAGAAAGACTCTTTCAAAAAATATATATATACTTACTGTGCGCAGTTTAGCAAAGTTGTGCCCGGTTGTTTTCACACAAGCATTACAGATATGCATTTATTTGTTTGTCATGCTGTATTTGCTCTTCTTGGTGTTTATCTATCGTCTTTCTGCCTTTCCATGTTCTTATTCTATTAGGTCATCCCTGGATGTTCAGAGATGCAGAGACAGACGAAGCGCTCAAGGCGAATAGTAAAGAGATGTTCCTGCCCAAACCAGTGGAGAATGGACAGGCTGTCCAGGTTAACATCACATTACCAGGTTAGAGAGGAACATCAGATTTTGGTTCTCCTTTGAACTGTACAGATCATCTGTACACTGATAATAGTGTTGCCTCCCTGTATGTGGGCATCTCTGCTAAGAGGTTTGGACCTTTATGACACTTTAGTGCAATTGTACTCCCTGTGTAACAGCAGAGTCACTGGTGATTATGACTGGAAGATCATTGTTCTGTGTTTTGATCAGCACACGTTACTACTACTACTACTACTACTACTCTGCACTACACATAAGGAATATTATTCTTTAATCTAATAACTATGTCATGTATGTGTGTTCTCCCCTCAGTCTTCAGCTTGAAGGAGCGTGCCCTCCAGGTAGTGCGGTGCCTGGTCCGTCCAGAGGACTACAGGAGGCTGGAGATTGCCCGGTGTCTCCATGAGGAGCTGGAGGACCGTCCCAGCGTGCTGAAGGACCTGATGCGCATCTCTCAACGCGTGGAACAGCGCCTCCTAGAAGACAGGCAGCAACCCTAGGAGGCATGGGGAGCGACAGAGTAGGAGTGCTGATTATAGATATCGCTAAATGGCTCTGATTCTGCTGTTGATTGTTCTGAATCTATCCACATAATAAGATAACACAATTTAAGATGGTCTGATTGGACACTGGGAGGTCAGGGTTGAATTCACTGCTGTAGCGACTACCGAGGGTCTTCTCCATTTATTTATTTTTAGCAATTGCTTAATATGTACTTCGTAGCTTATATGTCTCTGCATTCAATGAGAAAAACATTTGTAAACCAATTCAGTGGCCTGACGTTAGAGCAGGGATAAAATCAAATCAAATTGTATTGGCCACATGCGCCGAATACAACAGGTGCAGACATTACAGTGAAATGCTTACTTACAGCCCTTAACCAACAGTGCATTTATTTTTAATAAAAAAGTAAAATAAAACAACAACAAAAAAGTGTTGAGAAAAAAAGAGCAGAAGTAAAATAAAATAACAGTAGGGAGGCTATATATACAGGGGGGTACCGGTGCAGAGTCAATGTGCGGGGGCACCGGCTAGCTATCATCAACGTGGTTCAGCCGCTGGCTGTTTTTTTGTTGTTGCGGATTGTCAGGGGGCTGGAACATACTTACAATTAATTTGTAGACTGCAAATTGACCGTAAGAAGCCCAAACAGATATAATATTTGACTAAAACATAATCATTTCAAACCTTGCTTACATTTGTACACGGTCACATATATCTCTCTTTTATTCCACATGGGAATACTTTGGAACAGATTTCCAAAATTTCAATCACTTGGAGCTGATTTGATATTGTTTTTACAGTCTTTTATGTCTAACAATGTAAAATAAATATATATATATACACTGTGCATATATATATATATTTATTTGTACTATTTTCTACATTGTAGAATAATAGTGAAGACATCAAAACTATGAGATAACACATATGGAATCATGAAGTAACCAAAAAAGTGTTAAACAAATCAAAATATATTTTATATTTGAGATTCTTCAAATAGCCACCCTTTGCCTTGATGACAGCTTTGCACACTCTTGGCATTCTCTCAACCAGCTTCACCTGGAATGCTTTTCCAACAGTCTTGAAGGAGTTCCCACATATGCTGAGCACTTGTTGACTGTTTTTCCTTCACTCTGCCTTCCGACTCATCCCAAACCATCTCAATTGGGTTGAGGTCGGGTGATTGTGGAGGCCAGGTCATCTGATGCAGCACTCCATCACTCTCCTTCTTGGGAAATAGCCCTTACACAGCCTGAAGGTGTGTTGGGTCATTGTCCTGTTGAAAATCAAATGATTGTCCCACAAAGCCCAAACCAGATGGGATGGCATATAGCCATGCTGGTTAAGTGTGCCTTGAATTCTAAATAAATCACAGACAGTGTCACCAGCAAAGCACCCCTACACCATAACACCTCCTCCTCCATGCTTTACGGTGGGAACTACACATGCAGAGATCATTCGTTCACCCACACCGCGTCTCACAATGACACGGCGGTTAGAACCAAAAATCTCAAATTTGGACTCTAGACGAAAGGACAAAGTGTAATGTCCATTTCTTATATTTCTTGGCCCAAGCAGGTCTCTTCTTCTTATTGGTGTCCTTTAGTAGTGGTTTCTTTGCAGCAATTCGACCATGAAGGCCTGATTCACACAGTCCCCTCTGAACAGTTGATGTTGAGATGTGTTTATGACTTGAACTCTGTGAAGCATTTATTTGGGCTGCAATTTCTGAGGCTGGTAACTCTAATGAACTTACCCTCTGCAGCAGAGGTAACTCTGGGTCTTCCATTCCTGTGACGGTCCTCATGAGAGCCAGTTTAATCATAGCACTTGATGGTTTTTGCGACTGCACTTGAAGAAACGTTCCAAGTTCTTGAAATGTTCCGTATTGACCTTCATGTCTTAAAGTAATGATGGACTGTTGTTTCTCTTTGCTTATTTGAGCTGTTCTTGCCATAATATGGACTTGGTCTTTTCCCAAATAGGGCTATCTTCTGTATACCCCCCTACCTTGTCACAACACAACCGATTGGCTCAAACGCATTAAGAAGGAAATAAATTCCACAAATTAACTTTTAAGAAGGCACACCTGTTAATTGAAATGCATTCCAGGTGACTACCTCATGAAGCAGGTTGAGAGAATGCCAAGAGTGTGCAAAGCTGTCATCAAGGCAAAGGGTGGCTATTTGAAGAATCTCAAATATAAAATATATTTTGATTTGTTTAACACTTTTTTGGTTACTACATGATTCCATATGTGTTATTTCATAGTTTTGACTTCTTCACTATTATTCTACAATGTAGAAAATAGTAAAAATAAAGAAAAACCCTTGAATGAGTAGGTGTGTCCAAACTTTTGTCAGATAATATATACAGTATTATTTTTGCTCAGAAAACTTGGGAGGCCAAATAAAATCACCCGTGGGTTGGGGAACCCTGCTTTAGAGCATTTTTGCAGGTTTTGCTCATCAGCTTGTTAAACACATTTACTGGGTTTGGAATAGATTAAGTAAACCAAAATGTATTGATTTACCTTGATTTACACCTTAGCTGGCAATGTGATTTTTTTTACAAACTGTATCATTTATAATGAACAAGCTCAAAGTATTTATTCATATTCATAATAAAATGTAAGGATGTACAGGTTTGAATGAGGGATGGGTCAAAGTAGCTATTATACACTGGGTGGTTCCAGCCCTGAATGCTGATTGGCTGACAGCCGTGGTATGACAAAACATTTATTTTTACTGCTCTAATTACGTTGGTAACCAGTTTATAATAGCAATAAGGCACCTCAGGGGTTTGTGGTATATGGCCAATATACCACGGCTAAGGGCTGTGTCTAGGCGATGCATCGTGCCTAAGAACAGCCCTTAGTCATGGTAATTGGCCATATACCACACCCACTCGTGCCTTATTGCTTAAGTATAGGAATCTACACTGAGTGTACAAAACATTAAGAACATCTTCCTAATATTGAGTTGCACCCCCCCCCCCCCCGGATGTCCTTTCGTTGGTGGACCATTCTTGATACACACGGGAAACTGTTGTTAGGTTCTAAACGAACCGAGTAAAACTCATGGACGATTAGTAAAGCTCAATCAAGTTTATTCACCCACTGGGTCACACAGCTGCATAAGACAAAGACATGTTTTCACCAGCACAAGTATATATACCCCAATTTGGGTGAAGTATCCTCCCTTCCCTCTAAACATTACATGTTTATTGCTAGGCCGGAAGTTAAGTGATGCGGGCAATAAACTGTTCCTTCTCCCTTAATGTGACCTGACCTCACTCCTCACTGATCCACAGCTATCCACCCTTATCAGTGACTGCAACAATGTGATTTCCTCCACCATATACATTCATTCTACAGATAACCATTAACTTCTGGTGTAGAAACCAGACTATGGTACTCCTCATTTCCATAGGATACTTGATAATTAACAATAACATGTTCTGCCAGTACTTACACGTCCTGCATTCCTCTCTCTCCCTCTGTGATATGATTAAGGATATTTCTAGTTTATAAGTCAGAACCCATCACTGTTGAGCATGAAAAACCCAGCAGCATTGCAGTTCTTGACACACCAGTGTGCCTGGCACTTACTACCATAACCCGTTCAAAGGCACTTACATTTTTTGTCTTGCCCATTCACCCTCTGAATGGCACACAATCCATGTCTCAAAAATACTTCTTTAACTTGTCTCCGCCCCTTCATTACACTGATTGAAGTGGATTTAACAAGTGACATCAATAAGGGAGCATAACTTTCACCTGGATTCAGCTGGTCAGTCTGTCATGGAGCAGGTGTTCATAATGTTTTGTACACTCCGTGTATATTGCAAACAGCCTTTTCGAAGCTACGTGGAAAATACATGCTGTATGTATCTACGTGCCCCCTTTTTTCCCCAACGTTTTCTATTTGTAATATATTCCACATATGCAAAAGACTGATAAATAAACCTAATAATTGTTTATGTTTTTGGCCTGTTCCAATTTTCTTAAGACAGTATGTTTCACACTTTAAGGGAATAGTGATGTATGGACTAATGGATGTATAAATCCCTACCGTTACACAGCTGGTACATGCAACATGCAACAATTTCAGTTCATATAAGGAAATCAGTCAATTGAAATAAATAAATTAGGCCCTAATCTATGATTTCACATGACTGGGAATACAGATAAGGCATCTGTTGGTCACAGATACCTTAAAAAAAAGGTAGGGGCGTGGATTAGAAAACCAGTCAGTATCTGGTGTTACCACCATTTGCCTCATAAAGCACGACACATCTCCTTCTCATAGAGTTGATCAGGCTGTTGATTGTGGCCTGTGGAATGTTGTCCCACAACTCTTCAATAGCTGTGCGAAGTTGCTGGATATTGGCGGGAACTTGAACACGCTGTCGTACAAGTCGATCCAGAGCATCCCAAACATGCTCAATGGGTGACGTGTCTGGTGAGTATGCAGGCCATGGAAGAACTAGGACATTTTCAGCTTCCAGGAATTATGTTCAGATACTTGCGACATTGGGCTGTGCATTATCATACTGAAACATGAGGTGATGGCTGCGGATGAATGACACGAGAATGGAACACCTGGGACCCCAGTCACTTCAGAGGACAACAGTGAGTCCAATCATCTCTCTTCTTTCCATCACTATTAGACCATTTCACTCTTATCGCAATGCCACAGCTCATCTGCCTGATATACAGTGAGGGAAAAAAGTATTTGATCCCCTGCTGATTTTGTACGTTTGCCCACTGACAAAGAAATGATCAGTCTATAATTTTAATGGTAGGTTTATTTGAACAGTGAGAGACAGAATAGCAACAAAATAATCCAGAAAAACGCATGTCGAAAATGTTATAAATTGATTTGCATTTTAATGAGGGAAATAAGTATTTGACCCACTCTCAATCAGAAAGATTTCTGGCTCCCAGGTGTCTTTTATACAGGTAACGAGCTGAGATTAGGAGGACACTCTTAAAGGGAGTGCTCCTAATCTCAGTTTGTTACCTGTATAAAAGACACCTGTCCACAGAAGCAATCAATCAATCAGATTCCAAACTCTCCACCATGGCCAAGACCAATGAGCTCTCCAAGGATGTCAGGGACAAGATTGTAGACCTACACAAGGCTGGAATGGGCTACAAGACCATCGCCAAGCAGCTTGGTGAGAAGGTGACAACAGCTAGTGCGATTATTCGCAAATGGAAGAAACACAAAATAACTGTCAATCTCCCTCGGCCTGGGGCTCCATGCAAGATCTCACCTCGTGGAGTTGCAATGATCATGAGAACGGTGAGGAATCAGCCCAGAACTACACGGGAGGATCTTGTCAATGATCTCAAGGCAGCTGGGACCATAGTCACAAAGAAAACCATTGGTAACACACTACGCTGTGAAGGACTGAAATCCTGCATCGCCCGCAAGGTCCCCCTGCTCAAGAAAGCACATATACAGGGCCGTCTAAAGTTTGCCAATGAACATCTGAATGATTCAGAGGAGAACTGGGTGAAAGTGTTGTGGTCAGATGAGACCAAAATGGAGCTCTTTGGCATCAATTCAACTCGCCGTGTTTGGAGGAGGAGGAATGCTGCCTATGACCACAAGAATACTATCCCCACCGTCAAACATGGAGGTGGAAACATTATGCTTTGGGGGTGTTTTTCTGCTAAGGGGACAGGATAACTTCACCGCATCAAAGGGACGATGGACGGGGCCATGTACCGTCAAATCTTGGGTGAGAACCTCCTTCCCTCAGCCAGGGCATTGAAAATCGGTCGTGGATGGGTGTTCCAGCATGACAATGACCCAAAACACAAGGCCAAGGCAACAAAGGAGTGGCTCAAGAAGCAGCACATTAAGGTCCTGGAGTGGCCTAGCCAGTCTCCAGACCTTAATCCCATAGAAAATCTGTGGATGGAGCTGAAGGTTCGAGTTGCCAAACGTCAGCCTCGAAACCTTAATGACTTGGAGAAGATCTGCAAAGAGGAGTGGGATAAAATCCCTCCTGAGATGTGTGCAAACCTGGTGGCCAACTACAAGAAACGTCTGACGTCTGTGATTGCCAACAAGGGTTTTGCCACCAAGTGCTAAGTCATGTTTTGCAGAGGGGTCAAATACTTTTTTCCCTCATTAAAATGCAAATCAATTTATAACATTCTTGACATGCGTTTTTCAGGATTTTTGTTGTTGTTATTCTGTCTCTCACTGTTCAAATAAACCTACCATTAAAATTATAGACTGATCATTTCTTTGTCAGTGGGCAAACGTACAAAATCAGCAGGGGATCAAATACTTTTTTCTCTCACTGTACATGTACCAAGTGTGGATAAATTAATCTACCACAGGGTTATATGTAGATACAGCTAGATTAGGTAAGGCTATATTGGTCATGTTTTAATAGTGATTCACATACCAAAATAGTATGCAATAAGCTGTCGTGTATACATGCATGCACTTTTCTGTAGGGAGGCACATCCAAAAGTCTTTGTATCTCATGGGTGAAAATGTGGAAATATCTTATGCCACCAAGTCTTTTGCGTGGGTAAACAACACAAAAACCCAGCATCACAGACAAAAATCGAGTGCTCTCTTTGTGGTGGATGTTTATCTGCCTCATCTTGATTTCTACCTTTTAAAAACCCTGGCGACCATTTGTAGATTGCCAATGACGTCAATCAGATATAGAATAAAAGATGAACGGTTTCCTGCCAGCTTTCAGTCTAGCATGCATATGGCATGTGAGTTTGTGCATTTAGCTCATTAGTAAAGACTGTTTCATAACACACTGCCATTCAGGTTTACTTCAACAGCATGACGTTTTGGCCCCGGAGTCACCCTGTGGTGTTTCCACACATCCACACAGACCACTGGACCAAAATGAAGACCATGGTATTGACTTCACCAGTACTTTATATGTAGGCTTAGTTTATATTATTAAGGGAATATAACTGGTTATGCATAGGACCTTGAGTTTTTCCTGGTTAAAAGAATCTCCTGGTCCTACATGAATAATTGAGTAAAACAATCATATAAGCTTATCCCTTAGAATGATTTGTAAATCACAATGTTATATTCATGCAGGTACCCACCTATCTGGTCTCAATGCCAGCTGCCATAGTGACAGAGAAAGGTACTGTAGCCCTGAGCAAACTAATTAAACATATGACAAGATTTTCTCATAACTGTTCATGCCAACAATCATTGTATGTAATTTAAATGTGAAATAACATTCAATAAACAAGTCTCTTCTAAATTAAGTTAAGCAATGTTGATGGAATGATTGAAGTCCAAGTATCCTATTCCTTCACTCCTGATAATGTACGTCTCATTAACACAGTCCATCTTACATAAGATTTGAATTACGTTAGCATGCTCCTCTGTTCACACACTACAACTGGAGTCATTCTCCAGTCTCTTCAAAAGGTAATAGTTGAGAGTTTGAAGATGACATTTCTACTTTAATTAAATTGGCTCTAATGACACTGACTGTGGTTATTTTTGGCTTTTCTCTTACATTGCAGTTTGACGACATAACCCAAGAGCCCAGAGTACAGGTTTTGTGAATATTTCTTTAAACTTCAACTTTTTTTGTCTTGACCTCAAAGCCCTCTGACAAGAAGCGTGGCAGAGACTCTTTTCAAACTCACTTTTACTGTGTACTGACTGTCTCTGAGCTGACAGTTGTTGCTCTGCTTGATGTGTTGGTCTCTTTCTGCAGCTTGTAGGTTTGTATAGTATGTAGGTGCATCTAGTTTTTTGATGACTGGTATTTCTTACAGTAGGTCTTCTTGCTAGGCTGGGTATAATTCCAGTGTGTTGGTAGCTTGGTAGGTTGAAATAAGGGTCTACTGTGCTGGGGACTGGGGTGAGTTCCCCAAAAACATAAAGATAATATTTTGCATTAAGAACATTGTTCGTCCTTGCCCTTGTCCCCAGATCCTCAATTGTATGGGATGGGTCCATTATTCATGATTCATTCAGGACTAGCCGTAATCATGGTAGCGTCCACATTAATGTAGAGATTTTTAGAAACATATTATCTTCTCATTTACAATAAAAGTGACTCCAAAATGTCACAATACATTATTTACCATTCTATTGGGCACAAAAGAATCTGAAACACAACCAAAACAAACAGTAAATGCATCTAACAAATTTGTAGAGTCACAAGCTTGATGTAATCATTGCGTGCTAGGAATATGGGACCAAATACTACGCTTTTGACTACTTTAATACACATATAAGTGAATTTGTCCCAAAACTTTTGGTCCCCTAAAATGGGGGGACTATGTACAAAAGTGCTGTAATTTCTAAACGGTTCACCCTATATGGATGAAAATACACTCAAATTAAAGCTGATAGTCTGCACTTTAACTCCATAGTCATTGTATCATTTCAAATCCAAAGTGCTGGAGTATAGAGCCAAAACAACAAAACATTTGTCACTGTCCCAATACTTTTGTAGCTCACTGTATATGACATGTAGACTGTGTGACATACACATATCAGAGAGGGGAATGATATCTCTCCTTAAGTGAGATCTCTCCTTAAGTCTTTTTTATTTGAGATCCCACTGTGCAATCTGTCCCTGGCCTCAACCTTTACACTTTCATCTTCATCATTTTTATAAGGCTGCCACTGGTAGCTGCAGAGACAAACCCCAGGCTGTGGCCATTAACTCTATCCCTCTGTCTGCTCCACAGAGTTGACACCCACCTTTCCCTCTGCTCCACAGAGTTGAGACCAATCCCTCCCTCTGCTTCACAGAGTTGAGACCCATCCCTCCATCTGCTTCACAGAGTTGAGACCCATCCCTCCCTCTGCTTCACAGAGTTGAGACCCATCCCTCCCTATGCTTCACAGAGTTGAGACCCATCCATCCCTCTGCTTCACAGAGTTGACACCCACCTTTCCCTCTGCTTCACAGAGTTGAGACCCAACCCCTCCCTCTGCTTCACAGAGTTGAGACCCATCCCTCCCTATGCTTCACAGAGTTGAGACCCATCCCTCCCTCTGCTTCACAGAGTTGAGACCCATCCATCCCTCTGCTTCACAGAGTTGAGACCCATCCCTCCCTCTGCTTCACAGAGTTGACACCCATACCTCCCTCTGCTCAAGACTCCTTAATCCCCTCTGCTTTAGCTCCTCTGAGACCCCTTGTCAGATTAGTGAGTGCGTGCCAGGGTTTAACACTACAGGAAATACAGTATTACTGCCTATACATCGAAATGTCAGCTAACATACAGTTTGGATAGGAATACTGTCTTCTCTGACCTGCCTACTTTGCAGGGGATTTGATTGTGAAGTAGGGCATATTGGTGTCTCCATAAAAGTGTTTAAGACTGATTCACTGAGAGGCCCAAAGCAGTGCCTATATTTTAGAGTAACAGCATGCCTCTAAGTTATGATAGAATACATTGCCTCCCTGGAGATGATGTTGACTCTATCACCCAGCCAGGTGACTGATGATGATGTAGCTGGCTAATGTTATTGCTTCTGCTCTAGGTCATGGACACAGATTTGGAGCCTACAAAACCCTGGGATTACCAATAGTCTGAAGAAGGAGAATCTGTTGCTAATTTCAATGTTTGAAGTTTTCTAAATCATTCTTGCCTTTCATGTATTCTTGCTACTGTGCTCCAGTGGTGGAAAAAGTACCCAATTGTCATACTTGAGTAAAAGTAAAGTACCTTAATAGAAAATGACTCGCGTAAAAGTAAAAGTCACCCAGTTTGGTTTTAGATATACTTAAAGTGCATTCGGAAAGTATTCAGACCCCTTCCCTTTTTCCACATTTTGTTACAGCCTTATTCTAAAATGGGTTAAATAAAAAAAAATCCTCATCAATCTACATTTACATCATTTAGCAGACGCTCTTATCCAGAGCGACTTACAAATTGGTGCATTGAACTTATGATAGCCACTGGGACAACCACTTTTCTTCTTTTTTTTTATGGGGGGGGGGGGGGGGGTAGAAGGATTACTTTATACTATTCCAGGTATTCCTTAAAGAGGTAGGGTTTCAATTGTCTCCGGAAGGTGGTCAGTGACTCCGCTGTCCTGGCGTCGTGGGGGAGCTTATTCCACCATTGGGGTGCCAGAGCAGCGAATAGCTTTGACTGGGCTGAGCGGGAACTGTGCTTCCGTAGAGGTAGGGGAGCTAGCAGGCCAGAGGTGGATGAACGTAGTGCCCTCGTTTGGGTGTAGGGTCTGATCAGAGCCTGAAGGTAAGGAGGTGCCGTTCCCCTTACAGCTCCGTAGGCAAGCACCATGGTCTTGTAGTAGATGCGAGCCTCAACTGGAAGCCAGTAGAGTGTGCGGAGGAGCGGGGTGACATGAGAGAACTTGGGAAGGTTGAACACCAGACGGGCTGCAGTGTTCTGGATAAGTTGTAGGGGTTTAATGGCACAGGCAGGGAGCCCAGCCAACAGCGAGTTGCAGTAATCCAGATGGGAGATGACAAGTGCCTGGATTAGGACCTGTGCCGCTTTCTGTGTAAGGTAGGGTCGTACTCTGCGAATGTTGTAGAGCATGAACCTGCAGGATCGGGTCACCGCTTTGATGTTAGAGGAGAATGACAGGGTGTTGTCCAGGGTCACGCCAAGGTTCTTTGCACTCTGGGTGGAGGACACAATGGAGTTGTCAACCGTGATGGCGAGATCATGGAGCGGGCAGTCCTTCCCTGGGAGGAACAGCAGCTCCGTCTTGCCGAGGTTCAGCTTGAGGTGGTGATCCGACATCCACACTGATATGCAGAGATGCGATTCGCCACCTGGTTATCAGAATGGGGAAAGGAGAAAATTAATTGTGTGTCGTCTGCGTAGCAATGATAGGAGAGACCATGTGAGGATATGACAGAGCCAAGTGACTTGGTGTATAGAGAGAATAGGAGAGGGCCTAGAACTGAGCCCTGGGGGACACCAGTGGTGAGAGCACGTGGTGCGGAGACAGATTCTCGCCACGCCACCTGGTAGGAGCGACCTGTCAGGTAGGACGCAATCCAAGAGATGCCCAACTCGGAGAGGGTGGAGAGGAGGATCTGATGGTTCACAGTATCAAAGGCAGCGGATAGGTCTAGAAGGATAAGAGCAGAGGAGTGAGAGTTAGCTTTAGCAGTGCGGAGAGCCTCCGTGACACAGAGAAGAGCAGTCTCAGTTGAATGACCAGTCTTGAAACCTGACTGGTTTGGATCAGGAAGGTCATTCTGAGAGAGATAGCAGGAGAGTTGGCTAGAGACGGCACGCTCAAGAGTTTTGGAGAGAAAAGAAAGAAGGGATACTGGTCTGTAGTTGTTGACATCGGAGGGATCGAGTGTAGGTTTTTTGAGGAGGGGTGCAACTCTCGCTCTCTTGAAGACGGAAGGGACATGGCCAGCGGTCAAGGATGAGTTGATGAGCGAGGTGAGGTAAGGGAGAAAGTCTCCGGAAATGGCCTGGAGAAGAGAGGAGGGGATAGGGTCAAGCAGGCAGATTGTTGGGCGGCCGGCCGTCACAAGTCGCAAGATTTCATCTGGAGAGAGAGGGGAGGAAGAAGTCAAAACATAGGGTAGGGCAGTGTGAGCAGGACCAGCGGTGTCATTTGACTTAATAAATGAGGATCGGATGTCGTCAACCTTCTTTTCAAAATGGTTGACGAAGTCATCCACAGAGAGGGAGGAGGAAGGGGGAGGAGGAGGAGGATTCAGCAGGAAGGAGAAGGTGGCAAAGAGCTTCCTGGGGTTGGAGGCAGAGGCTTGAAATTCAGAGTGGTAGAAAGTGGCTTTGGCAGCGGAAACAGAGGAAGAGAATGTAGAGAGGAGGGAGTGAAAAGATGACATGTCCGCAGGGTGTCTAGTTTTCCTCCATTTCCGCTCGGCTGCCCGGAGCCCTATTCTGTGAGCTCACAATGAGTCGTCAAGCCACGGAGCAGGAGGGGAGGACCGAGCCGGCCGGGAGGATAGGGGACATAGAGAGTCAAAAGATGCAGAAAGGGAGGAGAGGAGGGTTGAGGAGGCAGAATCAGGAGATCGGAGGGAGAAGGATTTAGCAGAGGGAAGAGATGATAGGATGGAAGAGGAGAGAGTAGCGGGAGAGAGAGAGCAAAGGTTGCGACGGCACATTACCATCTGAGTAGGGGCAGAGTGAGTAGTGTTGGAGGAGAGCGAGAGAGAAAAGGATACAAAGTAGTGGTCGGAGACTTGGAGGGGAGTTGCAGTTAGTAGAAGAACAGCATCTAGTAAAGATGAGGTCAAGCGTATTGCCTGCCTTGTGAGTAGGGGGGGACGGTGAGAGGGTGAGGTCAAAACAGGAAAGGAGTTGAAAGAAGGAGGCAGAGAGAAATGAGTCAAAGTCAAACGTAGGGAGGTTAAAGTCACCCAGAACTGTGAGGGGTGAGCCATCCTCAGGAAAGGAACATTTACATTAACAAACAAAACAGAAATACCTTATTTACATAAGTATTCAGACACTTTGCTATGATACTTGAAATTGAGCTCAGGTGCATCCTGTTTCCATTGATCATCCTTGAGATGTTTCTACAACTTGATTGGAGTCCACCTGTGGTAAATTCAGTGTATGTCAGAGCAAAAACAAAGCCATGATGTTGAAGGAATTGTCCGTAGAGCTCCGAGACAGGATTGTGTCAAGGCACAGATCTGGGGAAGGGTACCAAAACAATTCTGCAGCATTGAAGGTCCCCAAGAACACAGTGGCCTCCATCATTCTTAAATGGAAGAAGTTTGGAACTACCAAGACACTTCCTAGAGCTGGCCGCCCGTCGAAACTGAGCAATCGGGGGAGAAGGGCCTTGGTCAGGGAGGTGACCAAGAACTCGATGGTCACTCTGACAGAGCTCCAGAGTTCCTATGTGGAGATGGGAGATCCTTCCAGAAGAACAACCATCTCTGCAGCACTTCACCAATCAGGACTTTATGGTAGAGTGGCCAGATGGAAGCCACTTCTCAGTAAAAGGCACATGACTGCCCGTTTGGAGTTTGCCAAAAGGCACCTAAAGGACTCTCAGACCATGAGAAACAAGATTTTCTGGTCTGATGAAACCAAGATTGAACTCTTTGTCCTGAATGCCAAGCGTCACGTCTGGAGGAAACCTGGCACCATCACTACGGTGAAGCATGGTGGTGGCAGCATATAATGCTGTGGGGATGTTTTACAGCAGCAGGGACTAGGAGACTAGTCAGGATCGAGGGAAAGATGAACGGGGCAAAGTACAGAGAGAACCTTGATGAAAACCTGCTCCAGAGCGCTCAGGACCTCAGACTGGGGCGAAGGTTCACATTCCAACAGGACAACTAGCCTAAGCACACAGCCTAGACAATGCAGGAGTGGCTTCGGGACAAGTTTCTGAATGTCCTTCAGTGGCCCAGCCAGAGCCCGGACTTGAACCCGATCGAACATCTCTAGAGAGACCTGAAAATAGCTGTGCAGTGACGCTCCCCATCCAACCTAACAGAGCTTGAGAGGATCTGCAGAGAAGAATGGGAGAAACTCCCCAAATACAGGTGTGCCAACCTTTAAAGTCATACCCAAGAAGACTCGAGGCTGTAATCGCTGCCAAAGGTGCTACAACAAAGTACTGAGTAAAGGGTCTGAATACTTATGTAATTGTGACGTTTCAGTTTAAAATTTGTATTACATTTGCAAAATATTTCAAAAAAACTGTTTTTGCTTAGTCATTATTGGGTATTGTGTTTAGATTGATGAGGGAAAATAACAATTTAATCCATTTTAGAATAAGGCTGTAACATAACAAAATGTGGAAAAAGTCAAGGAGTCTGAATACTTTCCAAATGCTTTCCAAATGCACTGTGAGGGAAAAAAGTATTTGATCCCCTGCTGATTTTGTAAAACATGACTTAGTACTTGGTGGCAAAACCCTTGTTGGCAATCACAGAAGTCAGACGTTTCTTGTAGTTGGCCACCAGGTTTGCACACATCTCAGGAGGGATTTTGTCCCACTCCTCTTTGCAGATCTTCTCCAAGTCATTAAGGTTTCGAGCCTGACATTTGGCAACTCGAACCTTCAGCTCCCTCCACAGATTTTCTATGGGATTAAGGTCTGGAGACTGGCTAGGCCACTCCAGGACCTTAATGTGCTTCTTTTTGAGCCACTCCTTTGTTGCCTTGGCCGTATGTTTTGGGTCATTGTCATGCTGGAATACCCATCCACGACCCATTTTCAATGCCCTGGCTGAGGGAAGGAGGTTCTCACCCAAGATTTGATGGTACATGGCCCCGTCCATCGTCCCTTTGATGCGGTGAAGTTGTCCTGTCCCCTTAGCAGACAAACACCCCCAAAGCATCATGTTTCCACCTCCATGTTTGATGGTGGGGATGGTGTTCTTGGGGTCATAGGCAGCATTCGTCCTCCTCCAAACACGGCGAGTTGAGTTGATGCCAAAGAGCTTGATTTTGGTCTCATCTGACCACAACACTTTCATCCAGTTCTCCTCTGAGTCATTCAGATGTTCATTGGCAAACTTCAGATGGGCCTGTATATGTGCTTTCTTGAGCCTTGCGGGCGCTGCAGGATTTCAGTCACGGCGTAGTGTGTTACCAATTGTTTTCTTGGTGACTATGGTCCCAGCTGCCTTGAGATCATTGACAAGATTCTCATGTGTAGTTCTGGGCTGATTCCTCACCGGTCTCATGATCATTGCAACTCCACGAGGTGAGATCTTGCATGGAGCCCCAGGCCGAGGGAGATTAACAGTTATTTTGTGTTTCTTCCATTTGCAAATAATCGCACCAACTGTTGTCACCTTCTCACCAAGCTGCTTGGCGATGGTCTTGTAGCCCATTCCAGCCTTGTGTAGGTCTACAATCTTGTCCCTGACATCCTTGGAGAGCTCTTTGGTCTTGGCCATGGTGGAGAGTTTGGAATCTGTTTGATTGATTGCGTCTGTGGACAGGTGTCTTTTATACAGGTAACAAACTGAGATTAGGAGCACTCCCTTTAAGAGTGTGCTCCTAATCTCAGCTCGTTACCTGTATAAAAGACACCTGGGAGCCAGAAATCTTTTTGATTGAGAGGGGGTCAAATACTTATTTACCTCATTAAAATGCAAATCAATTTATAACATTTTTGACATGCGTTTTTCTGGATGTTATTGTTGTTATTCTGTCTCTCACTGTTCAAATAAACCTATCATTAAAATTATAGACTGATCATTTCTTTGTCAGTGGGCAAATGTACAAAATCAGCAGGGGATCAAATACTTTTTTCCCTCACTGTAAGTATCAAATTCAAATTCCTTATATTAAGCAAACAAGACAAATAAAAATAAGAAATAATAATATTGTCACATGCGCCGAATACAACAGGTGTAGACCTTACTGTGAAATGCTTACTTACAAGCCCTTAAACAATGCAGTTCAAGAAATATTATTTATTAAATTTAAAAAAAGTAAAAAAATAAAATAAAATAAAGTAACACAATAAAATAACAATAACGAGGCTACAGTGGGGAAAACAAGTATTTAGTCAGCCACCAATTGTGCAAGTTCTCCCACTTAAAAAGATGAGAGAGGCCTGTAATTTTCATCATAGGTACACGTCAACTATGACAGACAAAATGAGAAAAAAAATCCAGAAAATCACATTGTAGGATTTTTAATGAATTTATTTGCAAATTATGGTGGAAAATAAGTATTTGGTCAATAACAAAAGTTTCTCAATACTTTGTTATATACCCTTTGTTGGCAATGACACAGGTCAAACGTTTTCTGTAAGTCTTCACAAGGTTTTCACACACTGTTGCTGGTATTTTGGCCCATTCCTCCATGCAGATCTGTTTTGGGGCTGTCGCTGGGCAACACAGACTTTCAACTCCCTCCAAAGATTTTCTATGGGGTTGAGATCTGGAGACTGGCTAGGCCACTCCAGGACCTTGAAATGCTTCTTACGAAGCCACTCCTTCCTTGCCCGGGCGGTGTGTTTGGGATCCTTGTCATGCTGAAAGACCCAGCCACGTTTCATCTTCAATGCCCTTGCTGATGGAAGGAGGTTTCACTCAAAATCTCACGATACATGGCCCCATTCATTCTTTCCTTTACACGGATCAGTCGTCCTGGTCCCTTTGCAGAAAAACTGCCCCAAAGCATGATGTTTCCACCCCCATGCTTCACAGTAGGTATGGTGTTCTTTGGATGCAACTCAGCATTCTTTGTCCTCCAAACACGACGAGTTGAGTTTTTACCAAAAAGTTCTATTTTGGTTTCATCTGACCATATGACATTCTCCCAATCCTCTTCTGGATCATCCAAATGCACTCTAGCAAACTTCAGACGGGCCTGGACATGTACTGGCTTAAGCAGGGGGACACGTCTGGCACTGCAGGATTTGAGTCCCTGGCGGCGTAGTGTGTTACTGATGGTAGGCTTTGTTACTTTGGTCCCAGCTCTCTGCAGGTCATTCACTAGGTCCCCCCGTGTGGTTCTGGGATTTTTGCTCACCGTTCTTGTGATCATTTTGACCCCACGGGGTGAGATCTTGCGTGGAGCCCCAGATCGAGGGAGATTATCAGTGGTCTTGTATTTTTAAATTTAATTTTAATATGCCATTTAGCAGACGCTTTTATCCAAAGCGACTTACAGTCATGCGTGCATACATTTATTTATTTTTTTGTGTATGGGTGGTCCCGGGGATCGAACCCACTAGATTATCAGTGGTCTTGTATGTCTTCCATTTCCTAATAATTGCTCCCACAGTTGATTTCTTCAAACCAAGCTGCTTACCTATTGCAGATTCAGTCTTCCCAGCCTGGTGCAGGTCTACAATTTTGTTTCTGGTGTCCTTTGACAGCTCTTTGGTCTTGGCCATAGTGGAGTTTGGAGTGTGACTGTTTGAGGTTGTGGACAGGTGTATTTTATACTGATAACAAGTTCAAACAGGTGCCATTAATACAGGTAACGAGTGGAGGACAGAGGAGCCTCTTAAAGAAGAAGTTACAGGTCTGTGAGAGCCAGAAATCTTGTTTGTTTGTAGGTGACCAAATACTTATTTTCCACCATAATTTGCAAATAAATTCATAAAAAATCCTACAATGTGATTTTCTGGATTTTTTCTCTCAATTTGTCTGTCATAGTTGACGTGTACCTATGATGAAAATTACAGGCCTCTCTCATCTTTTTAGGTGGGAGAACTTGCACAATTGGTGGCTGACTAAATACTTTTTTCCCCCACTGTATGTACAGGGGGTACCGGTACCGATTCAATGTGTGGGGGTACAGGTTAGTTGAGGTAATTTGTACATGTAGGTAGGGGTAAAGTGACTATGTATAGATAATAAACAGCGAGTAGCAGCAGTGTAAAAACAAAGGGGGGGTGTCAATGCAAATAGTCCTGGTGGCCATTTGATTAATTGTTCAGCAGTCTTATGGCTTGGGGATAGAAGCTGTTAAGGAGCCTTTTGGACCTAGACTTGGTGCTCCGGTACCGCTTTCCATGCGGTAGCAGAGAGAACATTCTATGACTTGGGTGACTGGAGTCTTCGACAATTTTTTGGGCCTTCCGCGGACACCGCCTAGTATATAAGTTTTGGATGGCAGAAAGCTTGGCCCCAGTGATGTACTGGGCCGTACGCACTATCCTCTGTGGCGCCTTACGGTCGGATGCCGAGCAGTTGTCATAACAGGCGGTGATGCAACCGGTCAGGATGCTCTCGATGGTGCAGCTGTAGAACTTTTTGAGGATCTGGGGACCCATGCCAAATCTTTTCAGTCTCCTGAGGGTGAAAAGGTGTTGTCATGCCCTCTTCATTACTGTCTTGGTGTGTTTGGACCATGATAGTTTGTCGGTGATGTGAACACGAAGGAACTTGAAACGCTCTACCCACTCCACTACAGCCCTGTCGATGTGAATGGGGTCGTGTTCGGCCCTCCTTTTCCTGTGGTCCACCATCAGCTCCTTGGTCTTGCTCACGTTGAGGGAGAGGTTGTTGTCCTGGCACCACACTGCCAGGTCTCTGACCTCCTCCCTATAGGCTGTCTTATCGTTGTCGGTGATCAGGCCTACCACTGTTGTGTTGTCAGCAAACTTAATGATGGTGTTGGAGTCGTGCTTGGCCACGCAGTCGTGGGTGAACAGGGAGTACAGGAGGGGACTAAGCACGTACCCCTGAGGGGCCCCCGTGTTGAGGATCAGCGTGGCAGATGTGTTGTTGCCTACCCTTACCACCTGGGGGCGGCCCGTCAGGAAGTCCAGGATCCAGTTGCAGAGGGAGGTGTTTAGTCCCAGGGTCCTTAGCATAGTGATGAGCTTTGTGGGCACTATGGTGTTGAACGCTGAGCTGTAGTCAATGAACAACATTCTCACATAGTTGTTCCTTTTCTCCAGGTGGGAAAGGGCAGCGTGGAGTGTGATTGAGATGGCATCATCTGTGGATCTGTTGGGGCGGTATGCGAAATGGAGTGGGTCTAGGGTTTCCGGGATGATGCTGTTGATGTGAGCCATGACCAGCCTTTCAAAGCACTTCTTGGCTACCGACGTGAGTGGTACGGGGCGGTAGTCATTTAGGCAGGTTACCTTCGCTTTCTTGGGCACAGGGACTACGGTGATCTACTTGAAACATGTAGGTATTACAGACTCGGTCAGGGAGAGGTTGAAAATGTCAGTGAAGACACTTGCCAGTTGGTCCGCGCATGCTCTGAGTACACGTCCTGGTAATCCGTCTGGCCCCGCGGCCTGTGAATGTTGGCCTGTTTAAAGGTCTTGCTCACATCGGCTACGAAGAGCTTGATCACAGAGTCATCCAGAACCGCTGGTGCTCTCATACATGCTTCAGTGTTGCTTGCCTCGAAGCGAGCATAAAAGGCATTTAGCTCGTCTGGTAGGCTCGTGTCACTGGGCAGCTCGCGGCTGGGTTTCCCTTTGTAGTCCGTAATAGTTTGCAAGCCCTGCCACATCTGACGAGCGTCAGAGCCGGTGTAGTAGGATTCAATCTTAGTGCTGTATTGACGCTTTGCCTGTTTGATGGTTTGTTTGAGGGCATAGCGAGATTTCTTATAAGCGTCCAGATTATTGTCCCACTCTAGCCTTTAGCTCGGTGCGGATGTTGCCTGTAATCCATGGCTTCTGGTTGGGATATGTACCTATGGTCACTAAGGGGACGACGTCGTCGATGCACTTATTGATGAAGCCGGTGACTGAGGTGGTATACTCCTCAATGCCATTGGATGAATCCCGGAACATATTCCAGTCTGTGCTAGCAAAACAGTCCTGTAGCATAGCATCTGCGTCATCTGACCACTTCCGTATTGAGCGAGTCACTGGTACTTCCTGCTTTAGTTTTTGCTCTTAAGCAGGAATCAGGAGGATAGAGTTATGGTCAGATTTGCCAAATGGAGGGTGAGGGAGAGCTTTGTATGCGTCTCTGTGTGTGGAGTAAAGGTGGTCTATAGTTTTTTTTCCTCTGGTTGCACATGTGACATGCTGGTAGAAATTAGGTCAAACGGATTTAAGTTTGCCTGCATTAAAGTCCCTGGCCACTAGGTGCGCCACTTCTGGATAAGCATTTTCTTGTTTGCTTATGGCCTTATACAGCTCGTTGATTGCAGTCTTAGTGCCAGCATCGGTTTGTGGTGGTAAATAGACGGCTACGAAAAATATAGATGAAAACTGTCTTGGTAGATAGTGTGGTCTACAGCTTATCATGAGGTACTCTACCTCAGGCGAGCAATACCTCGAGACTTCCTTAATATTAGACATCGCGAACCAGCTGTTATTGATAAATAGACACTCACCCCCACCCCTCGTCTTACCAGACGTAGCGGCTCTGTCCTGCCGATGCACGGAAAACCCAGCCAGCTGTATATTATCTGATTCGTCGTTCAGCCACGACTCGGTGAAACTTAAGATATTACAGTTTTTAATGCCCCGTTGGTAGGATAGTCTCGACCGGAGATCATCCAGTTTATGCTCCAGAGATTGTGTGAATTTGACCATTTTCCTGTCCTGCTAAGCATTCAAAATGTAACGTGTACTTTTGGGTGTCAGGAAAAATGTATGGAGTAAAAAGCACATATTTTCTTTAGGAATGTAGTGAAGTAAAAGTAAAAGTAGTTAAAAGTACAGATACCCCCAGAAACTACTTAAGTTGTACTTTAAAGTATTTTTACCAAAGTACTTTACACCACTGCGGTGCTCATACATTTTATTTTCTCTGTCAGTACTTTTAAATACTATTACTGACCAAGTATGAATTATGCACTCTGATGTGTGAATGAAACAGTGTTTGTAAATGAGAAATTATTAATAATATTAAAGGACTTATAAAGTAGATTCTGTTATTGTACGGTTTATTGAGTTTCCCCAGAAATCCTATTCTGAAACTGTCACTCACTATACATGACGTTGCCAAGATTGTTAACTTCCAAGTACCATTTGTTCAGGTTTCATTCCCATTTATCAACCGTTATGAGAGAGTTGAATTATACATACTCATTGTAACCAACTTATCTTGTCAATCATAAAATATAGGCAATAGCTAAGTATCTCGCCTATGGACGATCTGTTGGATATGTTTGTTCCATCAAGAGCAAGTGGACATCTTGAGCTTACCTTATCTGACCTGAATATTGGCTTAATTGGCTTAATTGTATTGGGTCTCTTGTAAACTTATTATAGAACACCACTACTGATGACTGATACAAAGTCAAAGGGGAGAGGTTTGGGGGACAGTAGTAATTGCAGGAATAGAAAAACATATTTATTCTTATGCAACAGTAACTTAATCAATTATGAGAGGTTATGAGGGTCAACATAGCTAAGCCTGTTTGTATTGATAATTGTTTTACTAGAATTCAGTCATATGAAACTAAAATGTCATATTTGAGCTGTGTGGTGGGTGGGTGGGGTCTCTAGATTGTCCAATTAACCTAGACAATTAGATGGATAGCATACATAGCTATACCTTTAACAATTGTTATACCTGGTACCAACCAGACTGACAACATAGTGGGCTAAGATATTATCATTTATTGACTCCTACAACCTACATTAGACTGTTACAACCATGCCTAATTTAATCTGTGCAAAGAATATTCATGCATTTATTCATTCATCCGAGTAGTAACAACACTGCCATCAAGTGGAGTTTTGCAAAATGGCAGGGATTGAAGATTCCATATGAACTCGTAAATTGACAGATCTAGGATCAGTTTACACTTCCTGAAAAAATTAGGAAAAGACGCAAGATCTGACCTTAGATCAGTTTGTAGGGTCAATCATCCTACTCCACATTGTGCCCTTGATTTTGGGGTTCCTTGAATAATATTTGCTTGACATTACATTTTTCTCACCACCAAAATACCCCAACCAATGAATCAATCGCAAATGTCCCTTTGACGTCAAATCAGTCACGTGGATTTGCTCATCAGTGCGCACGTGGCTGTTTTACAGTTAGCTAGCTGCTTACTCTGTCATCGGAATTCTAATAGAAGGTAAAGTTGTTAAACTAGCTAGCTATATAGTCTCCGATTGAATTGCATTTCGAATAAATGTTTTGTTAATATTTGATCAGATGTTATATTAGGTAATGGCCCATTTTGATGATGATAAAGTGATGTGATCCAAGCTAACATATTAAGCTAGTTAGGTATCTAGGTAGGTAACATTAGCTAGCTAGCTAGGTTAGGTAGCAACTGAGTAACGCATGGTAGCCGAACCCTGCAATTTACATGTCAGACCGAGTTTACTAGCCACGGTATCCAGACCAGATAAGTGGCATTGACATGTGAGAAAGAAACCCAGGTTGATTTGTTAAGGTTAGCTAGCTAGCTAACAAACCTGGCTGCAGTCGAACACTTCACATCTTAAAACAGAACGGAAACTTTGTTATCCATATTTTTTACCTCTGTGACTTCACTAGGGAGAAAGGATGCCTCTGTGCTCACCCACTTGGAAAGAAAAATGGAGAACAAAGTTTCAGGTCTGTTTCTACAGAAAATAACAGAATTCGTTTGGAAGAAACAGCTCTGCAGGGTAAAACTTAACTTTAACGCATTGTTGTCCAAATTGTGATGTGTCTATGATACATTGCGAAGATACAAATCACTGAACCTCATGCTTGTTCTGAAGACAATTTGAAGGTATTGTTTGACTTTAGTGACTAATAATGCAGACACCTCTTTTGCTTGTATTTTTGACTAGGGTGTCTGACATGGACAGCAACAACAGAAAGAAGGTGAAGTTTGACTGGCTACAGACAACACTCGGCTCGCCTACAAAGTTCCGCAAGAGCAATGGTGGAACACCCAAGCCCACCCACTGGAGTGTGTCGCCCAGTGATGTTTTGACTTCCCCTGATCTGAACGTGTCGACAGGGTCGGCTGGCCTGGGAGAGCTGGAGGACATCTGCCTAGACACACCCAAGAGAAAGGAGGTCACCTCGCCAGACGACCCCAGTGGGATCAAACCCAGTGGGAGCGACCTCTTCACAGGCAAAATCAAAGGGCTCAGGAAGCTCTCCAGAAAATGTCTGAAAGATCTCACTCCCTCCGAGTCCAAGGTAAATCATGACTGTGGACTCTGCTAAGCAGTTCAGTGCACGGACCATTTCTCTGTTCTAGTTCTCCCAAATGTCCTCTTTCTTTGCCTCCTCTCCTACATGAACGCAGATGGCCAGTGTTACATGTCATTTACTGGTGTTTGCTTCCATTGGATACATCTTTGTCAATTTTGTTTTTCCTTAGGCAGTTCTCATCGACACAACATCCCAGTCAGAAAACCGTGTCTCCTTACCTACACCTTTAGCGTGTGGTCTGAAGAGGAAAGACCGGACTCCACAGGAGGGGTCGAAGGCCATCTACCTGAAGGCTTTGACCGCCGCAATCAGGGGAGGAGGAGAGAAGCAGTCCCCGGCCAAAGTGACCGCCAAGAAGAAGTCCACAAAAAAGAAGCAGTCTTTGGACACGGCCAATGACGACATGCTCAGATTGGAACCAGACGACTGCGCGGCTCTCGATTTGGACTGCTGCTCAGCCCAGTCAGAGAGCGAGTCAGAGGACATGACTCCTGTCGAGGGCGTAGAGTACTATTTCCGCCCAATGGTGTTTGTGGAAACAGGGACACAGGATGAGAACGCTGGTCTCAAAAAAGACACAAGGGTGAGTCACAGGAAAAAAGGTTCCAAAGATTGGTTAGCAGGAATTTACATGTTTAGTATGGATAATTGGTTGTGGGGGTTCAATTAAGATGAATATTTTGTTCCTGATCTCTATTGAATAATATAGTCTGTCTCCTATCTCCCTATTCTCTCCTTTTACATCTCAGAGTGTGGTGCTGAAAGGGGATGACTCCCCTGATTGGTCAGATGTTGAGGACCCTGTGGTGGTGGAGACCTTCTCCCAGGAGGAGTCTCCATCGCATTCCACTGCCAAGGTGGAGCCCAAGAGAGAGGTCGGCAGCAGTGACTCCTCCTTACCTGCTCTGGACTACGTTCCTAACTCTCTACCTTACTTCATGAAGCCTCAAACATACCCCTCAGACACCTGGAAACTCAACTTTCCTGCTGTGAATGCTCAGAGTGGTAGCATTACAACGCCCTCTCTCACCTCCCCCTCTACAAACGGACTGAATGGTGCTGTTCAGCCACCCAGTGAGAGCCCAGCTCAGCCCTTCCCTCAGTCATGGAGGACGGTGTTCATTTCCTCCAAGCAAATCCCCCCAGAGAAGCCAAACAGTGCACAGCTGCCTCTCCCCGGGACACCCAGGACTGGCATGGGGGGCATTGGAGCCCCGCGCGCCCCCAGCAGTGTGTCCTCCTCCCCGGACCCATTTGCTCTGTGGCAACCTGCAATACTCTCCAGCAATGTTTCGCCTGCTACACACAAAATCCACCCCCTGTTCTCCAGCCCCTATCGCCCCTGTGAACAGACCTCCCAAAGGTACTCTGACGGCGGCCCCTCCTTGCCCTTTTCCCCCTCCTCCCCCTCCAGGTGCTATGAAAACATCACCTCCACCAGGACAATGTCAGTGGGGGTGGAGCCTATCTGGACATGTAACCCCTCCCAGCGGAGGGCCAGCCAACATGGCTTCGTGGACACCCACTGCCACCTGGACATGCTGTGGGGCAAGCTGGGCTTCCGGGGCACCTTTGCCCGCTTCCGCAGCCTGCACCAGAGCAGCTTCCCGACAGATTTTCACGGCTGCATCGCCGACTTCTGCAACCCTCGGATCATGGTGCGGGAGGTGCTGTGGGAAGGGCTGCTGGCGGAGGAGCTGGTCTGGGGGGCTTTCGGGTGCCACCCCCACTTCGCCAAGGAGTACTCTGAGGTCCACGAGCGCAGCATTCTAATGGCCATGCGACACCCGAAAGCTATAGCCTTCGGAGAGATTGGCCTGGACTACTCCCACAAGAACTCCACCAACACATCCAGGCAGAAAGAGGTACGGTCAGGGCTTCATTTTCCCCCTCATTCAACTGACCCATTGAAGTAGTTAATAAGCTGCTGCTTGGTTGAGGTAGTGATGGTGTTGTTTGGCACCCCCTGTAGGTGTTTGAACGTCAGCTGAAATTGGCTGTGGCTATGAACAAGCCTCTGGTGATCCACTGCAGGGACGCAGACGATGACCTGCTGCTGATCATGAAGAAGTGTGTGCCCCGGGACTATAAAATCCACAGGTCAGTGTCTGCATGTGTGTGTGTGTCTCAGTGATACTGTTCATGGGAAATTCCACAGTAACAGAATTACAATTTGACGCAGTTTTTTCACTTTAAAATGTATGCCAAACAAAAACCATTGATTTCAAAGTTTAACAATCCATACTCTATAGACGGGTTAGCATCACGAAAACGATGCGCACGCTTCAATGGGGCAGAAGTCTGCGTGTTGTTGTGATTCTGGATGGCCAGATAGCTAGCAACAATGACAAGAAGCTGCCATGTGGGGAATTGTAGGGTGCTCGTTTCAGCTTGTTTTCTTGTTCTTGATACCATGTCTTGTTGTGACTGATGTCACGTCTATGCTAATATGGCAAAAATTCACTAGCTAGCTAACCAACAACTGTAACGATGTATTTGAGAGACAAAAAGTGCTCATTGTGCAAATGTATTTATGTTTTCAATAAACATTGGAGACTAAATATAGTTTACATGTTGTCAACAATCTAAGCCAACCCCGTCTGTTTTGCCCCATAGTTGCACACGCGTCGGTTTTGTTGCTAAACAACCAACCCGTCTATGCACAAGGACTGCTTTGAACAACTTCCACAGAAAAATTTACAAAAACGAATTTAGTGGAAGAACTTTGCAAACAGAATTATGGTAAAATCTCCCTCAGGTTTGTATGCGACCACATTTTCCAAAAAATATCTGCTCCGAATTAAGATTCCAAGATGTCTGCAGAAAGAATGCGGTGTCAGCTATGACTTACTGTAATTCAAAAACAGAAGTGAAGTGGATTTACACCCAGTAACATAATTACATAATGGGTCCCTGATCTGTACTACACAGAAAAGCATAAATATGCATATGAATGTCATTGTCCATGTTTCACAAGTTTGGACATCACAGTAGAGTGGAGTACAGTATAGTTCAGTAGAGTACATTACAATATACTGTACTGTACTCTACTTTCCTTTACTGTATTGTACTAATGTATTGGATTGTACTCTACTGTGCTCTCACTGTACTGTGCTATCCAAACTTGTAAAACATATCTATGATAGGTTCGGATTTGGTCCAGTCCGTTCCATCTGTGGACGTTAACATCAACGCCAGAGTGGACTGACCAAATTTCAACTACTTTTCAACGTCCATGGACGTCCGGTGTCGGTCAGTGCTCAGGGGGTGAGCTGCTGGTTACAGTAAACTGAAAAAGAGGGGGCTCATTGGTAGGTGTCGGTAAGAGCTGGGAGAGGTGACATTATCTGGAGAGTGAGAAAGGCGGGGAGATGGAGTGGTTGTCCAGACTCAGGCTGTTTTAACACTTGGTTTGACCACCAGATGAAAGAGAAAGAAAACAGTTATCAGCTGAACATAAGTGTGACAGTGGAAGGGAGGAGAGTAGCAGGTGACCCAACTGTGGGTTGTGACTTATGATTTCCTGTTGTAGCCAGTTCAGTTGCTGTAATTCCATTACTGATGTTTTGGTAATTCCGTTACTAATTTTGTAACAGAATGACGAGTTTTAATCACATAATAATTCATAAGAAAAATTGATATCAGTAAAATCACTATAACTAATTGGTACGTCTACCATTACTTGTTAAGTCTGTGAACTTTTATTATCTTCACTCCACATGAGGGAGAGAAATTAGAAAAGATCTTAAAGGGATTCTCCAGTACTTTTGTATACTTTTTAGCCAGTAGTTCTGAAAGTAGCGCCCACGAGCCAAAGGTGGTCCCCGAAAAAAAACATGTGCACCATGTCATTGCTCTCTTTCTCGCTCTGTGTGTGATTTTTGCTAGCTGTCACTCAAATGGCGAGGGGCTGGAACTCAAATTGCTAGGGGGTTGGCCCACGTGGGCGGAAATGTAGGGGAAATGGCGCAACACAGCTGCCAGAAAACAGTCGCTTTCAATCTAGGGATTTCATGGCTAATTGAGGTAAGTCAGTAATTCTGCTAATAGATTATGCATGTATGAACTACACATTGAAACATTCAGCCTAAAGCGGGAGGTTTAAAAACAAATACTTACTAGTCGCCAAACTACCGGAGTATGTCTTTAAAGATATGTGGGTTTTTGGTGACAGAATTACAAGGCACAAGGCAATGTTTCTTAAACTTACATTTGTCTTTCTTTTCCACAGACACTGTTTCACCAACAGTTACCCGGTGATCGAGCCCTTCCTGAAGGAGTTTCCCAACCTGTGTGTGGGCTTCACGGCCCTCATCACCTACCCCAGGGCACACAAGGCCCGTGACGCCATCCGCAAGATCCCCCTCGACCGCATCCTCCTGGAGACAGATGCACCCTATTTCCTGCCCCGACAGGTACACACAAACAACACACGACAACACAACACACATTTGGGAGGGTAGTTCGATGGGCACCGATTCACAAGCTAGAGGTATACAGATGAAAGTTGAAGGTTGACAGTGCATGTATGTAAATCGTTTCTGTTCTATGTGTAACGGTAGGTTAGTAAAGATGTCTGTAGGTTTTCCCACCCAGGCATGGGTATTCACACGCTGCGTGAGATCAGCCTTCTGAAGGGAGAGAGCATCACCACGGTGCTCACCACGATCCGACGCAACACCACCCAGCTATACGGCATATGACCACGGCGACAGGGAAGGTCACCACGGAGGCCATGACTACCACCCTTGTAGCCATGGAAAGTTCAAGGTGTAGCTGTGATGGCGTAGTGACCTGACACGCACTCGGTCTCCTCAAACATAGGTAGCCTCATGGAGGAGAGAATAAGTGTTATTGAAGGTTCACATAAAATAATCAATAATAGTAATTCAAAATATATAGAATAAATCAACTGTATTTTTTCCAAGCTGGTTTTGTTCGCAGCCTGTGGCATTTAATGTCTGAAAATATATTTTTGCTTGTTAACACATTGCCGAAAAATGTATATAATAGAATAATAAAAAGGATATAGTTGTCAAGCTTTGTTTTAGCTGGCCCCAAGCCCCTGCATAGTTTTAGGAGTTAAGTCTGAAACCGAGGCTACCTCAGTTTGAGCTTCACTCTGTTCTAAAAGATCCCAATGGTTTCAGCAACTATGATCTCACCCTGAACATAAGGCTACATATGCATCAACTGGAATCCAGATCTTTTTTTAATTTGATTTTTTACATATTTTTTATTAGATTTGATGGATGCTTTAATTGGTTTCATTTTGGTGTTTGTAATCATTTGACTCTACCTTTTTGTTCTGCATTTATTTTTCCTCTTGTCTGCATGTTGTTTTGCTGACTTGTGAAATGGTTTGGTTTTGATGCAGTCGATGTAGATGCCTTCCTTCCCTTCCAGGTTCCTTCCTCACTATCAAAGGATGTTATGTATTCATTAAAAAGCTTCCTTTTACTTTCTCCTGATTTTTGTGTGAATTGATACATGAGCACTTTGGTCCTTTGAATACAGCTCTTTCTCTCACGCGCCCCTCATTAAACTCTTCTCCTAAGAACATGGAGTCTGCTGCATTAGGCCAATTTACTCTCAGCTGGTAAATACCTATATATAAGGATGAGGATGCTGGTGTACTCAGTGGTTGGTAATGGTAGGACAAGTATTAACCTTTTTTTTTTAAGGTTAATACTTTACTGTTTGAAGTTCTACCTTATTTCCAGTCTGTTTTTATTTGTAGTTCGATGGGAAGGAACTGTGTATGCTTCAAGTCTGATACACAGTAAGGAAAGATGTTGAGTGTGTAAAGGGGTTGCAGGGGTTTGTATAGACTAGAGGGAAACTGAGTAGAATGTCCATATAGGGCCTTGTCTTATACAGATTTCTGTAATGTTTTGTATGGGGGGGGGGGGGGGGAACCAGGCTGAACATCTCTGGTGTTAGGGAGAAATAAGGTTGATTTATCTTCAAGATTTAATAGAGACAGGAAGTGGCTGAGTGACCGGTCCATTAGCCACTTCCTGTGAGCACGCAGAGCTGTATTAAGAGAGTTTAGCTTCAGCACTTCCATTTGAGAATGATTGACAGGAGCACCCAGTGACACATCCAGAGACACTACCATCATACCAGATCAAGGTGGAAAAGCGCCTAGGACAATGGGTTCAATGTGTGAATGGTACCTAAATGCCTCTACTGAACCCAGAGAAACCCATTACTCATGATTTGGAGTTATTCATTCCCACACACATCTCCCATGAAGCTGTTTTGTGGTGTTCTATATAGTTCCGGGTATGCGGGTACACTCTTGTAGGAAGGGCTGGCTTATATATGTGCACTTGCCGAACCCCTTCCAGGTGAACAAGCTGTGCCTGGAGTTAGAGAGAACACTCTTGAGAGGCGAGGCCTTCTAATACAACCCAATAAAACACAAATGTGGCCCACATGGTGCACTGCCAGAGGTGCCCTAGTTCCCCAGGTCTGAGTAGCAGCCTCTTCAGGTGACCTGAAACAACAGGATATTAAACAAGACACAAAGAGAAGAGAGTTCTTTCGTTCACTGAATACATGGTCATAATATAGCATGTTTCACAGGGTTATGTCAAGCGCCATATTCACTGCACTGTGTCTGTAAACTGACCAGAACAAATGAGTTATACTTGCAGTAAACTCAGCTGAGGGGACTTATTTCTGGCAGATGTAGTGAGATCGATGGGCTGTTTCATATTCTCTTGGCCCTCAAATTCAGAATGTTTTGCCATGGGGAGCCGTGACCTAAAAAAGTCTGGTTACTAGAGAACTCTTTGAAGATAAGGATGAGAGATCTGTTCAAAGAAAGACCCAAAATAACCCAGGGAGTAATGAAGCAGTGTTATTTTATTCATCTTTTATAATTCAAATGATGTTCACACAGTAAATCTGGTATAAGACAAATAGAGAAAAGAAAGTTGGAGAACAGGAAATGGAAGGTTCTTCGTATTCTGTGTCTATGCCAAGTTGTGATCATTCTGAAACACAAAAACATGATTTTAAACAGTGCTGCTCTGGAACATTTAATGCACTCTGCTGTCTGTCTGGTGGTTTAGATATGACAGACGACTGTTCTTTGGCTCCAAATATGGTTCGTTCCAAATATGTGCTAATAAGTTGTTATAGCCACCATCATGAACAGGCAGTTACTCTTTATCCAGTGGCGACCTGTCATTCAGGGCAGGTGGGGCTCTTAGCAAAAACATTTTTTAATGTTTTATTTTTGTTGTTGCCTGTTTTGCATGTTATTTTGGCATTAATACGTGTCACATATCAGTTTGCAAACAATGTTTAAAAAATAATCATTGAGTTAATTGTTTCTTTTTTGCTTTCTTGAGTAAGGCAGCTCCAAAATGCAGGTGTTTCAGCCTAGCTCAGTGCTTTCTGTGGTGGTGATGGGGCAGCCAGCGGAAAATACGAAGGGGTTGGTAAGGTTCTCTATTTGCGCCGTGATTGTCTCAGTGTTCTGTCACTCATGGGGACACTACGTCACTGCAAAATCTACAGGGAGAGCTCGAAAATGTAAGCCCTTTGGGTCCTGCCATAGTTTTACATTAGAAGTGCCCATCCAAGAAGGCTCAAGGTCATTGGCCACAGATATAATTACATACAATCACGTTATATCTACTGTAGCTTTGATTGGACTGATCATGTCAACATCATACTTTCAAAATCTTAGCTAGCAAGCTAGACAAGCAGTCATCATCATGAATCAAGTCGACAATCTACTGGCAAATCCTTTTCAATCCTTGTCATAGGAAGATAAATGATAGATAAAACGTATCTTTGCGCATCAGCCATAGGACATAAACATTACACAACAAGTTGGAAATAGCAAATTCAACAATGAGTGGTTTGGAAGGAATCAGTGGCTAACTGCAAGCGTTGCAAAGCAATCACTGGCCTGCTATTCAGTGGAGAGGGTGTGTGGTCCAAGTCTGGGTTTAAGGGTCTCTTTTCCAAGCTTAAAAGGATAAACATTCACATGCAACACCATGGGCCAGAAAAGGTTGAATAAATTGGCCATGCTGTCAATCCAGCATGACTTCTGCCGCGTTCAAAACAACTGGAAACTCTGAAACAGGGTTAATCTCAGACTTCAGTGAGTTCAAGACAACTGAGAACAAGCTCCTAGACTCGGAAAATACGTTTTGAACGGTCATCCAACTCTGAATTCCAAGTCGGGATTTGGGAACTCTGGCCTCTTTCTAGAGCTCCGACCTGAAGAGCACTGACGTCATGATTCAACCTTATTTTTTTCCCGAGTTCCCAGTTGTCTTGAAAGCACCATAAATCCAGAGAATGCCAGACTTTGATGACTAAATTTGCCCACAAGAACGACCACCACGCCGCCTTCCTGTTCAAGTGAGCACAGCACAACAATTTGAGTCCAAAAATGTATTGTATGCTGCTGCATAAATGATGTAATATACCAGGGAGATATGTATACTGTAGCTAAGAAGTAATATTACATGTTTGTTGTGTAGTAAGCTGTTAGTAGCCCATGTGCCTCACCCTAATAATCTGGTCCCTTTCCTCATAACTTAGCCTACTGTTCTGACTTGGTGGTGCACAGCCTATAGTCTGTTTAAGGGAAATGTCATCCTCAAATATTGTAATAGCTTTCATTGTCTGCTTATATGCACCCTTTATTTATCCTATGGTTCTGACTTGGTGTACAGGGAGAATACTGTAAGAATGGCCCATGTTCTGAATTATGTCGCTGTAGATTTAGAAAGTGCTGAACAAATAGTTAGATTGACTACATCCGTTTTAGCTCGCTGATTAATGTCTTAATCGAAATTACGGATTACCTCTTATCTGCTCATCGTTCCCTTATACAATAGTATGTACATCTCAATTGTCAGTAGAAACCACATTTGTTTAAGCAAGTCAGCCAAATCAGCTGTTTTTTAAAAGGCAGTAAATGAGGCTGAATTAACTGTTTCGCTGCCAGACAATGCTCTGCTGATAGCCAGGTGTAGCAGTGGTAAGGTGTTGGGACTGCTGTTGGGACTCTGCTGTTGGGACAGCTTTATGTAGGCCCTAACAGTTTGTGGGCACTGTTTGTCACCGTTATACTGCAATTAATGTATTGTTTAGTGTTGTGTAAGGGCTTTGCTGGTATGCATGAAAAATGTTTTTGTAGTTTGCCCCACCAGGATTTACAGGCTAAAATCGCCACCGTCTCTATCCAACTCGAGTAGTAGTGCTGTATGTAAGGTCAAATGTCAGAGCAGGGCACCTGCAGTGGCAGTATCTCCCAGGACGTCCTGTAGGATCTTCTGCAGCACGGCACCATACTCCTGGAACTCCTCCTCACTCATGGTGATGCCCATCTCAAAAGGAGCCTTGATCTGAGGACAGGCAGAGCTGATCAGTATCCAAATTAAACCTAGCCCTTATCCCTTGGCACGTTATGTAGTTTTGAAAGCAACAGATAGGGATAAGCAAAATGTTAATAAAGCCATTTTAGACACTGATAGGCTGAGTGGATGGTAGGGGCATTGGGTTGATTTGGAATTCAGCAGCAGTGTTGGATTTGTAGAGCTATTTTTAAGAGGTAAATCCGTGTGCATCAGCAACCTTCTTTGTGTCACTCACCGCAATGTGTTTGTCTTCCTGGCGAAGGGGACCCTCAAACAGCTTGGCAAAGCTCTCAATGTCTCGCCGACCAACTCGAGGGGGCTTCCCTTTACCCTGCAGGGCCGTGACAGTGAGTAACACACTACCTTATTCACACATTTACTAGAACATTACTCACACACGCACACACACACATTTTTCACACAATTCATTAACCTTACACACAAACACACGTCTGCTACACTTTACCTGTCTTACCTGTGGTTTCTGAGAGGGGCTGAGGAAGCTGGAGCCTGCACTGACTGACTTGGCCCACAGAGCCAGAGTACACAGCATCAGCATCATGAGACCTGTGTTTCTCTTCAGTAGCATGATGGATGGCTGTTTAAGCTTCGTAGAGAGAACTCACCAACTACAAAATAACAACATTTTTAAAGCACTGTATATTGTGATGCGTTTACCCAAAGCATTCCTATGGCACAATGTGACATACATTTAACTTGTGTATAAATTAATCGAGATACCAAACCCAAATATAATCTCCTCTGATATCTTATTTATTGAAAACGAATTGTTATACTCACCAGATATACCTTGGACATTGATATGGTTGGACTATGGTCTCTTTTCACCTTATATACCCATTCTGATGTTTACCTCTGAGACATTTGGAATCCAAACACATATTTGCTTCCATGTTTGCACATTAAAGCAAATACAGTCATAGTTGATGGAACTGGGAATAGATTGTTCAAATGAATAGATTGTTCAAATGTTTGAATAGATAAAATAACAAGAATAGCACAGTTGCAACCTGGTAACAGAAATGTTCTTGCTGATTATCACCTTTAATCATAGTATTATGATGACACCACACTGTCATGTGGGTTTTTGACCCTTTTAGAATGTGTACCCATACCTGAGCAACTGTTTGCTGGTCCATCAACAGAAACATTCTGTATATCCTGAGTCTACAATAGACGTATTCACTGTCCTATGTACTGAAATATGCCAAGAACACATTATCTCAACGTTCAGTTGTTCCATTCTTTGTCAGCTATAATTGGCAGAATGTTGTGCTTCATTATAAGCATCGAAATGGTATATTTCTGGTTATAAGATCTTTAAAAAAAAATGTATATTTAACTCTGCATTGTTGGAAAAGGACCAGTGGGTAAGCATTTCACTGTTAGTCTACGCCTGTTGTTTATGAAGCATGTGACAAATAAAATTTGATTTGATACCTGAGACATAGTAAATGAACTATCTCTGTCTATACTTGCAGTCTGATATACATATACATATATAACATAACTGCATGTTCAAGAGCCTAAATCCATGATGTGATTAACCAAAAACAAATTATGACAACATTGAAAGCGTCAATAATAAATAAATAAATAAGATTGACACCGCTAGGTGGCAGTCCTGAGTCTACTTAGCTAGCTACTCCTAAATTATCACGTGATCCAAACAACATGGTTGCTTCGAAGTTGTGGATTGTTTGCCTTTCACTAGCTAGCTGACTTTGAGCTAATATATCGAAATCTAACAACCATGGATAAAAAGAAAAAGCAATTTGCTGTGACTGCTTCATCGGTGAGTTGTTTAGAATAATTCATATTGTCCAATTTTCGGTCAGCAGTGTGTGAACCATAGCTAGCTGGTTAGATAACGCCGGTAACATAGCTAGCCTAGCCAGCACGCTAACACATAGCAAGCTAGGATACTGTACGATACTCTTTTCTCTGCAGCTGGTTGAGCTCAAAGCTGAACTCTACAGAAGACAAGGGCAATTCCAACATGAAAAATTGGTGCAAGATGCTGGGACTAGTGCCAAATACCCCCAAATCAAGGTATGTATTGAACTTTGTACAGGACAGAGACATGTAATCAACCTACTTCGCCTCCAAAACGTTCATTGGGTTTTTGTCTCTTTGTAGAAATCTAATGTATGGATCAAACAGAATGGGGGTGTTTCAGCGCGGCCACAGAAAGATGTGGAACAGGTGGCAGAGGAAGAGAACAACCTTGACAAGGTAAAGTGAGTACAAAGTGATGTACTACACACTGACATCATATTTACTACACCATCACTGCCTTCTATTAGAGCTCATTGCTGTTTACCATTTCTCTCTTTGCCCACAGGCGCAAGCTAGAAGAGAAGGCTAAACTGTATGAGCAGATGACCAAAGGAGACTTTCCTGGTATAGTGTTGTCATTTGTTACACTGGTCAAGAAATGCTGTCATATGCTGTAGTTAAGGTTGACATGTGAAGGCCCTGCATATCCCTTTTGAATTTCTCGCATTGGAATTACTGTCCTCTTTTCCATTGTGTCAGATGAGGAGACAGAGGGACTTTTCCTGGTGGATTTCACCCAGAAGATTATTGACAAGAGGAGAGAGAATCATGCCTGAGGATAGAGAGAGCTCTTCCCCCAACCCACCCCTTGAGAACCCAGGTGAGGAATGGTAATGTCTGCACAGCACGAAGCCCCAAACTATTGTATATCTCATCTATAGCAGAGACAGAGTATTGGACTGTAGATGCCATTGAGTGGTCGAGGGTTAGGAATTGAAGAAGCCGTTGTCTGATTCCTCCTTAGGGTGGATTATGTGGATGCTTTGGGACAATCTCGGAAATGCATGAAGAAAGACCTACCAGTGTTCAAGAAAATGGACCAAGACTTTCAGGGAAAAGGGTATATTTAACTCTGATCAAACATGGAAGTGAATGTACGTTTGTTCGTAGATGTTAGTGACAATACTGTTCTGAGCTTTTTTTAATTTGTATGTTTGTGCTTGTGTTTGTGTACACAGACGTGACCCGGCTGAGAAGGACCTACTGTCAGAGGACATGCGTAGAGAGCTCAAGAGGTGGGAGAGGGAGGAGGAGGAGGCCATGAACAGGCCTGTGGGACTAATCCACTATGAGGACATCAGGGAGCAAGGTTGGCATGGCACTGGTTTCATAGATACAGTAAAGTACTTATCAAACTGTATTTACTGTACTTTTTGAACCAAACCCTGAGAGGTGTGTTCTCTGTGGATTGACTTGTCTCTTCTCTGATCTCTCGCTCTCTTCCTCCATCTCTCACTCTGCTACTTTTCCTCCCCGTTCTCTCTCTGTCTGTCCACGTCAGAGGCCCGTGAGCTGGGTGTGGGCTACTTTGCATTTTCTCAGGACCAGGAGCAGCGCAGGAAACGGAAAGAGACTCTGGACATGCTCAGAGACCAGGTGAGTTGCTCTCAGCCTCCGCAACCCCTGAGATTAGGACCTTCTTATATTACTTATCTATTCATTTAAATGACTGAGTTTGAAGCAGATTGTTGATGTTAATTCCAGTTTTTAATTTGATATTTTTTCTCGCTCCTTTTCTCACTCCCTCTCTTTCTCTCAGACGACAGACCAGTGCAGTAAGAGGGAGCAGCTGAAGGAGAAGAGGAAGGATCTGCTGAATGCTTGGCTGGCCAAGGTGAGGCAAAGGAAGATGAAGAAGACTAAGTTGGACAGAACAGAGGACGACCAGGGAGCTGGACACAACCAAGGTTAGAGGATCTCCCACAATAATACAGCATCAGGGACAATGATAGCTGATCAAACTAGATTGTATGGCTATGACTGTATTCTTCAACAGACGCATGCATACATACACGATAACATACGCACTATACACACACGTACACATGGATTTTGTGTTGTAGATATGTGGTAGTGGAGTAGGGGCCTGAGGGCACACACTTAGTGTTTTGTGAAATCTGTTATAAATGTATTTTAATGTTTTTAAAATGTTATAACTGCCTTAATTTTGCTGGACCACAGGAAGAGTAGCTGCTGCCTTGTCAGCAGCTAATGGGGATCCATAATAAATACAAATACTGCTCTATGTATATACTTTGGACTGTAGTGAATGCTGTTGTAAGTGTTGTCTCTTATATTACTTCCCTCAGAAGAGGAGGAGGACCTGATTGGGCCCCTGCCCCCATCGGATGAAGCCCCTGTGGAGGCCCCTGCAGTGAAGAAGGTGGTGGAGATCCAAGAGAGGAGAGACACCAAGCCAGAAGTACCCCACATCAGAGAGTGGGACAGGGGCAAAGGTAAACACTACTTCTTGTTTGTGGCTGACACGATTGGCATGAGTCTTTTTAGAATGAATGGGGATCATTGATGAATCACTGCCACCACACTGGCACAACGTGTATAACATGGCAAAGTAGAGCAGGAAAGATCCAGGTGTAACCAAGGACTGCTTGCTGCATTCAAGGCCTGTCAGATCATCTCTGGTCATTTCCTCCAGTGGGACACTGAAGAGTGGTATGCTTCCAGGAGGGTTAGGTCATTAACTATCTTCTTTTTCCAATATGACAACACTTTCCTTTCCTAGTGGACTTTTTTGGACGAGTCGGCGGCGGGATGATAGGGAGTCAGAGTTCGCTCCTCTCTCTGTGTACTCTGTCTACTCTCCAAGATGGCGAAGTAGTGCAGTCCTGTTTCTGTCGTGTGTCTGTAAATAGCCTGTAAATACCCTGTTTTTTTGTATTTTTCGTACATATTTCCCTATCAGACCTTTCATCCTTCTACAAAATATACTTTCCTGCAACCCGCCTCACTCAATGTGGAACGGATTCTATTATTGACTTACCTTTTATCTAGAATCTAGAATCTCCAGTTGAAACTAGCTAGCCAGCTAACTAGCTACTTGCTATTAGCCACAGCTAGCGGTGTTTTCACCCAGAACATTGGATTTTTTCCGCGGGATTAATTTTAATCACTGGACATTGATCACCGGATATTCGGCCAGTCTGCACAGCGCGTTATCGACCCAGAACATATCAGTTTTTCCGCGGAATCACTGATTCACTGGACCTTTAACTCCGGATTCATCGCTACTAGCTGGCTACAACCAAACGGACGCTGTGGTCTGGCTAATCAACCTGAGCTAGGCCCATCTCCCGGCTATCTACCTCTCTATCAACCGGACGGGACCACATAGTATTGACACGGAGCCCCGCCGATCCTACACGACTGGTCTGCCGACGAAATCGTCTGATGTGGTTACAACCTAACCACGAAGATTCCATCCATCTGCTAGCCCTGGCCCGTTAGCACACGCTTACTCACTAAACTGAACTAGCTACTGAACTAGCTACTTGCTATTAGCCACAGCTAGCAGTGTTTCACCCAGAACATTTGATTTTTTTCCCGCGGGATTAATTTTAATCACTGGACTTTGATCACCGGATATTCGGCCAGTCAGCACTGCGCGTTATCGACCCAGAACATATCAGTTTTTCCGCCGGAATCACTGGACCTTTAACTCCGGATTCTTCGCTACCAGCTGGCTACAACAAAACGGACGTAGCACACGCTAGCCGTGGCCTCTTACTCACTAGCACTTCACCACCGGACCTTATGATAACTCAGCTATACAGCTGATATCTGCTGGACTGTTCCTTTTTACGGTACTACATCCTGTTTATGTTTAGCCTCAGCCCAAACATGGTTAGTTTATTGTTGTTTCGGTTATTTCTAATTGTACTATATCACTGTAGACCCCCCAGCCTAGCTAAACCAGCCTTAGTTAGCTCCTTTGTCCCTCCACCCATACACTCAGAGACCGACTCAATTGATGCCTCTAGAGATACTATCTCTTTCAGTGTTACCCAACGCTTAGGTTTACCTCCACTTTACTCATATCCTTCCATATCCTTGTCTGTACATAATGCCCTGAATCTTTTCTATAACACCCGGAAATCTGCCCCCTTTATTCTATGTACCCAACGCACTAGAAGACCAGTTCTTAAAGCCTTTAGCCGTATCCTTATTCTAGTCCTCCTCTGTTCCTCTGGTGATGTAGAGGCTAACCCAGGCCCTGTAGCCCCCAGTATCACTCCTACTCCCCAGGAGCTATCATTTGTTGACTTCTGTAATCGCAAAAGTCTTGGTTTCTTGCACATAAATATCAGAAGTCTACTTCCTAAGTTTGAGTTATTCACTGCGTTAGCACACTCTGCTAACCCTGATGTTCTAGCAGTGTCTGAATCCTGGCTCAGGAAGGCCACCAAAAATTCTGAAATTTCCATCCCCAACTATAACATTTTCCGTCTAGATAGAACTGCCAAAGGGGGTGGAGTTGCAATCTACTGTAGAGATAGCCTGCAGAGCTCTATCATACTATCCAGGTCTGTGCCCAAACAGTTTGAGCTTCTACTTCTAAAAATCCACCTTTCCAGAAATAAGTCTCTCACTGTTGCCGCTTGCTACAGACCCCCCTCAGCCCCCAGCTGTGCCCTGGACACCATATGTGAATTGATTGCCCCCCATTTATCCTCTGAGTTTGTACTGCTTGGTGACCTAAATTGGGATATGCTTAATACCCCAGCCATCCTACAATCCAAGCTAGATGCCCTCAACCTCATGCAAATTATCAACGAACCTACCAGGTACAACCCTAAATCCTTAAACATGGGTACCCTCATAGATATCATCCTGACTAACATACCCTCTAAATACACCTCAGCTGTCTTCAACCAGGATCTCAGCGATCACTGCCTTATTGCCTGCGTCCGTAACGGGTCCGCGGTCAAACAACCACCCCTCATCACTGTCAAACGCTCCCTAAAACACTTTAGCGAGGAGGCCTTCCTAATTGACCTGGCCCAGGTATCCTGGATGGATATAGATCTCATTCCGTCAGTAGAGGATGCCTGGTTGTTCCTTAAAAGTAATTTCCTCTCAATCTTAAATAAACATGCCCCATTCAAAAAATACAGAACTAAGAACCGATATAGCCCCTGGTTCTCCTCAGACTTGACTGCCCTTGACCAGCACAAAAACATCCTGTGGCGTACAGCATTAGCATCAAATAGCCCCCGCGATATGCAACTTTTCAGGGAAGTTAGGAACCAATATACACAAGCAGTCAGGAAAGCAAAGGCTAACTTTTTCAAACAGAAATTTGCATCCTGTAGCACTAACTCCAAAATGTTTTGGGACACTGTAAAGTCCATGGAGAATAAGAGCACTTCCTCCCAGCTGCCCACTGCACTGAGGCTAGGAAACACTATCACCACCGATAAATCTACAATAATCGAGAATTTCAACAAGCATTTTGCTACGGCTGGCCATGCTTTCCATCTGGCTACCACTAACCCGGCCACCAACTCTGCACCCTCTGCTGCAACTTGCCCATGCCCCCCCCGCTTCTCCTTCACACAAATTCAGACAGCTGATGTTTTGAAAGCGCTGCAAAATCTGGACCCCTACAAATCAGCTGGGCTAGACAATCTGGACCCTTTCTTCCTAAAACTAGCCGCCGAAATTGTCGCAACCCCTATTACTAGTCTGTTCAACCTCTCTTTCATAACGTCTGAGATCCCCAGAGATTGGAAAGCTGCCGCGGTCATCCCCCTCTTCAAAGGGGGTGACACTCTAGATCCAAACTGCTACAGACCTATATCCATCCTGCCCTGCCTTTCGAAAGTATTCGAAAGCCAAGTTAATAAACAGATCATCGACCATTTCGAATACCACCGTACCTTCTCCGCTATGCAATCCGGTTTCCGAGCTGGTCACGGGTGCACTTCAGCCACGCTCAAGGTCCTAAACGATATTATAACCGCGATTGATAATAGACAGTACTGTGCAGCCGTCTTCATCGACCTGGCCAAGGCTTTCGACTCTGTCAACCACCGCATTCTTATTGGCAGACTAAATAGCCTTGGTTTCTCAAATGACTGCCTCGCCTGGTTCACCAACTACTTCTCAGATAGAGTTCAGTGTGTCAAATCGGAGGGCCTGTTGTCTGGACCTATGGCAGTCTCTATGGGGGTGCCACAGGGTTCAATTCTTGGGCCGACACTTTTCTCTGTGTATATCAATGATGTCGTTCTTGCTGCTGGTGACTCTCAGATCCACCTCTACGCAGACGACACCATTTTGTATACATCTGGCCCTTCATTGGACACTGTGTTAACAAACCTCCAAACGAGCTTCAATGCCATACAACAATCCTTCAGTAGCCTTCAACTGCTCTTAAACACTAGTAAAACTAAATGCATGCTTTTCAATCGAACGCTGCTAGTACCCGCCCACCCGACTAGAATCACCACTCTCGACGGGTCTGACCTAGAGTATGTGGACAACTACAAATATCTAGGTGTCTGGTTAGACTGTAAACTCAACTTCCAGACTCACATAAAGAATCTCCAATCCAAAGTTAAATCTAGAATCGGCTTCCTATTTCGCAACAAAGCCTCCTTCACTCATGCTGCCAAACATGCCCTCGTAAAACTGACTATCCTACCGATCCTTGACTTCGGCGATGTAATTTACAAAATAGCCTCCAACACTCTACTCAGCAAATTGGATGTAGTCTATCACAGTGCCATCCGTTTTGTCTCCAAAGCCCCATACACTACCCACCACTGTGACCTGTACGCTCTTGTTGGCTGGTCCTCACTACATGTTCGTCGTCAAACCCACTGGCTCCAGGCCATCTATAAATCACTGCTAGGCAAATCCCCGCCTTATCTTAGCTCATTGGTCACCATAGCAGCACCCACCCGTAGTCTGCGCTCCAGCAGGTATATCTCACTGGTCATTCCCAAAGCCAACACCTCCTTTGGCCGCCATTCCTTCCAGTTCTCTGCTGCCAATGACTGGAACGAATTGCAAAAATCTCTGAAGCTGGAGACTCTTATCTCCCTCAATAACTTTAAGCATCAGTTGTCAGAGCACCTTACCGATCACTGCACCTGTACACAGCCCATCTGAAATTAGCCCACCCAACTACCTCATCCCTATATTGTTATTTATTTTGCTCTTTTGCACCCCAGTATCTCTATTTGCACATAATCTCTTGCACATCTAGCATTCCAGTGTTAATACTATTGTAATTATTCTGCACTATAGCCTATTTATTGCCTTACCTCCATAACTTGCTACATTTGCACACACTGTATATATATTTTCTGTTGTATTTCTGACTTTATGTTTTTTTTTTACCCCATATGTAACTCTGTGTTGTTTTTGTTGCACTACTTTGCTTTGTCTTGGCCAGGTCGCAGTTGTAAATGAGAACCTGTTCTCAACTGGCTTACCTGGTTAAATAAAGGTGAAATGAAATAAAAAAAATAAAAAAAACTTCAGCGACGATAAGAGACAGGGCTACTGGAAATGGGCCAAACGGGAGCAAGACAAACCCAAAATGGTCTTCAAGTGGTCAGAGGGGCAGGGTGGAGGGCACAAGGAGCCACCCCAGGCCAAGCCCAAAAGTAGTCCTTTACCCCCAGTCAGGTACCCCTGTACCCTCTCAACCCACACCATCCCCTGGTCAGACCCAAAAGGCACCTGCACCTCCAGCCCCTCAGTGCCCCTCTCAACCCCCACTTCAGTACCCCCCCTCCCAACAGCCCCAACCCCAATACACACCACATGCTTCCACATTTCACTCCCAATTTGAACCTCCACCCTTTCACCCCCAGTATCTTCCTCCACCTCAACTTCAGTATGCAGCCCCACCTCACTACCCACCCCAGTACCCCCCTCAATACCCACCTCAGTATCCCAACAGACCCAAATTCAGCCCCAGTGCCCCCCTCAGCCTCAGACCCAGCCCCCCTCCCAGAGCCTGGATGACATGCTGTCCTTCTACAAGAACTCTGCTTGATACTCACAGACCAGAATCACACAGGTAACACATACATCTGTATTAAACTAACCCAAACACACAAACAACGTCGATGTGTATTAGACTATAGTGACATTACCATGATCTTTAAACCCCACCAAAGAGAAGGACCCATTTTCGTAATTTCATCTTTGATATAAAACTTTACTTTGATCTGTGATTAAAGGTTAGCATTTTGATTTGACATTGTGTTGTCGTTTTTGATTGCTCTATTGTCCTTAACTAGATATGGTTGTGTAATGGATCGATGCATGACTGAATCAGTCCATAGTTAGCTTAGTTTAGACTGGTGATCTTGTTCATGTGTGGTGATTGTGTGTTTTGAGTGACAGGACAATACAGAGGATCAGCTATGATGTAATAGGTCCTCTGTAGCTCAATTGGTAGAGCATGGCGCTTGTATCGTCAGGGTAGTGGGTTCGATCCCCGGGACCACCCATACGTAAAAATGTATGCACACATGACTGTAAGTCTCTTTGGATAAAAGTGTCTGCTAAATGGCATATTATTATTATTTATTTTATTTTAAGGTGTCATTGCACGCTGATGATTCATGTTTTCTTTTAAATCCACAACTTGAATCCCTCCACTGCCACATAGAGGATCTAGATACATTTTCTAACCTCTCTGGATTACAACCAAATTATGATAAATGTACTATATTACGTATTGGATCACTAAAAAATTCAATTTTTACATTACCATGTAGTTTACCAATAACATGGTCTGATGGGGATGTGGATATACTTGGAAAACATATCCCAAATGAAATAAATGATCTCACTCCAATATATTTTAATAGAAAGTTAGCAAAAATAGATAAGATCTTGCTACCATGGAAAGGTAAATACCTGTCAATTTGTGGAAAAATCACCCTGATTAACTCTTTAGTATTATCCCAGTTTACCTATTTGCGTATGGTCTTGCCTACGCCTAGCGAACAGTTGTTTAAATTATATGAGAATAAAAAATATTCCATTTTATTTGGAATGCCAAGCCAGACAAAATGAAATGGGCCTATTTATATAATGAATATGAATTCGGAGGACAGAAACGATTAATTATTAAAGCATTAGACCTATCACTAAAAGCTTCAGTCATACAAAAGTTACACTTAAATCCGAACTGATTCTCTAACAAATTAGTAAGATTCTCACCCAATGTTCAAGAATGGCCTTTTTCCCTTTATTCAGATTACAACCTCTCACTTTCAGTTATTTGAAAAGGAAATCTTCTCCCAAATATAATTATTTCTAAAACAAGCCATATGAAGTTGGTTGCAATTTCAATTTAATCCTCCAGAAACGACAGAACAAATAATGCAACAAATATTGTGGTTAAACTCAAATATACTAATTGATAAAAAACCAATTTTTTTTTATGTTTAAAAAAGGTATAATCTTCGTAAATTATATCATAGGTAGGACTGGTGGAGTTATGTCGCACATGCAACTAACAAAAACATATGGAAATGTATGCTCTACCCAAAATTACAACCAAATAATTGCAGCATTACCGCAAAAATGGAAGAGGAAAGTGGAAGGGGGAAAAAGTAAGGAACTTGTCTGTCGGGCCTGCATTAAAGAACATAATTGGTTAAAGAAAATTGTGATAAATAAAAAAGTATACCAGTTTCATTTAAGGACCAAAGGATTGACAGCCGTCCCATATAGATTGCAAAATAGTTGGGAAGAGATTTTTGACGTACCAATTCCATGGCATAGTGTTTATGAACTGATACGCAAAATGACGCCGGATTCAAAACTTAGAATTTTTCAATTTAAATTATTATACAACATTCTTGCTACCAATAGAATGCTATTTATATGGGGGATACAATCTTCCCAGCTCTGCAGATTTTGCTGCGAAGAGACAGAATCATTAGATAATTTGTTTTGGTTCTGTCCATTTGTAGCTTGTTTTTGGACACAGGTCCAGGAATGGCTAAAGGATTGCAATATTTACCTGGAGCTAACCTTGCAGATAGCACTACTGGGTGATCTGAAAAGTCATAGTCAATCGATCAATAATATAAAAATAATTTTAGCAAAAATGTTTATTTTCAATTTACAATCTGTAGAAACAATGAGAATAGAAGGGTTCAGAACTTTTGTAAAACATCACAGTACAGTTGAAAAATATATGGCAAATAGAAATCCAATATGGATGGTGTTAAGAGAAAGATGGGAGGTGTTGAATGGAGGTGAACGATGGGGACTAATAACAACAACAAGATAACTAATGTAAAGCATACGGTGTCCATAATAAGTATATAGGTTATAGGTTGAGAGCTTTTGTGAAAGAGCACAGATGTGGCAAATAGAAGCAAACCGGATGAACATCATGAAAATGATCAGAGAAGGTTGAGGGTAGAGGAAGTTCAGGAGTAAAAACAAACTAAATATAATTATTATTATTAGTATGTATAAGCTGGAAGTAGAGGCCTAAGCATTGTTGTTCACTAGTTTACTCCAATTAGGGAAGGGGTGGTGGGGTTGGGAAACATATATATATATATATATATATATATATATATATATATATATATATATATATATATATTTTTAAAGGATGTATGTATTTATATGTATGTGTGTGTGTGTATATATATATATATATATATATATATATATATATATATATACACAGTTGAAGTCGGAAGTTTACATACACCTTAGCCAAATACATTTAAACTCAGTTTTTCACAATTCCTGACATTTAATCCTAGTAAAAGTTCCCTGTCTTAGGTCAGTTAGGATCACCACTTTATTTTAAGAATGTGAAATGTCAGAATAATAGTAGAGAGTGATTTATTTCAGCTTTTATTTCTTTCATCACATTCCCAGTGGGTCAGAAGTTACACACTCAATTAGTATTTGGTAGCATTGCCTTTAAATTGTTTAACTTGGGTCAAACGTTTCGGGTAGCCTTCCACAAGCTTCCCACAATAATTTGGGTGAATTTTGGCCCATTCCTCCTGACAGAGCTGGTGTAACGGAGTCAGGTTTGTAGGCCTCCTTGCTCGCACATGCTTTTTCAGTTCTGTCCACACATTTTCTATAGGATTGAGGTCAGGGCTTTGTGATGGCCACTCCAATACCTTGACCTTGTTGTCCTTAAGCCATTTTGCCACAACTTTAGAAGTATGCTTGGTGTCATTGTCCATTTGGAAGACCCATTTGCGACCAAGCTTTAACTTCCTGACTGATGTCTTGAGATGTTGCTTCAATATATCCACATAATTTTCCTTCCTCATGATGTGGTAGAAATATTTGGCTAATAATTAATCAACTCAAAAATATCTCTCAAGACACCAGGGCTTGTGAATCCAAGAATTATACTTTATTGCATAACAAAGCCGAGCTTGCTCCATGGAACAACTGTCTCTCTGGCTTAGAGATCTCTTATATACACACAAATGAACAAACATGCGTACATTCCTAACTTATTTTAGTTCTGCACCACCCTTCTTTTTCAACGTCCAGCTGTCACACAATGTCCACTCCAAAAGGTCATGAATGCTTTTTTCTATATGAAGCCTCTCATTCTATCATTCTATTGGCTGCGTGGCTTAGGCCCCTTCTTAAAAAAGAACTAATGTAATGCACACTGTTGAGAGCCTCTGTGAAAGAACACATGCATTCATTTAAAACACAGCATATACTACATGTCTATATTCCTTATTTAAGCATGTATCTGGATTATAAAATATCAAACATGTTTATTATATTTTACCTTTGGCATCTCCCTACATGTACCTTAATGATACATAAAATAATACCATATAATCCCCCCTATGGGACATTCCAACAATGTCCCAACAATACAAAGATTAATTGTAAAAATGAATATAAGCATGTGCATTTCCTTATTTCTAACCTTGCCATATGTGGCTACATTTTACGTACATATATTTAAACCAATATATCTTCCTCATTACTTGACCCATCCTGATGAGGACCCATAGCCCAGTCAGGTATTGATTACAAGTCTAGAAGGTTTTCCTCTAAATTAACCTCCACATTTTCCTGTTGGGCTTTGTAACCATGGCAAGCCCATCCACCCCCAGGAACAACTCCATACAAACATTCAGAATTCCCAAATGGACAATCCATTGGTCCTCCCTTAACGTTTACAAAATGTCCCATATTCATTTACATACTGTCCTGGAGCTCCCTGAACTGGATGTATTTCTTTATAAACAATGCTCCCCACTTTTGTTTAGTTATAGCCTTTCCCATATATGTGTTAGTATCCTATCACATCAACATATGCAACTTTGTCTTAACAATAATATCGAGGACATGTTTAAGAATGGTGTCAATATCTTTAGCTTACATAACCTTTTTCACCCATATCACAAGTATTATAACAATCAAAATAATCAATATCCATATCTAATCAAGTAATTGCCATGTCAACATCACTAAGCATTAATATTAATAAGTTATTCAGATCAATCAGTCCACTTATAATTTATAATCATAATCAAATTAATTACCCAAAACAACTTTAGAATGACAATTCTTAATTAGTCACCTTTGTTCCATCATTCAATGTTAAAACTCTCACCTTGGCACATATTGACACTGGCCGAATGTATATTTATATTATAATAATTCTAGCATTAACTTCCTCATAACGAGAATTACAACAGATCAGTACCTAAATGCATTGTCCAAATTACTATACATTTAGTAGTGTATAATACCTCCTTAATCAACATACTACCTCAACTAACACTCCCTTCCTCTACCGGCACTCAATCTTCTGGCGTCTTCATTATGTTCTTCAGATAGCTTCATAGTTCATCTTGGATTACCCATAGCAATGTCCCAATTCCAATGTCACACCTGAACCGCCACACCTCCACCATCATCCTGTTTTGTCCATGTGCAAACCAGTATACTCAAACTAGGAAGAACGTTGCATTTGCATAGACCTCTTTCCTCACATTCTTGAAAGAAAAGGCACAAAAGAGAAGGCAATTGATTGCTTTGATTTGATGCTGGATTCAGGTCTCCTGGCAGAGGTGGGTCAGACAGGAACGTCTTCAACGCCTTTGTTGTTCCTCTTCAGCCGAGTAGAGGATTTTTGGTTTTTATTGAGGTTTACACCGTTCTGGGCCAAATGATCTCTGCAATGCATTACGACACCATCCGTAGTAACCTCAGGAAAGGACAGATCATAACAGTTCAGTTGAGTTAATTTCCAATCCAAAACATCCCTATTAACATTGTCTACATGACAAATCATTATGTTTCACACTCTCCCTTGAATTCTCCCAAATTATATAACCCAATTGTTTTATTGTAACATTCCTATATTTTTGCTCATACTCTATTTGACATTACTCTGGTGTTTCCCTTTCCTTGTTCCTATTCTAACAATTGCTTACACTTCTCTCCTCATCCTGGTTGATCATAAAATTGTTTATATTTAGGATTTCCTAAATATTACAAACATTCTGCTGGCCAATATGGTCTTTCCGAGTTCCTTATATGACAAAAGTTGTAGTTGAATCATAACACAGTCCTAGTAACTGTGAAGATTTTGAACTACTGTTAATTCTTTAAACGGAGATGTGGTGCATATTAGACAATTTTCTTTATTTAATTGTAATATAATATATTGTACTCATCTATATCAATCATTGTTTAACGGCTCCTTTAATTCCCTTTCTTCTGTATTTGGTATAGCTCTAACATATACAGGGTTTAATGCACTTTCCCAAGGAATAACTACTCCAATAACACTTCCCCCTGGAAATCTAATACCAAATACTACATCAAATTGTTTATCTAAGTCTTGGACTGTTCTCCTTATGTCTATGATTCACCTGTCTCTTTCTTTCATTATCTTAAGGTCACACTACCCCATGTGACTTCCCCATACTCTTTTTGCTGGTTTCTCACACACCAATAATATTTTAACCCTTGTATTTTAATAGTGATCCCTTCTATGTCTTTTCCTTCTGCTCTTTATTATTATCAGTACTCCATTCCCCTTATTCTCAGGTAACTAGTCAAGTGTAGAGAAATCAATGATAAGGATATCTGGTGCGTCTTGGAAGTCTGGAATCTCTCGGTGGTCTGGAATCTCTCAGCGATCTGGAAGGTCCTTAAAGTCTCTTAATCATCAGTTCCCTCACTCTGGTACAATGGTTAAGATGATACCCGATACTCCCCTCTATCCGTACCATCGTTGGTATAACCTGGACAACGATGTGTATGGTCACTTCAGTTGTTAACCTTCTCCCGTCACTAGGGTCTCCGGATCAGCCAGAGTCCCTCTCAATCTATCGACATCGGTCTGTGAAAAGTGTCCTTCAATCAGCCTACCCATAGGGAAGCTCAGAGTTACTGCTGCAAAGACACAAGCACAGACACACACAAAAGACAACAATGCTACCCAATGGCTGAGGTTGGAACACTCCTATAGTGGGAAACATGAATCTTAGTATCTGTCTCCACCACTTTTACCATTATTAAGGTAGCCAACAACACCTGGTACAGGCCCCTCCACATAGGGTCTTTCCAGCTCTTTCTTCTGTAGTCTTTTGCCATCACATAGTCTCCAGGGCACAGAAAATACTCAGATTATCCTACTCAGTTGGGCAGAGTTATCTTCACCCATGAAAAGAATATCTTAAGAACATTGTTAGGTTAGGTGAGACACAGTATGCTACTCATGTCCTCTCATCCGTCAAGAGAAGCCTTGAGATTATGAAGCACACCTGCTTCCAGCTTGTTGTAGTCCACTTATCTCATAGACAGACCACCTCTACACCATGCCTCCTATCACAAAAACAAAAATGATTTAACCTAACCCATAACACATTATTACTACTGCTCATATCCTTAATACACCTTGCATATTTCCCCACAAAACCATAATAAAACATTAAAACCTCTGTAATCCCAACTTCCCCCCTTGGACACATGCATCACATCGTGATTCATGTGTACAAAAAACTAAACAAAACAATATTGCCTATCAAACCTAAAATAATAACTAACCTTAAAATGACAACCCTTGAGCATATCTTTACTTAACTGTATTTCATAACACTATTCAAGGAATACCTCTCCTTCAGGACTAACCCTCTCACTACATCCTTGTCCTGTTTTGACTAATTTATATATAGGATTTATTCCAAATTATAAACTTCTTCACAATTATCCTTATTTTATCTAACCCCCTAATTCAGCATGCCTCTAGAATTCATAGTGCGGGTGATCAGCTCTGCTACAGACCTATATCCATCCTGCCCTGCCTCTCGAAAGTATTCGAAAGCCAAGTTAACAAACAGATCATCGACCATTTCGAATACCACCGTACCTTCTCCGCTATGCAATCCGGTTTCCGAGCTGGTCACGGGTGCACTTCAGCCACGCTCAAGGTCCTAAACGATATTATAACCGCGATTGATAATAGACAGTATGATAATAGACAGTACTGTGCAGCCGTCTTCATCGACCTGGCCAAGGCTTTCGACTCTGTCAACCACCGCATTCTTATTGGCAGACTAAATAGCCTTGGTTTCTCAAATGACTGCCTCGCCTGGTTCACCAACTACTTCTCAGATAGAGTTCAGTGTGTCAAATCGGAGGGCCTGTTGTCTGGACCTATGGCAGTCTCTATGGGGGTGCCACAGGGTTCAATTCTTGGGCCGACACTTTTCTCAGTGTATATCAATGATGTCGCTCTTGCTGCTGGTGACTCTCAGATCCACCTCTACGCAGACGACACCATTTTGTATACATCTGGCCCTTCATTGGACACTGTGTTAACAAACCTCCAAACGAGCTTCAATGCCATACAACAATCATTCAGTAGCCTCCAACTGCTCTTAAACACTAGTAAAACTAAATGCATGCTTTTCAATCGAACGCTGCTGGCACCCGCCCACCCGACTAGAATCACCACTCTCGACGGGTCTGACCTAGAGTATGTGGACAACTACAAATACCTAGGTGTCTGGTTAGACTGTAAACTCAACTTCCAGACTCACATAAAGAATCTCCAATCCAAAGTTAAATCTAGAATCGGCTTCCTATTTCGCAATAAAGCCTCCTTCACTCATGCTGCCAAACATGCCCTCGTAAAACTGACTATCCTACCGATCCTTGACTTCGGCGATGTAATTTACAAAATAGCCTCCAACACTCTACTCAGCAAATTGGATGTAGTCTATCACAGTGCCATCCGTTTTGTCTCCAAAGCCCCATACACTACCCACCACTGTGACCTGTACGCTCTTGTTGGCTGGTCCTCACTACATGTTCGTCGTCAAACCCACTGGCTCCAGGCCATCTATAAATCACTGCTAGGCAAATCCCCGCCTTATCTTAGCTCATTGGTCACCATAGCAGCACCCACCCGTAGTCTGCGCTCCAGCAGGTATATCTCACTGGTCATTCCCAAAGCCAACACCTCCTTTGGCCGCCATTCCTTCCAGTTCTCTGCTGCCAATGACTGGAACGAATTGCAAAAATCTCTGAAGCTGGAGACTCTTATCTCCCTCAATAACTTTAAGCATCAGTTGTCAGAGCACCTTACCGATCACTGCACCTGTACACAGCCCATCTGAAATTAGCCCACCCAACTACCTCATCCCTATATTGTTATTTATTTTGTTCTTTTGCACCCCAGTATCTCTATTTGCACATAATCTCTTGCACATCTAGCATTCCAGTGTTAATACTATTGTAATTATTCTGCACTATAGCCTATTTATTGCCTTACCTCCATAACTTGCTACATTTGCACACACTGTATATATATTTTCTGTTGTATTTCTGACTTTATGTTTTTTACCCCATATGTAACTCTGTGTTGTTTTTATTGCACTACTTTGCTTTATCTTGGCCAGGTCGCAGTTGTAAATGAGAACCTGTTCTCAACTGGCTTACCTGGTTAAATAAAGGTGAAAAAAAAAAAAAAAAGGTCGCACTATAAAGCCAGGACAGATTTCAGAGGTCATTGAAATCATTCAATGAATTGTTTCATCCAATAGTATACTACTCCTAACAACCATCGAGACCTTTCATAAATGTTGTAAGTCCTTAGTACAGCTCTTTTCAAAATAAATCACACATATTTACTTATCCCTCAGTAAATAAAACCCAAATTACATGTGTATGCCCCTTTAAGATATTTCACTTCCATCCCATCTAAAAACCCCAAATAGAAATAAAAATCCTATACAACTAACATTTCATACTAAGTAGTTTGTTTGTGGTTATTCGAACACCATATAGTAAAACAATAAACAAACAAAAATGGCCAGGCCTTATTTATTTTGGTAGCTCCCTATGACAACCTAAAAATAAAACTACTTAATTTTACTAACTAGTTCCACCCTAGCCTACAGACTTTTTTAACCTCCCAATAAAAAATCCCCATGTTCCTGGAAGAGAAAGTATACATGTCGTTAACATATAATCAACAATCCAAAGATAGTAATTACACACAAAACATCATACATATATCCCCAGTCCTATCTCATCAACAATCATTAACCCCAGCATCAATTTAAAATTGTTTGATACGTCGTGTCCTACCTTACCCCTAACATAATATTATAGGAGACTCCCATCAACCCTTAAAAGAAACTCCCACTTAGAAGACACTAGATAATAACACGTTTTATTATGTTAACTACACCTTCCACTATAAACCTATAACCCCATTTTAGTAATTTAAACGTCGCAAACTGTTGCATTGATGTTTAAACTTATTGTTTCATAATCCAAAACCCATAAAAAGATGTCTACTTAATCCATCAAGCCAACAGCAACAACTACCTCCCAAGGTTCAACGTACTATAAACAAATTATCGTTATCTGAAGTAATAAAACATCATAACTCACTGCTGTTTAAACAAACTATATAATGTCATAATAAAATGATCAATTATCAAATATCGTTCCTTATTCAACTATCGAGACATGTTCTTCATTAGTTAATCGTCTCCACAAAGCAATACTACCTAATAACATATTCTCATTCTCCTAAGTAGAAATAATTACTTCTATTAAACAATCCCATTCAACATCAAGTCAACCTGTCTCATCTCCCAATTAACTTATTTTTAAACCCTCTACAATATCTATCATACTCTACCGCTAATTTCCCTCATAATGGTACCTTAACAGATGACAAATTATTTTATATTTATAGTAAAAACCAATAAAACATCAAATTCACCAATATGCAATTTTAATTACTATGTTATCCTATCCAACATGGATTGGTAGGACAACATCTTTCCTATAATGTTATCAATGAAACCAGTAATTCCCATCAATAACATCATTGTAAAAGATTTGCTTTCTGTCCCTCACTGGATTCGAACCAGGGACCCTCTGCACACATTGACAACATTCACCACCGAAGCACCATTACCCGTCGCTCCACCAGTGCCACACAAAGCATCTACTTCCAGTTCATAGAGCAAGTGACGTCACCCAACGAAAACCGCACTAGCTCTCACCGCTAACTAGCTAGCAATTTCCTGCCGATAATATTCAACCTTCTACGACTTCCTACAAAATACGCGATCCTTGTAAACCTAACTTAACCCATAATGTCCCTTATAGCGCTCTCACGTTTCAGCAAGCCCCAATGTTTAACACCCACAGACAAAAATGGAAATTCTTCAATTTTTCCTAGCAGACCTAATAAAACACACTTTCAAACAGCGTTCTGCATTTACCTCTATCATAGGGTTTAAAAACGAACTTAACAACATTAATCATGCTAAATTTCCATAGTAACGTCATGTTTGGTTCAGTTGATCTATTACCATAAAAGACATTCACTTCTCCATGCGTCGTAAACTATATCCTATTTCTCCTGTAATCAACTAAAATCATAGCCACGCAATTAAACCATCACCCCGCCATTACAGAATGAATGAGATCTATTAATCTATCCTTTCTAAGTAAGCTACAAGTAACACCAAACACTTGCTGTAGTTTACCATCATATATTGAAATCATCCATTTATCACAATCCAATTTATTTATAGACATATTCCACCATTGTCACTCGTTTAATCTAGCAAAACCTTATTCAATGACTAAAAATTACTACCACGTACTCTCCTCTCCGTTAATATTTTAGTCATTTAGCAGATTCTCTTATTCCAAGCGACACACAATTAGTGGGCTCATACATTATTATACTTATACTAGCCCCCCTTGGGAATCGAACACCCAACCCTGGCGTTGCAAACACCGTGCTCTACCAACTGAGCTACAGAGGACCACAGATGAGCGTATAGTGCCTTTTTCTGATAATGTTATAATTGTAGCCTATTGCATTAATCTCTTGCCCTATTTTTCAACTCCTGGCAAGCTCGCCAATTATGTGGTAGAAATATTTGGCTAATAATTAATCAACTCAAAAATATCTCTCAAGACACCAGAGCTTGTGAATCCAAGAATTAGACTTTATTGCATAACAAAGCCGAGCTTGATCCATGGAACAACTGTCTCTCTCTGGCTTAGAGATCTCTTATATACACACAAATGAACAAACATGCGTACATTCCTAACTTATTTTAGTTCTGCACCACCCTTCTTTTTCAACGTCCAGCTGTCACACAATGTCCACTCCAAAAGGTCATGAATGCTTTTTTCTATATGAAGCCTCTCATTCTATCATTCTATTGGCTGCGTGGCTTAGGCCCCTTCTTAAAAAAGAACTAATGTAATGCACACTGTTGAGAGCCTCTGTGAAAGAACACATGCATTCATTTAAAACACAGCATATACTACATGTCTATATTCCTTATTTAAGCATGTATCTGGATTATAAAATATCAAACATGTTTATTATATTTTACCTTTGACATCTCCCTACATGTGCCTTAATGATACATAAAATAATACCATAATGATGCCATCTATTTTGTGAAGTGCACCAGTCCCTCCTGCAGCAAAGCACCCCCACAGCATGATGCTGCCACCCCCGTGCTTCACGGTTGGGAAGGTCTTCTTCGGCTTGCAAGTACTCCCCTTTTTCCTCCAAACATAACGATTGTGATAATGGCCAAACAGTTCTATTTTTGTTTCTTCAGACCAGAGGACATTTCTCCAAAATGTACGATCTTTGTCCCCATGTGCAGTTGCAAACCGTAGTCTGACTTTTTTATGGCGGTTTTGGAGCAGTGCCTTCTTCCTTGCTGAGCGGCCTTTCAGGTTATGTCGATATAGGACTCGTTTTACTGTGGATATAGATACTTTTGTATCTGTTTCCTCCAGCATCTTCACAAGGTCCTTTGCTGTTCTGGGATTGATTTGCACTTTTCGCACCAAAGTACGTTCATCTCTAGGAGACAGAACGCGTCTCCTTCCTGAGCGGTATGACGGCTGCGTGGTCCCATGGTGTTTATACTTGCATACTATTGTTTGTACAGATGAACGTGGTACCTTCAGGCGTTTGGAAATTGCTCCCAAGGATGAACCAGACTTGTGGAGGTCTACAATTTCCTTTCTGAGGTCTTGGCTGATTTCTTTTGATTTTCCCATGATGTCAAGCAAAGAGGCACTGAGTTTGAAGGTAGGCCTTGAAATACGTCCATAGGTACACCTCCAATTTACTCAAATGATGTCAATTAGCCTATCAGAAGCTTCTAAAGCCATGACATCATTTTCTGGAATTTTCCAAGCTGTTTAAAGGCACAGTCAACTTAGTGTATGTAAACTTCTGACCCACTGGAATTGTGATACAGTGAATTATAAGTGAAATAATCTGTCTGTAAACAATTGTTGGAAAAATTACTTGTGTCATGCACAAAGTAGATGTCCTAACCGACTTGCAAAAACTATAGTTTGTTAACAAGAAATGTGTGGAGTGGTTGAAAAACGAGTTTTAATGACTCTAACCTAATTGTATGTAAACTTCAGACTTCAACTGTAAACTTGACCTACAAGGCTCTGTAAGCAAGCAAATGTTTCCATTTTGTACCACTTATACCACGTTTAAACCGTTTTGAATACACCTCTGAAGTACTGTAGATCAGGTAATATCACCACTGTTTTATAAAAAAAAAGTATATCTTACCACTAAAAGGCCGTATGATATGTGCTTACTGCTTACCCGTAATTCCTTTAATTTTAGTTTGCCAATATGAATTTTGAGGACAATTATTTTTAATGTAATACAATTGTATCGATGCAAATGTATTCCATATAATTAAAGTATTCATTTAAATTATTTTGTTAAAATAAATAATCAATCACATTGCAGTATTAGGTAGGCCACTACTGACATCATCAAGTAACAGGACTTTCCTTCAATGATGCGTGCGTGTGTAAATTCGCTCTGCCTATCTACTCCGATTATATCGCACTCTCGTCTGAGTGTGCCAGAGCACAGAATAACTGATGAATTTACTAACGCTCAACACCCGTTGAATATGGCCAGTGTCAGTAAACGTTGGCAGAAAAGCGTAATTAAATTGGTGCCAGCAGCATAGTTACAGTCACCAACGCTCTGGATAACATGAAAACAGCCTAACCAGCTCTGCTAGGGTGAGTAAAATGGTCAGAGTGAGGTGTTCTGTTATTTGTGTCTGGAAGTAGCTAGCAAGCTGGCCAACGTTAGCCAGTTAGCTTGGGTGCTTGACTGCGGTTGAGGTCAGAACGCTCGGATCAACCCTACTCTTCCGCCAGAGCATCCGAAATGTGCGCTCTGAATTTACGAACGGACAATATGACAACGCTCTGAATTTATGAACGCCCAGAGCACACTCTGAGCGCTCTCTGGCACTCAAAAAATCAAATCAAATGTTATTTGTCACATACACGTGTTTAGCAGATGTTATAGCGGGTGTAGCGGAATGCTTGTGCTTCTAGCTCCGACAGTGCAGTAATATCTAACAATTTCACAACATATACCCAATACACACAAAAAGTAAGGCATGGGATTTAAGAATATATACATAAGGACAAGCAATGACAGAGCGGCATGGACTAAGATACAGAATAATATTATAGAATAGAATGCAGTATATACATATGAGATGAGTAGTGCAAGATATGTAAACATTATTAAAGTGACTAGTGTTCCATTTCTTAAAGTGGCCAGTGATTTCAATAGGCAGCAGCAGCCTCTAATGTGCTAGTGATGGCTATTTAACAGTCTGATGGCCTTGAGATAGAAGGTGTTTTTCATTTTCTCGGTCCCAGCTTTGATGCACCTGTACTGACCTCGCCTTCTGCATGATAGCGAGGTGAACAGGCACTGGCTCGGGTGGTTGATGTCCTTGATTATCTTTTTGGCCTTCCTGTGACATCGGGTGTTGTATCTGTCTTGGAGGGCGGGTAGTTTGCCCCCGGTAATGCGTTCGGCAAACCGCACCACCCTCTGGAGAGCCCTGCGGTTGTGGGCGGTGCAGTTGCCGTACCAGGCGGTGATACAGCCCGACAGGATGCTCTCAATTGTGCATCTGTAAAAGTTTGTGAGGGTTTTAGGTGATAAGCCACATTTCTTGAGCCTCCTGAGGTTGAAGAGGCTCTGTTGCGCCTTCTTCACCACACTGTCTGTGTGGGTGGACCATTTCAGTTTGTCGGTGATGTGTCAAGAAACTTGAAGCTTTCCACCTTCTCCACTGCGGTCCCGTCGATGTGAATAGGGTGCTGTTTCCTGAAGTCCACGATCATCTCCTTTGTTTTGTTGATGGTGAGTGAGAGGTTATTTTCCTGGCACCACACTCCCAGAGCCCTCACCTCCTCCCTGTAGTCGGTCTCGTCATTGTTGGTAATCAAGCCTACTACTGTTGTGTCGTCTGCAAACTTGATTGAGTTGGAGGCGTGCTTTGCCACGCAGTCATGGGTGAACAGGGAGTACAGGAGGGGGCTGAGCACGCACCCTTGTGGGGCTCCAGTGTTGAAGATCAGCGAAGTGGAGATGTTTCCTACCTTCACCACCTGGGGGTGGCCCGTCAGGAAGTCCAGGACCCAGTTGCACAGGGTGGGGATCAGACCCAGGGCCTCAAGCTTAATGATGAGCTTGGAGGGTACCATGGTGTTGAATGCTGAGCTATAGTCAATGAACAGCATTCTTACATAGGTATTCCTCTTGTCCAGATGGGATAGGGCAGTGTGCAGTGTGATGGCAATTGCATCGTCTGTGGATCTATTGGGGCGGTAAGCAAATTGAAGTGGGTCTAGGGTGACAGGTAAGGTAGAGGTGATATGATCCTTAACTAGCCTCTCAAAGCACTTCATGATGACAGAGGTGAGTGCTACAGGGCGATAGTCATTTAGTTCAGTTACCTTTGCTTTCTTGGGTACAGGAACAATGGTGGCCCTCTTGAAGCATGTGGGAACAGCAGACTGGGAAAGGGAGAGATTGAATATGTCCATGAACACACCAGCCAGCTGGTCTGCGCATGCTCTGAGGACGCGGCTAGGGATGCCGTCTGGGCCAGCAGCCTTGCAGGGGTTAACATGCTTAAATGTCTTAATCACGTTGGCCATGGAGAAGGAGAGGCACACAGTTCTTGGTAGTGGGCCTCGTCAGTGGCACTGTGTTATCCTCAAAGCGGGCGAAGGTGTTTAGCTTGTCTGGAAGCGAGACGTCGGTGTCGGCGACGTGGCTGGTGTTCTTTTTGTAGTCCGTGATTGTCTGTAGACCCTGCCACATACGTCTCGTGTCTGAGCCGTTGAATTGCGACTCCACTTTGTCTCTATGCTGATGTTTTGCCAGTTTAATTGCCTTGCGGAGTGAGTAGCTACACTGTTTTTATTCTGCCATATTCCCAGTCACCTTGCCATGGTTGAATGCGGTGGTTCGCGCTTTCAGATTTGCGCGAATGCTGCCGTCTATCCACGGTTTCTGGTTAGGGTAGGTTTTAATAGTCACAGTGGGCACAACATCACCTATACACTTCCTGATAAACTCAATCACTGTTTCAGTGTATATGTCTAAATTATTTTCGGAAGCTACCCGGAACATATCCCAGTCCGCGTGATCAAAACAATCTTGAAGCGTGGATTCCGATTGGTCAGACCAACGTTGAATAGTCCTTAGCACTGGTACTTCCTGTTTGAGTTTCTGCCTATAGGAAGGGAGAAGCAAAATGGAGTCGTGGTCAGATTTGCCGAAAGGAGGGCGGGGGAGGGCCTTATAACCATCCCGGAAGTTTGAATAGCAATGGTCGAGGATTTTAGCAGCGCGAGTACAACAGTCGAACTTTGGCAGCCTAGTCCTCAAATTTGCTTTGATAAAATCCCAGGCTACAATAAATGCAGCCTCAGGATATGTGGTTTCCAGTTTGCATAACGTCCAGTGAAGTTCTTTGAGGGCCGTCGTGGTATCAGCTTGAGGGGGGATATACACGGCCGTGACTATAACCAAATAAATTATCTTGGGAGATAATACGGTCGGCATTTGATTGTGAGATATTCTAGGTCGGGTGAACAGAAGGACTCAAGTTCCTCTATGTTACTACAATTACACCACGAGTCGTTAATCATGAAACACACACCTCCGCCCTTCTGCTTCTCGGAGAGATATTTATTCCTGTCTGCGCCATGAACTGAGAACCCATCTGGCTGGACCGATTCCGACAGAATATCCAGAGAGAGACATGTTTCCGTGAAACAGAGTATGTTACAGGCCCTGATGTCTCTCTGGAAAGAAATCATTGCCCGTAGTTCGTCGACTTTGTTAGCCAAAGATTGAACATTAGCGAGTAGAATACTTGGAAGCGGTGGGTGGTGTGCGCGCCTCAGATCGAGGGAGATTATCAGTGGTCTTGTATGTCTTCCATTTCCTAATAATTGCTCCCACTGTTGATTTCTTCAAACCAAGCTGCTTACCTATTGCAGATTCAGTCTTCCCAGCCTGGTGCAGGTCTACAATTTTGTTTTTGGTGTCCTTTGACAGCTCTTTGGTCTTGGCCAGGGTGGAGTTTGGAGTGTGACTGTTTGAGGTTGTGGACAGGTGTCTTTTATACTGAAAACAAGATTTTTTTTCTCAATTTGTCTGTCATAGTTGACGTGTACCTATGATGAAAATTACAGGCCTCTCTCATCTTTTTAAGTGGGAGAACTTGCACAATTGGTGGCTGACTAAATACTTTTTTCCCCCACTGTATATAGAAATAAAAATGTATTACCTGCATGTGATTCTGTAAGAGGATTTGGAAAAAGTCAAGTTTTGGTGCTCCGTAAAAAAATGACATGTCCTCTTAAAACTGCTTTGGGACAGTTTGAAATTTACTGGGGTAGGAGGGTTGGTCCAAAATAGTGAATTTTACATTCACCATTTTGCAGGTTTTCCATATAGCCCAATTTCCTCATCTGCTTGCATGCGCCTCCCTATCAAGGTGTTTTGGTACTTCCCTTGTGCACTACTCTTTACCAGTCAACTGTCTTTCCATAGTGACAATAGTGGTAGGTGGATTGTTTGTCCAGACTTGCAGTAGGCTAACTAGCAATCATATCACACATAAAGTCATTCAATTCTGCACACATTTTCTATGTAAATCCACAAGATAGAGCAAATAACTGATAGGCAGCGGAGATACCAGGTGTGTCATTGCGCATGAAAGAACAGTGAAGAAACGCAGCTCAAAAATCTCCCCAATTGATTTTGTTATGGACAATAATATTATCGCAAAAGCCCTGTTATTTGAATTTCATTCCTTCTGAATCAGTTGTGTGTATACTCTCGACAGATTATAGAAACGCACAGTAGCAGGCCAGTCTGGCTGTATTTTTACTTCTGATAATGATGCGCTGTCTATTGCCGATCATCATTCTCACAAATCGTCCTATATAGTGTGGCCACATAGACCAATGCTCCCAGCATGCCCAGTTATTCAGGAAAGCTTAACACACATTCTGCCTCCTTTCCGATCCGAGTGGCTATTCATTGACCTAGAACCTAACGCTTCAATATAGGCTAAATATTTGTCATTGAACTTTTTTAATGAGTTACCGTTTATGTGGGCTCCCGAGTGGCGCAGCGGTCTAAGGCACTGCATCTCAGTGCTTGAGGCGTCACTACAGACCCCCTGGTTCGATTCCAGGCTGTATCACAACCGGCCGTGATTGGGAGTCCCATAGGGCGGCGCACAATTGGCCCAGTGTCATCCGGGTTTGGCCGGTGTAGGCCGTCATTGTAAATAAGAATTTGTTCTTAACTGACTTGCTTAGTTAAATAAAGGAAGAAAAAAAATGTGTGGCATAAACACAACTAATCACAATGTTTTCATCTGAATACTGGTAGGCTACTTCAAAAGTGTCCTGCAGGCTACCTGCAGATGTTCACCCACTCCACTCTAATACAATTCCAGCATCCAAACTGCGCAATGGCCATTCGATTCATGGAAAGGGACAACTGTTACAAAACACCAAAAAGTTTAATAACATTCGAAGATTGTCAAACCTTCGATACTGAGTAGGGAGGGATGTATTTTGTGTTTGTCAAGATTGATATAACTTGATTGTGGTGTTGAAAACTCAAACTATGATGATAAGCGCTCAAAGTAATCGGTATGCAGTTATGCGTTGCTTATTGGTTGTTTGTGGTGCATTGGAACAGAAACCTGGGTGGAAAAGTTGTTGCATATATTTTATATAATTATAAATATAGCATCAAAATGTTTCAAAATCTGATTTCCCCCTAGCTGATCATTGCCTGCAGCCGGCTCTGATCGTAGTGTAATGAGGCAGGCAGAGAGAGTGAGCTCGACCGTGGTGGTCAGTGAACCCTCAACCTACTGGCCCGTTACCCCTGCATTGACTGTGCCACAAAACTATGCTGAAGTGGTAGAGTCAACATCCGCATTTATTAACACAGGGTTGCTACAGTTATTGTTATTTATGGTGGTAATTATTTTTTTTGTAAATGTTAAGAGGAGGGAGGGTGTGTAACTTATTTTACGGTACAAGGAGGGTTTTTAACGTTGGGGAGAGGGATGCATTTTTTTAATGACACCTCGACTTGGACCAGCACTGCTGGTATATGTCTGTTGCTAGGCTGTTCCACCTCTGTAATGTTGTTTTCTCTTTAAGGTCTACTTATGGGCAGACAGCCCAGAGGTTTGAAGACCTGCAGCATTCCTGTGGATATACATTTTGTGTTTTGTCTGAGATTTTATATTTGTGTTTCTGATGTGCATGGCTGCCACTTTCAAAGATTGACCTGAGGACACAGGCCATCAGTGGATGGTCCCTCCGAGAATGTAATGAAACATGTTGTTTTTATGTTGACTCATAACCGGCCGTTAACATTTTACATTTTAGTCATTTAGCAGACGCTCTTATCCAGAGCGACTTACAGTTAGCACATACATTATTTTATCGAACCCACAACCCTGGCATAGCAAACGCCATGCTTTACCAACTGAGCTACATCCCCTGCTGGCCATTCCCTCCCCTACCCTGGACGACGCTGGGCCAATTGTGCGCCGCCCCATGGGTCTCCCGGTCGCGGCCGGCTACGACAGAGCCTGGATTCGAACCAGGATCTCTAGTGGCACAGCTAGCACTGCAATGCAGTGCCTTAGACCACTGCGCCACTCGGAGAGACAAATCATGACTCACTGCTTAACGTGTTCTAGAACCCTTTTGATTGTTACCAATAGCCATGTATTTAGAGGGTTAGGACATTGAGGTTTCAGCATTATGATGCATTTACATGACACTTCGACAGTCTATGGCAGCCTTGTTAGCTATGGCTGGTTAGGTGGATCAGTGTCTATTATAGCTTCCTGGAGCCTGTGGGTAAGATCATGGTGCGCCGCACTGCCACCAGGCCACAGGCTCTGAAGACAGTGAAGTTCAAAAGTGAGAGTGAAACCATAGGTCTTCATTGTGGGGTGGGACTGTTGTGGATGAGTGTTTTTTTATAGGGTGATGTCAGTTATTCCTGACACCATTTGGCATTAGCCTAATTCTACATTTCCTGCCACTAGACTCTTCTAAGAACTAGTTTGTCTTTCAGGTCTGTATCTTTATGGAGGTCACAACTGGATGTGTGCTCTGCTACACCTCTGCAGATGGACTCAACCACAAGCCTGGGAGAAAAAAGGCCATCCCACTGGTCATTATCAGTGTTGCCATTTTCTATGGCTTATGGGCATTTGATGACTTCGGATGATAGGCCTATGTGGTTTCAATTCCTCATCAAACCACTGGGATTTAACAGTTTTTACAGTCATTTTCTTAATGGGTGCATGCTTATTAGTAACTGGAATAAGTAATTTCATAAATGTGTCGAGTGCAGCGTCTGGTTGCTCCTCATTACACACCACAGACCAGCAAATATTATTTACATCAACATAGGAATCACTACAAAACTTATTGTATGACCTCTTATACACTATATTAGGCCCAGCCTTTGGAACTTAGATTTTCCTACATATGGCTACTATATTGTGATCACTACACCTGATGGATTTTAAAGCAGATTTCTGCAGCATTAGTAAAGATGTGATCAATACATGTTGATGATTTCATTCATGTGCTGTTTGTAAATACCCTGGTAGGTTGACTGATAACCTGAACCAGGTTGCAGGCACTGGTTACAGTTTGAAGCTTTTTCTTGAGTGGGCAGCTTGATGAAAGCCAGTCAATAGCCAGAAAATATACCCATGTATTGCTACCACTGTATCATCAAAGGTATTAACCCAATGAGTTTCAGATATATCAAAATATAAATGTCATCTGTCACTAGCAAGTTATTGATTTCATAAACCTTGTTTCTTAGGCTACATATGTTAATGTGGGCTATTTTTAGCACTTTTCTGGGATGCTTGATTGTTTTTATTGCTTTACTGGGAAGCTTATCAGAAGTAGACATTACAATGTTATTTCTGTTTGAGCTGATAGTGCAGGGTGAGCTGCACACAGTGGACTTCATACTAGGGCACACCGCCGCAGTGCTAACAGTATAACTCTGGTTAATAGGCACATGATTACTGTATACAATAGCTGTAGGATAGACAGAGGCATTCTGGGGAGTTAAGAGACATATATTAGGTTACTTACATTGTGACTGCCAACACCCCTGGGATAATGGACATTTGCTCAGCGACACAATGGTAGGGATTATCTGAGTTGGGCTTGGGTCATTGATAAGTCATTGTCTCAACGCAGCCTTGAAATGCGTGGACAGAGTCCAGGAGCCAAGATGATTTCGATGGACTCCGGCATTCCTGTAGCGCATCTGCTATTCTAACGCATCTAATATTTTAGCCAGGTGTGTAATGCCAGTAGCCTGCAGAATCTTTCACACCCACGGCCCAACCATGGTACCGGACCTGAAATATTTGGCCACTTTTTGGAGTCTTTCAGAGCTAGAATCAGTTCTTCAAGATCAATTTTCAGTAGTTCCGAGCTAGCCCTCCTAACGTCGTTTAAACCCACATGGATCACGACAGCGTCAGCTCCCGGCAGCTGTCATAGAATGGTCGGAAGCAGCCTTGTAATGTCCCGTACCTCCAGGCTAGCACAGGGTTTTTGCCCGGGAACCAAGATGTTTCTTACCATAGAGCTGCCGATGACGACAGCTGGTGCAATGGCTGAGGGGGTCCGGCCGTGGTTTCGCATATCTGGTTTCGTTATATCTCTGTGCTTGAACAATGCAAATATCGTGTGGCTTCATCAAGGGAAATTGCAAAGGGGTTGTAAACAATTGGGTTGCGAATGAAAGAATGTTGATTTGATTTAGTTTGAAGTGAAGTTTCCTGTAGATGAATGGTACATTGATCTAGTACGTCTGTCTATCTGCAGCGACCTCTACTCCTGTGACGTCCACTATGAAGCTCTTCCTGGAGGGCTGTCTGTCCCATCTCTCCTTCTCTCTCCCCTACAAAGGTAACACACTAATGGTGTTGGGACAGGATCCAGGGCCATGCATTTCTTTAAAAGACTATCACCAAACCACCGCCCACCATCACCATACAGACTCCATAACCGTTTCTACACAATGTTCTCAACTTAGCAAAGCCTGATGAAGACCATTTACAGTTGTGAATGCTACACTATTTCTGTGGAAATAGATTATTCGTCTGGTGGAAAAATATGCATTTTCCACCCAGACTAGGCTGTAGATATAGTGTAGGAATGTACCCTCTCTTCAGAGAGTTTTTTCACCTCTTGCAGGTCTCTCTCTCTCTTTCCCTTGACACTGGAGGTGTGTTACGGCTGTCAACAAGCTCAGACCCATCCTAGAACAGATAAACCGAAGGTGCAGACCTCCTCTCTCCAGCTCCTGCACTACAAATCAACCTGTAAAAACAAGATACCATTTTTCCTTCCCATCTCTACCCTTTTATATCTTAACATATACTGACTTACGTATACACTTGTGTAGCCGTTGTGCTGATTTGACTATGCCCCTATAAAAAAGAGGAGAATGCCCGGCTGGAGCAGACAGGCCATGCGTGCCCCCTGGTGGCTCAACACTACCGGAACTATAAGATCTGCCAGCCGTCACAGCCGGTCCCAGCTCTGGAAACAAATACAATCATTTGTGCTTGGTTCATAGAACCGCGGTTAAGTCACTAACCTCCGGTAGCCAATGTATGCGGTTGTAATAAAAATAGTGTTTTTCGTTTCTTGTGACAAATGTGGCTCTATCTTTTGAACAGTTTAAGCTACAAAATATTATGACCTCATCACTGAAAGATAAGACTCTCGGGAACAGGTACGTCTCTTCTGTTTCCCTCTACAATGCCCACAAGCCGCACAGGTCTTATTAGAACAGAGTGGACAAGACCAGGCACTAAATCAGACGGGGAAAAGAACATCAATGATGATGTTATTTTCTACACAGAAGATCGTACAAAATTATTGCCTGATCTTCTGAATTTCCCAATACCTTTCTGATGCATTTCAGTCACTTCAAGCCATACTTCCTTCAGATTGAAATACTGTCAAACTCAAAAATACTGTCAGACTGATTTGTAATAGACTCATAGCCCCTATTAAAAAAAGTTAACATTGTCCGTTGATTACATCACTTTTTTTACATGGCCGGGTCGCAATTTTTTTTAAATATCAAAATGGGGTTGCGGGCCAAAAAAGTTGTTCACGTCCCTCACCCATGCCCGAATCGCCCAATGGTTCCCCCGCCCATTTCACTTCCTTAATTGAAAATGAATGGGCATCTGTGGTTTCATTGCCCCCCAACGTCCTATGTGGATCTCTTGCGTCTTCCAAAAACTGCACTACGGCCTGCCTGATGGAACCTTGCCTCGTCACACCTTGCCTCGTCTTGGTGGTCTACGTCACCTCCTCCCTCTGCCTCCCAGTCCAGGGCCCGCAACGTGGAGGTCATCCTGCAGAGGGTCCACTACAGGCAGGTCCATGCCTCCGCCAACCCCTTTGCCAAGGTGAGGAGCTGGGGGTGTGGAGGAGGTGTTACTTCTGTCCAAATGATACCCACATTATATGGTGCACAATAAGGGGGATAGGGTGTCTTTAGGGACATGTCTGATTATCTGTGTCTGATCATGGCTCAGACATACATTAGGAGTATGCCGGATGATTTTGCTGTTTGTTGAGTGTTAAATATTTGATGTTTATACAACGGGTGGGTCTAATCCTGAATGCTGATTGGTTAAAACCAGTCTATTCCACAAGTTACCACCGGCTAAATCTGACGTTAAAATGCCTATTTACTTTGTTTGATCTGTCTGCGCAATCCACTGTCTCATCATCCCAGCCATCCACTATAAAAAGCATCTAGACATTATCTCACATTTCTTTTAGACTAACATTTAGTTTTCAACAGCGGAGATTTGTATAAACCTTGCTATCTGTCTCTCTGACATCTGTCCCATAGTAATGAGCGTGTTGGGAGTCAGGACGAGACAGACAGGCAGCAGGCAGCGTTTCTCAACCAGTCGAAATCATGAATCATCTGGCGTCATTTTTCAGGATAGATACAAAGAAGTGTCAATTGACAAAAGGTCAAACAAAACGAAGTGCAGCTAGTTTGCAATCTTTCCAGCTTCAGTTTGAAGTGATTGTGTTAGCTGTGTTGTTGGCTAGCTTCTCTGAGCAACAGTGTCCTGACGAGTGAGCACATTTTCTATGCCAGGCGAAATCGCGCCTCATTAGCTCATTGTTATGGATGTATCCAAATAAATGTCTCTAGAAAACAGCTTAAACAAATGCAAATGCAGCTATTTTGCTGTTATTCTGGCTGCACTGTAAGTTAGCCATAGTTGGCTAGCTAGCAAGCAAGGGATAATAACATTGCCAGCCAGTATGGCAATGGAACATTTAGAACGAACAAAAAGACTGAACGACTGGGTCGCGTCTCTAGCAACTGAACCGATAGAATGAATGACCAGCCGGCTTGTGAAGCAACCCTAGATTTGTGTAGGGACTACATCTTGTGGAAGGATGAAATAGTATGAATACATTAATATGGGGGCACAAGGAGGAACAGGGGGTTTGGAAGGAGTTGATTATGGTTGGGACAGTTTATGAGATCACTATCCTACTGATGGCTGGGTGCTATAGTTGTCCCTTAATAATTTTGACTTTTTCTCCTTTTCCTCCATGATCACTGATCTGGCAACACTTGAAAGGTGGAGGCAATATGGTGCAAACCTATTCAGTTCTCTCATGAAGGAAAGAAGACGAGGAAAATTAGTCTGTTATAGTATTGAGACACATCCTGTGTGTGTTTTGTGTATCTCCTGTATGGAGGGGCGGGGCTCTTCCTGGTTTGGTTGAGGGCCGACTCCCATGTGACCTTTTTCCCCCCTCTTTTTCCATTTGCCTCTGGTGAGACCGGCCCAACAGACTGGGAAGCACTCACTCAGACAATCACAGCTTTGTCACCATCTGTGTGTTTGTAATGTGTGTTACTGTTTATGTGTGTGCAGCAACCAACACTTGCACTTGACCCCCCCCCCACCCTTTCTAGCTCTGATTTTGTTGATAGTGACTTTAGTGAGGAAACGTGTACCTACTATGCCTGTGATATGTGGTTGTCCCACCTAGCTATCTTAAGATTAATGCGCTGTAAGTCTGCTAAATGACTCATGTAAAATCTAAATGTGTGTGTGTTTCTGTGTGTGCGTGCGTGTGTGTGTGACTATGACTGTCTGTGTGTGTTTGTCTGCACTCCCATTTATGAAGATGGATTTATGGTTTGCTGCCAGGGCACATTTTAGAAAGAGCGGAGGGAGGGAGGGAGGGAGGGAGGGGATGCAGTGACAGGACCCCACAGAGTGATGGTCATGCAGGGAACTTTAATATGCACATACATGCAAATATAATGCAGTGCAGGGCAGAATGCACCCAACAATAAAGAAAAGGCCACTTAATGAAGGTTATGACTGAATAATTCAACCTAATAAGAGCAGAGAGTGACACACACAATGACTGCATTGGGCTCAGATGAAAAACAATAAGCCATCTTATTTTCTTTGATATGTAAATAAGGTGTGTTTCCGTGTTATTGTGCAGATAGATAAAGACACAGTGAAAGGACTTTCTCTGTACTATTATTTACGTTTACATTTACGTCATTTAGCAGACGCTCTTATCCAGAGCGACTTACAGTTAGTGCATACATTATAATTTTTTATTTAGATGGCCACGCAATAAGACTTTTAGTATTTTGCCTTAAAGTTGTGGTTTATAACCAAAACCACATTAAAATTAGCAAGTTCCTCTATTTGTATTTCTCTTTACCAACCTAAAACCCTTTACTGTCTTCTCTCCCTATGTGTGCAACTGGTCATGTGTCCACATATGTACGCCAGGGGAAAGTTGATTTTCAGAGACAGTGCCCACATGAAAAAATACTATAGTATACTGTTTTTACATACTTTACTGTAGTATTTACTGTAGTATACTGTAGGATTTACAGATAACTATAGTAAATACTGTAGTAAATGAAAACGGTAGTATATACTATAGTAATTCATGTAGTGTTTTTGTGGACTGTAGTATACTGTAGTATTTACTGTAGTGTTTTTATGGACTGTAGTATACTGTAGTATTTACTGTAGTGTTTTTGCGGACATTACTGTATTATTTACTAAAGTGTTTTATTTTATTATGTTTGAAATGGAAGTGGAGACTTTCTCCTTGAAGAAACCTACTGGACAAGTACTAAAAGAGCAAATGTTCCATAACCTGTAGGTAGGTAGGCAGGTAGGTATGTAGGTAGGACAGCTAGTTCAGCGCTTCTGCTCTTTTTCTATATGGAACACGGTATGGTCTATATTTGGCATGTAGGTTTCTCACTAACGGGTGGCACAGATTGGGATATGGGGAGGGGAATGGTATATGCAAATTAAATACTGTAGTATTTAGTATAGTTAAAGTGTAGTGTTTTTTTTTTACTGTACTGTTTTTCCGGACATTACTGTAGTATTTACTGCAGTGTTTTTTGTGGGTATAATACTGTAGTATTTACTATAGTATACTACAACATTATATAGTATGTACTACACATGATAGAGGGATACTACAGTGTGTAGTATAGTATTCTACAGTGTGTAGTATAGTATTCTACAGTATACTACAGTAAACTAGAGAATTCTATAGTAAGTACTGCAGTACTCTATAGTAAACTGTAGTATTTTTTAAATGTGGGTGCTTTGAATGGCTACGGCTTCAGGAAGACCAACATCCTGAAGGAGATTGCCAAAACCCATAGTGACCATGCCAAGGACAACTTCCTGCCCCACGACTACAAACTGGGGTGTCTGGCATAGAACCATATAAGACCCCATCACCTCGCTCACTGACTGGTCAAACAGCCAAGGGCCATCCCAGATTCTGCATGTGGGTTAACATGACACTTGATTCACATTAACTAGTGGCTCATGTAGAATGGAATGTCTTCACCCTTTGAGATTGTTCAGTATGATAACGGTCAGACTCCATTTGGCTCAGTCAGTGTAAGAATTTAACATGTTTTGCGATAAAATCAATACATTCACGCAGGCCAATGGACACGTGTTAACTCAAAAACACTCTCCACCTCTTAAAGCAAAGGCATTGACAGGAGTGTAAAGGATAGTGTGTATTGGCATCAGAAAGAGAGTGTATGTGTTTGAGTGTGGATGTGGATGTATCAGTGTGCTTGTTTGAGTGTTTATAGGGATTGTGCTGTGTCAGATCAATGCTGTGATGGATGAAATGGAAAACAGTAAGCGAGAGCCTCCTCTTGGCAGGCCTGTGACCAATGACTTCAAGTGGACTGTAGTGTTAGTCTGTCACTGAGCACAGCTTGACTGATCCAGGGTCTGGGAGGCCAAGTGTCCCGCTCAGAATCACCCAGCAGGACACAGTAAAGGGGATGGGCACATGGAGAACAGAGCCCTCAGGACCCGATCATCCTACTCCCACTACAAGGAAAAACCCTTCCCTGATCAGCTTCTGTCCAGGTAAAGAAACCCACACACATACACACACACACAAACACACACACTTGTTTGTTTTACTATCCTATTGGGGACCAAACAATTGATTCCAAAATACTATTTTCCCTAACCCCTAAACCTAACCCTAACCTTAACCACTAACCTTAACCCCTAACCCTAAACCTAACCCCTAACCCTAATTGTAACCCTAACCCTAAACCTAACCCCTAAGCCTAAAATAGGCTTTTTCTTTGTGGGGACTGGTGAAATGTCCCCACTTGTCAGAATTTTCCTTGTTTTACTATCCTTGTGAGGACTTCTGGTCCCCACAAGGATAGTAAAACCAAACACACACACACACACACACACAAAGAGCACAGTGGTTGGCGCTTCTTTATTGAAGACACTCGTCACAGTTGGTCTGTTTTAACGTCTGTCCCATCCTGACCACAACAGGAGCTAATGGCGCCTTTATGAGTGGGGGATATATGGAGATGGAATGGGGGGCAGACAGTATCTGACACATCTACTCTGGTAATCCCCCTGTCTTATGTCCTCTAGCGTTGAGCAGGGACCACGATCAATGGCCACTTTATGGCGGTGCAGGGAAGATGGGGGCAGAAGGAATATGTTTCCAGTATGGCTGCCCCTCGTGAATGCCATTTCACAGGCATGAGACACAATAAAACTAGCAATATGAAAGTACATGGAGCCGAAATGGCTGAGGTGGTAGTCGTAATAAATGCTGTGAAAGCCAAAATGGCTGGTTATGACATATTGTGTTTTTCCTGAAGGAGTGTCTCCAAAGCTCTTAGGAAAGGGGGAAGAGCCCAAACCACAAGTCATCTGTAATGTGCATATAAAACATTAAATAGACTCAAAATTATATATGATGTCACCATTGCATACAACTGCCTATTCTTGTTATTGAGATAATACCCCCGACGCTCCCCTCATATTGTGGCACATCTCAGGTACTATCAATGCTACAGATTCATAAGAACATTTGGCAGGTAATGTCATAACACTACACAGGGTTGTATTCACTGAAGTGTCAAAGCACCCAGATAAGACCAGAGGGATCCTGATGTACTCAGCGACCGCTGGAGGTAGAGAGATAGAGGGATGACATCTACTGCACTGTAGGTTCTATGAAAGAGCCTGGAGCCATGTCTGATGGATTATGTCAGCATTGATCCACCTGACTTAAGCGTTTCCTTGTTTTGCCCATGGCTTTTCCAACACCATTTACAAGTCCCCAACCAGGAGCCATGTTAGCATTGATAAGGCAAGTGGAGCAGGAGCACTCTGCGTTAGTGGTGGTGTGTGTCCTCAGTGTGACCTTGTGTCTAGCTCATCATAGGTCAGTAGGGTCACACCGTAGGCCATGTTATCACAACAGGGATCACTTCCTTGATTGACTTAATTGATGTCCAGGATGGAATCCCCACATTCAATCACTATAATGCTAATGCAGGTTGATGTTGCAATGTTTTGATGGAGGGGCATGGGTGGGTCAGGGCATGGGTCATGAAGGGAGACCCATGTGTGTAACCAATTTTAGGTTTCTAGGGATGGAATGGGATCCTGTCAAAGTCTCAGAGACATAACACTGGACATGGTGTTAGTGAGGTTTCCCATTATATTTGCATGCCTTTGAAAGTTGGCTGTGTTTTAATGAACCTCAATGATCTACTCCTGTATAGTAACTCTTCAGTCATTATCTCCATGCCAGAGACAGTGGGCTATCTCTAGTTGAATCCTCTATGGGAACTGTAAGCTAAATGCTACAACAGTTTTGGAGCTAAGCTATCTAACCTATCTCCCTGTCTCATATAGGCCTATCTCATGAGGAGGGTGACCCAGAAACACTTGGAGAGTCGTCCAGGCAGAAATGACAGAGAGGCCTCAACTAGTGTGACCTAGAAAAACCTGTCCCAAACCGAGTGTGACATTTGTCAACGTCCTATGTTCCATAGGAGCCAAGAGCTTAAGTCAAGTAAGTCATGAGGTGGACAGGCATGGTTTCCTTTTGCAATGCCAACATCCATACATCTGGTTGGGGTCACACCCATTTGACATGTACCATATCTTAGAGAAGACTACAGGGCATAGGGGAGTGTTATCAACTAATGCCACGTTTTCAGATAAGCTGAAGGGTATCCTTGCTGACATTGGACATGCCCCACATCATGAGATGATAAGCAGGTGGACAATGGGGACTGATATCTCACTGAGAAAAGGAGAGATAAAGAAAGAGAGGGTGAATGCAAATCGATGCAGGGTATAAACCAGACCTTTTCAGAGAATGCCCCCTGGGAACAGTCAGGCAGGCAGGAGGGCAGTGAGTCAACATAGTGCAAAAATGTATGCACTCACTACTGTATGTCACTCTGGATAAGAGCATCTGCTAAATGACTAAAATGTAAATGTCAATGTAAGCATGTACACATGCCTACACATGCCCTGCCAATCACACACATTGATCTGTCACACGCTTACATAAACAGTCATGGCACCATAAAACACAAACACACGGCCAGCGGCGATCAGCCTTCGACAGAGGAGAAGAATAAAAAAGCATTTTATCACTACAGATAAGACTTGCTTTATTATAATAGTGTAAGTGTTGTCACAAAAGTTTCTGTAAATGTTAATTTCAGTCGTGTCCCACTGGGCACAAACTGGTTGAATCAATGTTGTTTCAACGTAATTTGTCAATGTATTGTGACGTGGAAAATATATTGGATTTGAAATAAGTAATCAACTGTTGTTTTGAGGGTGAAATTTCAAGCACAGGATTATGTCATCATGGTAACCAAATGTCAACATAGACAAACATTGTATAAAATATGTAGACATTTTACCTTTAAAACAACGTCAGCTCTTCAACATTATATTCACTATCAGAAAAAAATACTATAGGTTGGGCAGCACCTCCTACTGGAAAATGTATCTATCTACAGCTATACCCTTTGGTCTTCCACCCAGGGTTTTGTCATTGACTATTACCAATGTGCTATTGTGAGAATGATTTTTGAAAGACCTCCACTTCTCCAACTAAATAGATTCACTGTTGCTATCGAAGTCATTCCCAAGGGTCGGTTAAACAGAGCAAATTAAATGTGACCATACTTTATCACTCATATATCATAAATGATGCTATTTAGGCCTAAATAGCATTTTCAAGTCATCAACAGCTATTGTTTCAATTCAACCCAGAATTCAACAAAAAATAGACAATACAATAGGCCTAGGGTTTCAAGCACTAGTTGATTTAAAATGTAATTATATTTAGTGATAGACTAAGTCAGTGGCACAGATTGAACTATCCAAGCAGAAGATACATCTCCTTCACATGTTGATAAAAATAAATAAATAAATTCAGCAAGCCATGACACCCACCATCTCAGATTATTTGGAATTTTTTTCTGTAGTTAGAAACAGATAAGATTGGCATTCCTGAAACATTATTTTGTTGACATTTTATTTGATCTCTGAGAAATTAAGCAAATTGATTGCACCCAAATTGGCCATCTTAATTTAAATAATGCAAGTGACTTCTATGACTGATTTATCTAAACAGGGGGGGAAAACATCACCAGATTCACAGGGAATACATTACATAGTATGGAGAAGCAATACTCCAAGCCACAGCTTCATGCTACTTGTCAAACATAGAGAACTAGGACTGTATACTGGTTGTTAGGGTTGGATTGGCATGGGGCGTGGGGGGGTCCGTGGGTGGTTTTTGACAATTATTTTTACTCATTGGTAGAAAGAAGTTTGGTCCAAATTGGATGTTGGGTACTTTATTTATTGAATATTATCTGAATCCTATAAATTAAAATGGCCAAATTGGGTGCAATCAATTAGCTTAATTTCAAATGATATATTAAATTATATATAAATAATGTTTCAGGAATGTTAATCGTATCTGTTACTAATAATAGAAACAATTTCAGAACAATCTGAGATGGTGGGTGTCGAAAACCTATTTCTTATGCTTTTTGAGGTGAAACGACCCACAAGATAAGCATATATATTTATTCTTATGTAGTCATATAAAGCGTCCATGTCCAAGATAGCATGCATAGGTCGTCACAGGTCTGTGGAGATTTTCACAATTGATGTAATAACCTGCAAATAATCTCGAATGGCATTGATCACTTGCACCATGTAATCTAAACTGCAATCCAGGTCATTTGGTTCCGCTATTAGATGAAGCACAGTGATAAAACATTAATCTGTTGTATAAATAAACACAATATCTGACATTGTATTCTCATTTGAACTTTGCTGTGCTTTTAAATATTTTTGAAAGCCCAGTGATAGACATTTGGGTGACAACTAAACCAAAAATCAGACATTGTTTTTCCATTGGAATTTTGTTGCACTTTTAGATGGTTGAAGGCATAATGATAACACATTGGAAATTCAACTAACTTTTGGCTGTCTTTTTGAGTGGGTGAATATAGGTTGCAATATCATTGATCAACGTCTCAACCAAATATTACCCAATTATCCACGTTCAAATGGCGTGGTGTGCCCAGTACAGCCTGCAGGTCCTCTAATAGCTGGTTCAGCAGGCGGTCCAGACCTTAAGGTTCTCTCCCTCCGTCACCGCACAGAGAGTCATAATGAGTTAGCAAGCGCAACACAGGCAAATTCTGCCACTACAGCACAGAGAGTCATAATGAGTTAGCAAGCGCAACACAGGCTAATTCTGCCACTACCGCTGTGACTCTCCAGTATTGAGGCTGCCACTCCTGCTGTGTTAGTGTAAAGCCAACTAGCTCTCACAGTCTCACGTCAGAATTAGACGTTCATCCATGTTTCTCAAATGTCAAATTTTTAAATTGTTCCAAACGTCAAATTTAAAAGTGTTTAAGGTTAAGTTTAGGCATTAAGGTCCAACTTTTTATGGTTAGGGTTAAGTTTAGGCATTAACTCCGAAATCTTAAGGTTAGGTATTAACTCCAAATGGTTAAGGTAAAAATCTCAAAAAAAACTTTATATCGCTGGATTCGAACATGCAACTTTTGGCACCAGAGGCAGATGGATTCGGAGATGCAACCTTCGGCACCAGAGGTAGATGCTTACGCCCATCCGCCATCCCGTCCACAACACCCTAGCAAAACTGAAACCTACTTGAAGGTAACATCGCTCACTGTTGCCCCTAGTGGCCAGTTTCCACGTCATCTGCCGACGTCCTCAGACATGGATGGACGTCAAATACTGACTTGTATCACGGGTGAACTGGCTGTGTAAAGCAGCCTAAAAGCAGCATATGGAATACAGGCTGGCTGACACCAGTGGGGCTGATGGCAGACCTGCAGCTGTGTCTCCCCAGTACATCCCAGTAGCAGATGGATCAGAGAGCGAAGAGAAAAGGGGCCCTGTGGATTCATGTAGTAAATAATGCCTTCACAGTTTGATAAATATTTCCTAGTGTTTTATTTCTCCTCACTGGTTCTGTTGTTCCCTCTGTGTGGTGAGGAGGAGCAGGCTTCCCAGGCCAAGGCACTAGCCTAGGACCTTCAGTTCTTATACTGTGGCTTTGTATGTCATTTAGCCCTCTTAACCCTTTGTTGCTCATAAATGAGATCCTGACCTCGTGTCTGATACAGTAAGGATGATTCCAAGAGTAAAAACTGGTTTCAATTGAACCCCTAAGTTCCTGGAAATCTTTCCAAAAGAGAGCAGTTAAGGTATTTAAACGGAGATGTATCAAAATGCAGAGAGAGCGTTTGTATACATGTGTGTTCAGCTGAAATGGGAATTCAACAGGCTGTTTGTCTCTCAGGCGGTGTATCTGTCGTCCTTCGCGGCCTGTTCCTCACTCTGGCAGATAAAGACATTAGCAGAGTGCTGAGCGCTGTGGGCACTGTACGCACGCTCGTAATGGACTCGTAAATTCTGCTGATGTAAAATAAAAAAGGAAAAGAGAAAGAGAGGAGGGGTGGAGGGAAGAAGAAAACCTGCAGCGCTCTCTCTCTCTCTCGCTCTCTCTCTCGCTCGCTCTCTCTCTCGCTCTCTCTTTCTCTCGTTCTCTCTCGCTCTCTCTCTCGTTCTCTCTCTCGCTCTCTCTCTCGCTCTCTCTCTCTCTCGCTCTCTCTCTCGCTCTCGCTCTCGCTCTTGCTCTCTTGCTCTCTCTCGCTCTCTGCCAGCTGGTGTTTCTGGAAAGGCTAAGACCACGGTTGTATCTTCTCCTAATTAGCTCATGATGTGTCCAAACACAGAGGCCAAGACAAGGAGACATGAGCTGTGTTGAGATGACATGAGGGATTTGATGTTGCAACAACGTTAAAGTGTGATTAAAGAAAGTTATAGTATAAGGTTTTGGGCTCTCTGATGCCATAGAATGTGGCACCCTGAACACAGCAGCAACACTTCTGGGCTACTCTGGAGGATCTATTTTCCTTTTCACACTATAGGGCCGACCGAAACCAAACTGTGCTGGCTTGGATATTTTCTTTTTAAACAATTGTCCTTTTCAGCACGGTTCCAGCAGATATGGTGGCTGCGTAACCAGGCCAGCTCAATACAGCTTGGTTTGGCTCAGCTCGGCTCAGTAGTGTGAAAAGCCCTTAAGAGGAATAGTGATAGATGAATGTTCCTTTGCACCAATGACATGAATCAAATGACTGTGAGTTTGTGTTTAATGTAGGTTTAGTGCTACAAATAAAAGTAGAGTGTAGACTAATGGTGATATCCACTGAGTATACAAAACAGTAAGAACACCTACTCTTTATGACATAGACTTACAAGGTGAATCCAGGTGAAAGCTATGATCCCTTATTGATGTCACTTGTTAAATCCACTTCAATCAGTGTAGATGAAGGGGAGGAGACAGGTTAAATAATGATTTTTAAGCAACTCAATATTAGGAAAGTGTTCCTAATGTTTGGTATACTCAGTGTAGATGCCAGACAGTGGCACACGCTCATGTTGCTCCCCTCTCAGGCAGATGGATGGGAGCCCAGATATTGATCTGCTCTTTATTCCCAGCCTGCATGGCTTTATTAAGGCATTCAAACACGGTTTTCCCATGGAGAATCCCAAATGAGGTGCAGATAAGGAGGATCCGGGACTAACACTTCATGGCAGTGGTGATATGGCTCCTGCAGGCCCCAAACCAATATTGATTGTGAAGTCTGGAAGCAGTTTTACTATGGCTTGCATCTCAATGTGTCTTTCAGGAGGAGATTAATGTTGCCTCTAAGAAACAAACAACCAAATATAATGATAATGAACAGTTGCACCAACACTGACTAGGAATCCCGGCTGCTCTTCTCTCTCTATCTCCCTTTTATTGCCAAAACAACCTGAATGTCACTGACAGAACCAACCGAAAACAGTTTAAACATTTGATGGCAGGAAGTTGACATGGAAATAGTATTTTCCTTATACGAGGTTGGGTGCCATTCATGGTGAAGTAAAGTAGATAATTAATGGAAAACAGAAGATAATCTGCCAATGTACTGAGTTCTCCTCCGCTTGGCACAGAGGGCATCTCTGATTCAATTAACCCAGGAAGCACACTAGCTGACCCATACCACAATTTATCTCAATTTCTCCAGGCTTACCAATGTAGCCCACTGTCATGGCATTCTACGACTCTGGTGAGCATGGCAACGGGGTTATCTCATTCAGTGATGGAAGCCTATGAATGCATTTAAAAGTCAGTTTGATTATCTTGTCTCTATGGGAAAACAGTAGGTCTATAGGCTCCCGGTGGAACTAACCCCATGGTGTCCTCCGTTGGAGATAAAGAATTTGTATTAATTACGCTGTCAGAGGTAGAGAACTTACTCCATGAATATGCCAGGATCAATCCCACCTGTCCACTGCTTTTGGCTGCTCTTCTGTACTTAATGGCTGGGCTCTATAGTCCTTATTGAGCTGCTGGGATTCTGCTTATTGCCTGGATTGGACATCCATCACTTCAGCGTGATAACTGTCTAGCGCACTTCTCGGCCTCTCCGCATCCCACACACACACACGCACACATGTATGCACGCACGCATACACACACACAAGTACACGCACACACATTTGATAAAGGGTTAGCTCGGGTTAATCCACTGCGGTTTTATTGTCCGCTGCTCACAACAACATGGTCATTATGCTTATGCATTATACAATCATGTTCAAGTCAGAGGCCATATTGTGTAAATGAAGAGTTGTCACTTAAATCAATTGTGATTAATTAGTTAAAAGTGATGTCCCTTGTGAAGATCATACTAAAGGCCAGGTTATGACCCTAGTCACAAGATCCAGGGCCTTGTGTTCTAAAGCAGAACCTTTACCATAGTTTCACCTGCAAATTGAATTAGTATTTTAACCAGGGATAATTGTTGTTTGTGTTGATAGTTGATGGTGCCTGTGAAGGCTCATCACTCAGCCAAGCACCACAGGCCAAGTACAACACTTATGAGATGACAGGTCCAGTACTGCCCCATACCAAGGACAAGCAACTATGGTCTATGATCTTTCTCTTTCTTTCCACCCCCCCTCCCCCACACACACAAACACAATTTGACCTTTCTTAGTCCATTGTTTATTGTTCAGGGGTTGAAATTGCATGCACACCATGCTGTTTTGTGGTTGCTATTTTTCCTGATGCTATTTTGCTTGCTTTCCATGATTTAGTGCAGGAATGTTTTAAATCAGCTTTTCAAATAACATTCATTAGCAAAATCGAAGAACGCTCCTGACAGATGTGTATGTTTTCACCATAACCATAATTTACGAGGGTAGGCATTGTTAATAGGTCAGTAAATGATTGTCTCTGTAAGGTTTCTTGTTTCTTTAACAAAGGCCCTTCAAATCAAGTGTCATTCTTATCTGTGACATAGATTATTTAATCCTGATACCTTGTTTCCTGTGTGTCAGGGGGTCCACTGTGATTCAATAAAGTTTTATTTATTAAAAACTATTCTGAGGCAGCTGTTTTTCTCACCAGTAATCATAACATTCTTTGAAAAACATATTTGCTGAAAAATCCAGAAAGAAAGAGAGGAAAGAGAGTAAGGGAATGTCCCGTGGTCATTGTACGAAGGTCAGGAAAGTCTTACAGAAGAACAAAAACAACAACCCAGCTGTGTTTTCTTCCTTAGTTAGCCGTGATGTGAGGTGAAATTATATTTAGCCCACCATGACACAACAAAAGGTTCAGTCAGCACCCCTTTACTCTCCCCATTGTAGAGCTGACAGGACAAACATCCATGCTACCATTGCTATTCCCACTGTAAAGCTGACAGGACAGACATCCATGCTACCATTGCTATTCCCACTGTAAAGCTGTCAGGACACACATCTATGCTACACTCAGCATAGCTGTGCCAGCCAAGAGCACAGTTCTAGTAGAACAAACATGTTTTCATTCAGTTTGTGTGGGTGTCTGTATTTATGTGTGAGCATGAGTGTTTGCTTACATTGTTACATAAATATTTTCTGTCTTTTTCAATACTGCGAAAGTGTGACTGTATTTTATGGTTAGTGTGGCCCGGTGGGAAAATATTTGAATAGACTCCCAGGCTCACACAATAGATATGATGACAGATAAAAGGGTATTTACAGGAAAACACTTCAACCCCTTGACACACTTTAGTCCCCTCCTGCAAAACAGTTACTGTTGAATCACGGCTGATGTAACCCACATCAGCTACTTGTCAGAGGGGTTTTAACAGAAGTAGTGGATGTGTTAACACTGTAAATGATGACTTGTTATTGTCTTACCTTTATAGCCAGCACTTCTTCGTGACACTTCAAATATTTAGAAATTAAACTGTAATATCATAGACTGAGGAACCCAATACATTACTGCTCAGGCCATAACTATCACACGTACAAAGCTGTTGGTGCAGAAGGAAATAAAAATATGTTTACAAGTTTGGAATCTGTACCCTCCCTCAATCCTTGCCTAATTTTTCTGATAGACCTGAAAACAGTCACAGGAAAGAGTTAATCAAGAGGGAGTTCTTTTTTTAAGACACATTGTTATTGTTTTCTCTCAGAGCAGGAGAAAGAAGAGGTAGACACCCTCTCCCTCTTCCCCCGATATGGCCTGATGCCCCCAGCAGGCCTCCCCAGCCACAAACCCAGCAGAAGTCTCTACCCACCAAGACTTCTATACCAGACTTTCAAGTGCTACAACAACAAGTTCAGGTTTGGCAGTAGTGTCTTAAGCCCAGTCCTGGGAATTGTACACTGATGCTGACAACTAACATTGTCATTATAACCTAGATGTTTGTAGTTTTTTTGCAGTTGTGCTTAATACTGAGATTTTGGACAGCTATCTTGGTTAAACCAGTCCACTACACTACAACCTAATTGTAAACACCACCATTTGGTATATAGTCTTTTGAAGCTATGATAATTTATTGAAATTAGACAAATGAAGAGGATGAAATAATTTATAGACCTATGTTAAATGAAAATGTCTTATGTTTCATGATATATAAATGCATTTACAAATGTTTTAGCTTAAATTTGTTACATAAACAAAAAAACATATTTGTACTCAGTATAATAAAATAAAATGTATGCACTCACTAACTGTAAGTCGCTCTGGATAAGAGCGTCTGCTAAATGACTAAAATGTAAATGTAAATGCAGACAGGAGACAGATAGCCAATGGAGTGTAGTGCTGAGGGAGACACACACACACACACAGCAGAGGGATTCCCCCACTTTATCATATATGTCAGCTCTGGAATGCTTCAGTATCAGACCATTGTGCATAGTATGATAAAGCCAAGCCAGAACACCGCGTTGCGTGCTTATGTGCCTCTTCGATGCATGGCCTGAAATCCAACTGTGTGAAGGAGTGATTTTGCTGGCTCTTGGTTGGACTGTGCTCTCATTGTTTTTGAGTGGCTCTAAATAACACCTGTTCCTACAAGAGGGTGATTATTGTAAAATCATCCCACGTGATTGTTCTATAAGGCTGGTTCACTGTAAGTCTTTCCTGCTCCTAAAGAGAACAACTCAAAACCATCCACGTAATGTTAAAATCCCCTGGTAACATATTGTGGACAAATAAATGCTATTTGGTGAGGTCAGTAGGTCCCGTCCATTTCTACCAGGAGAACAATTCTTTGTAATAAAGGGCAGTTTTATTGATGGGTTCATGAGCCGTCCTCCCCTCTCTCTCTTCTTCTCCCCCTCTCTGTCTCTCTCTCACACACACTTTTCCTTACTCTCTCTGGTTCTAAATGCTGATTTGCAGGTGGACCTAATCACTGCATGTGGTGTAGCAGCCAGAGTGAATGGGTCCGTCCATTAATCACTCTGCTCCTCCCACCCCATCATGCTGCTCCGTAACACCACAGCTGGCTGCACATAGCACACCCCAACAACCTGCTCTGTAACAGCACAGGTGTTCCACAACACTGGCCTCAGATTAGTTTGTGGAGCTGGCATGTTGACCAGAATACCTCACATCCGTCCTGTGTGAGGTTTGTGCTCCAGCCCTGAGATCAGCAGCATCGGCTTTAGTGGCTTGTTATCCCTCTTTCAGATCCGTTTCTCTTCAGGAGGCGGGGATGGCTGTGTGTGTCTGTCTGTCTGTGTGTGTTTTTGTATTTGTGTGTAGAGGAAACCCCCCCATCTCAGAGCCCAAAACATGTTTTCATGCTCCACATCTGCAGCCCCTTGTTTATCAGGAGAGCCGTCATTATTCTCTAACGACACAGAGCAGGGCTGCTCTCTGAGCCCACCTCCCTGCCCTTCATTGACTCAATATGAAAACATACTTATTTGACCAACAAAAGGGGTCAAAGGTTACAACACTTAATGTTGTTCAATGAGCAGAACAATCTGTGCTGCTAGTAACACTATACTTAGCCTCAGTTGGGGGACTCTGTGTGTTTGGGTGGGTGGGTGTGTGTTTGTGTGTGCGCTCATGCTCTCGCAAGTCCATGTGTCACACTCTTTACCCCTGAGAGATACAGAGTGAGGTAAAGTCAGTTCAGTACACATGGATCATAATAGTTGCCATTAAAATAGATTATATATTTATGATAATGCTGAATGTGGTTTAAAGGTACTGTATATCAATTTGTACCACAATAGGAAATAGACAGCTCTCCTAAACACATTATTTCATTGTTGTAATGGAAAATAAATTATTTTGGGTGTATCCTATCATCAGGTGACTACTTTAGGAGACAAAATATGTTACCTCATAATGTTTTTGAGTTTCAACAATACAATGGGTTAAAATGTGGCAGTTTTGTCCATCAGTTGCTAAGGAAGTGGAGCCTTGTTGTGCAGGAAACAGGGAGTGCAATTTCCTGTTATGCAGAAATGTTTTAAGGGACTGCTGTCCTCCAATCAGACTTCAGATGTATGGGCAGGAAACCATGTCCAAATGGCAGCAGTCTCTGGGATCCCACACATTCTGTTTTTAGCTGGATGTCTCTGTGCTGCCAGGATTCAGGAAATACTTGATAATTGTAAGTTAGCTTACAGTCACACTAGTCTGGCTAACACATAACTTGAAGTCCTCCTGACTTCAGAGTCTGGAAATACTATTTTGATGTTGTCTGCACGATGCGCCGATAATGAAGGGATGTGCTTTTTTACTGATTGGTTCAGATCTGTGTCTTTCTCACTCAAACACCCACATCGACAACCACACACAGCCCCCGAGCGCCGCCCACTTCCAATACAACTGTTGCATTTTCAAATCCAAATAATGTGAGGCCTTAACCCACCAGGAAATAAAAAAAAGTTTGAGAGAACCAATCAAAGCTCAGCACATTCACACACAGACACCGTGGTGAAGAAGGCACGACAGCGACTATTCAACCTCAGGATGCTGAAGAAATTCAGCCTGTCACGAGGGCCCTCACAGTGTTCTACAGGAGCACCATCGAGAGCATACTGTCGGGCTGCATCACAGCCTGGTACGGCAACTCCACCGCTGCAGACCGCAAGGTGCTACAGAGGGTGGTACACTCAGCCCAACGCACCATTGGGTGCACACTGCCTGCCCTCCAGGACAACTACAACAACAGGTGTCACAGGAAGGCCAAGAAGATCATCAGGGACCCCAGCCACCCAAGCCATGCCCTGTTCTCCTCGCTTCAATCACTCAGATGCGGGCAGTATAGGAGCATCATGGCAAAAACCGTAAGAATGGCCAATAGCTTCTAACCCCAGACCATCAGGCTGCTGAATAGCCCCCCCCCCCCCCCCCCCCCAAAAAAAAGAAACGTCCCTTTGGAATGACTTTGATAGCAACAGTGAATCTATTTAGTTTTTAAGTGGAGAACTCTCAAAAATGATTCTCATGATATCACATTGGTAATATCGTAGCTAAGCAGGGCTGGGCTTGGTTAAAACCCTGGATGGGAGACCAAAGGGTAGCTGCAGATAGATCAGTTCTCCAGTAGGAGGTGCTGCCCAACTTTTTTTCTTTATTTTCTGAACGTGGATATACTGTTGAAGAGTTGATGTTGTTTTAAAGGTACAAATTCAACATAATTTATACAAGGTTTGTTAATTTGGTTACCATGATAAAATGTCACCCTCAAAACAACAGTTTCCATTTAAATCCAATGTATTTTCCACGTAGATTCCATGTCACAATACGTTGACAAATTACGTTGAAACAACGTTGATTCAACCAGTTTGTGCCCTTTGGGTTCCTCCTCAGGAAACACCAGGGAGCACTTCCTGCGCTCAGCTCCCAACTCCAAACCCTCCTGCATCTGTTCAGACGCGCCTCTTACCACATACAATGTGCGCGCCACCAGTCGAGGACCGCTACAGCTGGAAAGTAACTTGACGCAATAAAAATGACATACAACTAAGGTTATTGTTTTACCTTTCTGGTCTTTGGTTAGGTTTGCCTTTCTGTGTCTCGGAATACGTGTGGTCTGGAATATATCCTACAGGATGTTGCTTTCTCACAAGGGTTGATGAATGATAAACTGTTCGGATGTTCGCTCGGATGGTTCCCGAAAATGAATACAGGTATGAGAGCACTTTGATTTGGACAAATGTAGCCTACTAATCAAATAGGCCCTAGGTCTGGACAACGTTTGGTCATTTTATAATAAAACGCTGCATCGTCTGAGTTGTTTTATCCCTACAAAAAAAGGGACTGTAAGAATGTGTCTTGCCCATAACAAAACGGGAAAGGGACTCTGTGTGAAGGGAGGGGGACAGACTTGTGCTGCCTACAATTTGTGAAAGTTGACAAGTCCTGGGATCATAATGCCACAGACGGTGATAGCCTATAGGCGTGGGTGGCTAGCAAATAGAGGGCAAATTGTTGTTTAGATATAGAATTCGTATTGCAATTCCAATCATATTATTTCAATAATTGAAATCCCAAGTGTGAGAACTGTCACTAGGTCTTTAGTCTATATCTGAGACTGAACAACTACAATGCAGTAGTAAGGCTATCTGTGATGTAGTGTTAAGGGAAAAGGACTGTTGGTGGTCTAACAATATGTCTAATATATGTAGGATAATAGATTTATCTAATATCTAAACATATGAGTGATCATGAATTTATAGACACCAGATATTATTTTGATAATGTGCATTATGGATTTATGACAAGGTTGTCAATGGCATTGTTCTGTTGTAATTATGGGGACATTATACAAGGAGTAAGCCTGTATGATGCTTGTCACATTGCTGCTTTATTGAGAATCTGACTGGTTCTTCAAGGTACAGCCAGGGGTGCTGTTTTCCTCAGGGTATGTTGAGGAGATCATATCACAGGAGGCTGGTGGCACCTTAATTGGGGAGGACATGGTTTCCATGTGTTTGATGCCATTCCATTTCGCCGTTCCAGCTATTATTATGAGCTGTCCTCCCCTCAGCAGCCTCCACTGGATCATATAGCCTAGTTTCCCAAATGTAATGTCCTTATGTAATGTCCTTGTGTGTCCTGTTTGACCAGTTGTGCTGTCATGTTTTATTTTGTCTTTAGTATTTTTTGTCCCTTGATACTCACAAAAACAGCCTATGAGAGGGGCAGTGAATCGCAGATAGTGACTTGGGGAAATCCTTTAGTAAATCCTTTAGTGTTGTAACTTGTGTCCTTCTAAGCAAAGTGTCCATAGTTAATACTCTTCCCAGGTGCAGTGGTCCAGCAGGTAGGGGACATAATGATGCATTTTATGATAAAATGATCAAACTTGGTACACTAATTCTAGATACTTTAAAGAGACAATCCGCAGTTGAAACGATAACACAGGGTCCTCTCTGCCCCTGTTTCGGTAAAAAGCTGAGGGATGGGGCTGGAGAAATGTGACCACTCTCAAATTCATAGACTGAGCTATGGATGAAAGGACTGATCATCCATGAGATCAAAATTACAGTTTTAACCATGTTTGAGCCTATCCAGTGTTTGTTTACATTTACTTTGTTTACAAACATTGGAGTAAAACAAGCATATATTTTGGGTTCTTATGGGGTACGACTGTTGAACTAAGCTCATGAGGCATTTATAAGTTATATTCTTCAAAAATGTATGTAGCAACTGCAGATTTACCCTTTAAGTAAGGAACATTTGAAAGATTGGAGGCAGTCTGGGAAGCGAAATTTACATTCGTAGGATAGCTGGAGGCAAATAATTAATATTCATGAGTTACGCTGGGTGATTGGTTGAGACTTCTTGGGTGTGTAACGTCACACAGATGCGCTGTAGAGCCGTCTGTAGATTTCTCGCAGGCATGAGCAGTAAGAACCGAACGACTTGGGAAACCTACCTTCAGCTTAATTAATTGGGAAATAAATGAAGCCTCACCAATCTATTTAAGTTTCACTGTCGGATCATTTATAAGACGAGTCCACTAATTCTTATTTTTACCTTTCCACAAACTGTCTGTTGCTTGATATGAGCATGTTATCCCAAATGTAGCAAAGAATAGGAAATCCACGATTAGTTGGATAGTAATTGCTACTGCCTGGCCAGTGAGCTATCTAGCTACATTTCAGTAATTTAACTACCCTAAATGTGGTGGTCAGTGGATAAACTAACTATGACTTGAACATATTTGTCTGAAAACGAACTAGCCAATTATTGTTTCCCATGGTGTTATCATGTCTAACCAGTTGACTATTGTAGCCCGTGTGCCCATGAGCTCCTGAGTCTAGCTAGCGTCGTTGTTTTGTGTCCACGATAAGCTAACTGTTAGCTAGCTAGTTGGCTACTGCATGGCCAGTGTGAGCCAGCATGCTACCTAGCTAGCTACATTTCAGTCAGTAGCTATCCTTCTAAATGTGGTGGTCACTGGATAAACTAGCTATAAGTTGAACATATTTGGCTGAAAACGAACTAGTAGCCAGTTATTATTGCCCATGGTGGAATCATATCTGCAGCTGGCTCCTGAAGCCTATGATGACTATGTGTCCATGAGCTCCGGTTTTGTCTAAAAGGGATACAGCTTTTGTCAAAATTGACTTTTCGTAGCAGGTTTAGGAGAACTTACGTAGCTGGTTAGGAGAATTAACATGGTAGGATAATTAGGTTAAGGTTAGGAAAAAGGTACGAGTTAGTAAAAAAGCACCAAATAAACAACACCTTTTGACGTCAATTTGACAAAAGCTGTATCCCATCTAGACATGACCATGAGCTCCCGAGTCTAGACGTAGTCTAGCTAATGTTAGCTAGCTAGCTAGCGTCACTAGCTGAACTGTTTCATAAGAAAACGGCTGAGGTGACTCAGATCCTGTAGCTAGCTAGCAAGCCCTCCTTTGCGACAATATTATTGGCGTGCGGGAATATTAGATATGTATTTTCGTTTTAAGATAACTGTCATTAAAGTTGTTGGTTACTACTGGTTTTTATTCGAGGCGAGATAAATTGTCCGCAATGTCTTATGTTTTGGTAAGGGCTCAGAGTGATGTCACGCACCCAAGATGGCTCAGCCAATCACCTGGCAGATGGAGGTGTGGTATATGGCCAATATACCATGGGTAAGGGCTGTTCTTATGCACAACGCAATGTGGAGGGCCTGGATATAGCCCTTAGCCGTGGTATATTGGCCATATACCACAAACCCCTGAGGTGCCTTATTGATATTATAAACTGGTTACCAACGTAATTAGACCAGTGAATAGTATTTTTTAAAATCATACCCATGATATACGGTCTGATATACCACGGCTTTCAGCCAATCAGCATTCAGGGCTCGAACCACCCGGTTAATAATTAAGTAATAAGGCCTGAGGGGGTGTGGTATATGGCCAATATACCATGGCTAAGGGCTGTTCTTTAAGCACGACACAACACGGAGTGCCTGGATACAGCCCTTAGCCGTGGTATATTGGCCATATACCACAAACCCCCGTAATTAGAGCAGTAAAAATAAATGTTTTGTCATACTCGTGGTATACGGTCTGATATACCATGGATGTCAGCCATTCAGCATTCAGGGCTTGAACCACCCAGTTTATAATATGATATAAAACACAGGTAAATGTTGAACTGGAATCCAAAAATGCGCAGAAAAGTTACTGACGAGATCCATTGGCCGACATGTTTTTACTGGGCCTGGGCCAATTTTCACCTGCCCCCTTTAAGGGACGGGCCAATTTTCAGCTGCCCCTTTAAGGGGCGGACCATTACTGTAATAACGGTAGGACTCGCACATCTGTCTGTGAGAGATGAGATTCTCCGACATGCCTCTTCGCTAGCAGTTGAGCAAGCTCAAACTAACATTGAAAAACAACCTAGCGTGTGAACAAAACGATGTCAATAGTCAAGAAACACGAGGACAAAGTTACACTTTAGTAGACTTTCGGGTAAATTCAACCAACTTCTATGTCTGAGCGCTTCTAAAAAGGAATCTTGCAGCACTTCAATTACAGTCCACACAGCCCCCCAGGCACTGTTGCTGCTCGAGGTGGGATAGCTATATACGATTCGTAGTTATTTGTGTGATGATAAGCTACCAGCAATGAAACAAAACGGCAGAAATACTTTGAAAATAGCAGCATTTTTTTTTCAGTTCGCCCACATCTATTTTTAGCCGCATATGCGAGCAAAATGGTCGCACCGTAGAGCCCTACTATAGTGCCATCGCCGATTTTGTCCATTACCCCCTGCATGGGGCCATATTGGACACAATTCACATGGGTTTTTTATCAAAATGCATACTACCGTGCTCCGAGCACACAAATTGGAGCACGGTAGGGTGCATATTGAGAAATACCCAATGCCTTATCTCCATAAATAATGGTTACATAAATACAGCCCAATGATGGCTTAAAATGTTTCAGGGGGTCTGGAAAACACAATAAAATAGCCAAAATATGCCATATATACGTATCCTTTAAAATGTTAGTAGAAAAGTGGTGAAAACGCATGACAAATTACTGTTTTTTGTAAATGTTTTCATGGCTAGTTCCAATAGTTAGCATGTAAACACTAAGACTTTAAATGGGTTTTCCCTGAAGGCTACTGATTGCAATGATATAATATTCTGTTTTGTGTCAATTTAAAAAAATGTGACAGGAAACCTGCCCTGTACACATCACTTTAGGTAAAATCCCATTGGAAGCATTATGCCCAGCAGAGAGACAGGTAACCCATTTTAACAAAATGCTTTTATGATGAGACCTTTCAGCCTTTACACAAAGTACAAGTTTAAATAAAAGATGTCTAGCTATAGCGCCATTCACAGGAGGTTGGTGGCACCTTAATTGGGGAGGACAGGCTTGTGGTATTGACTGTAGCAGAATGAGTGGAATAGTTCAAATACATCAAACACATGGTTTCCTGTGCCAGCAGGAAAGGCAGTCAGTTGTGGCAGTCTATAGGTCTTATCCTCTGGTATTATGGTAGGCTTTTCATTCGGCCTACTATAGTTGACCTGTTTGTTGAGCTGCCACAAAGACCTCAACTTCCAGTGGGTTGCAGGGACAAGGGTTGTTCTGGTGTGGACCTCTTCTGGTAGGAGGGCTGCATTGCTTCTCGTTGCTCCTGGAGGATGGCCTTCCTGTCCCGATGGACACCACGGGCCTCATGTTTCTCCCGCTCATGGAATGGCTCTGCAACAGTCTTCTCCTGGTTATTCAGTGTTCCTCACCCTGGCTTGTCCTTTGTTGGCACCATCTTGGTTTTTGGTTTAGAGAAAAAAAGTCCTTTAACCTCTACTCAGTTCCCTCTACTGGCCATCCCACCGTTGCCGCCATATGTAAGGGATGAACAAGGAGTCAACGAGAGACAACTGTGTAGGGGTGAAAATATTAGGGGGTTTATTTTCCCAAACTTCAAGTTGTTTACAAAGTAAGAGAAATCAAAAACCATAGTGCATAAAAAAAGAGTACTTAAAGGTCTGTAAAATATAAACATAAAACTGTTCTAACGCCTCAAACAAAGCTAAATGTATAACTGAGGTCTACATAGCAGAACAGGCGCAACTCCCAAGGTTAACTGAAGCCATAAGGTCAGCACACAGAATATAAAGTGAATGGCCAGTTCCATATGTCTGAGGCAGGTAGGCTACAAAGACACACGTACATTATTAAGGATCTATTCCTAACATTTTTAGCATATACATTATTTTAAGCATAAAATCTGATCATTAACATGATTAGCTGTAAATATATCAATGTTAAATAGAAAATTAGAGTATATTTTAAACTGGGGAAATCCTTTTTCCCTATGCTAGATGCAGGTGGTATCACCCGACACACCCTTCCATGTCAGGATAATAGAACGTGCCAATTAGCAGCACGCCTCTAAATAACACACCTGGCCACCAAGCTGCAGACAAGGCACCAGAAAAGGGCTGAAATGGTCAAACATAGAAAACAAATGGTTGATAACGTTGCAAATATAAATCTATGAGAATGCACTCAACTTAGAATTAAATTAAAACAATTAAAAAATGCAACAATTCAATAAAGGTGTGTCTTTGATATTTGAAATTTAAAAAAACGTGTTGGGTCATTATTTGATTTGACACTAAATATTTGGTGCAAATTAAACTTAAAGTGCAAAGGCTAGGGATATTTAGCTCTGCGGCTACATTTGGCCCACACAGTTTCCATGTGTTTGATGCCATTCCATTCGCTCCGTTCCAGACATTATAATCAGCCTCCTGTGCCATTGCAGATTTAACCTATTATACTCTAAAGGACCAATTTAAAAAAATTACCGGCAACCAGCTACATTGGTTCTAATTGGACAGGATTCACATTGCCATATTGCCATTAATAACTGGTACATATAGCCCAAGGATGTCTTAAAATGTTTTAAGTGGTGAGGAGAACACAATAGAATAACCCAACTATGCCATATACGGTATATCTGTCCTTTAAACTTTATGCTAAAATGTGGTAGAAATTTGCCCTCAAATACTGTTATGTAATTTGAATTGGCCATAACTTTATTAGTAAGTGTTATGTTAAGCCTAATGATGGCTTAAAATGTTCCAGGTAGTGTGGAAAATACAATCAAATGGATCATGTACATTACCAGTCAAAGTGTGGACACACCTACTCATTGAATGAGTAGGTGTGTCCAAACTTTTGACTCATTGAATGAGTAGGTGTGTCCAAACTTTTGACTGGTACTGTACATGATCCATTTGATTGTATTTTCCACACTACCTGGAACATTTTTTAAAGATGTCTTTGAAAATAGGACCAAAATTGTGCCCAATATACTGTCCAAATCACAGATTGTTGTTGATATTTTGATCCCTTGATTTAGAGGATAACATTTCAGCACGCTCCTAATGATCTCAAAATATTGTGTGATATCTTTGGATTAGAATGATATATAAAGTGTACTAAAACAGTGCTTGCATAATAAGTCATCGTAGCCTTAGTATTGCGTCCCATACATCCCATTCAAAATGGTAGTGTTCTATTGGAATGGCTTCAAGTCCATGGTTCCATTTTCAACATCCTAAGTACAAGGAATTAAGTACAAGGTTTCTTGTCACATTTCTTGAAATGGACAAAATACAGAATGTCATATTATATATCATTGTAATCAGTAGACTTTAGGGAACCCCCATTTGACAGTTTTAAGTGTTTAAATGTAAAATACTGAAAATGAGGATGAAAGTATGTTCAAGAATCAGTCATTTGGGTAGCTTTTTGGGCACTTTCTCGCCACCTTTCTACAAAATCTTTAAAGAATATATTTACAGTACCAGTCAAAAGTTTGGACACACCTACTCATTCAAGGGTTTTTCTTTATTTTTTACTATTTTTTACATTGTAGAATAATAGTGAAGACATCAAAACTATGAAATAACACATATGGAATCATGTAGTAACCAAAAAAGTGTTAAACAAATCAAAATATATTTTATATTTGAGATTCTTCAAATAGCCACCCTTTACCTTGATGACAGCTTTGCATACTTCCGTTTCCCCTGAAAAATGGATGTGGGGACCCTGCTCAGGCGTCTTTTTACACCTGCTATGTTAGGTTAGTCTGCCTCCCGCTTAGCCAATGTTTGCAATGATGATGAAAAAATAACATGAAATTGCTAATTCTGACTGCATGTCTGTGTTTTGCGTGTGTTTGATATGCTGCCTAGATTGCTGCATGTAATTCACAGATTGGTTTTTTCACCAATGCAAAAAGTTACATGCCGCTATCTAGGCAGCATATCAAAAACAAGCAAAACACAGACACACAGTCTAATTAGCGATTTAATATTATTTTTTCATCATCATTGCAAACATTGTACGAACATGTTGATAATGTATTTTGTGTACAATGTAAACAGCTGCATGTAACTCCCCTCCTGAAAAAATAACATGAAATTGTGCTCATGCTTAATAGCCTACTGAGGCATGGAATGCAATAGTTGGAACATGTCGACCAAGTCCTTTGTGTACAACATGTTGTTTGACAAAGGAGTTATTCGCTGATCAAGGAGGGGGGAGTGGCAGCGGAGCACTGAGCAGCAGCTACGTAGGCAGCAGAGTGGGCAGGAGCTATGTTTGAAAAAAATCCTGCACATGCGCAGAAATCTCTGTATCTTTAGCCACGGTAAATCAGGTTTCCAGAAAGTCCAGAACAGCAGCCACTCCGTTTCTTTCAACAGGAAATCCGAATGGCAGCCATTTTATTAAAATAGCCGCCCTGGTTGACTGACAGGCTTCCCAGACTTCCTCTAATCTTCAAAACATTCCTTAAGGTATCTAGTATTAGTGTACCAAGTTTGACAATTTTATCATAAAATGCACGATCTTGGGAATATTTGGTTCTTATCTGCTGGACTGCCCAATCTGTTTGAAGGCTTGGCTATCACAGCACATAGATAGCTGGAAACAACTTATAATATGCTTTTCACAGTGGAATTAGGAATATGAGGTATGACGAATAGATAGCCTTAAAGATAGCCTACAGCGTTTCAATCTCTTCTGACTCTGGGCAATTCCATGGTAACGGAATTACATGGAGACTCAGATTTTTCCCTTTAAGATGGATACCAAACAAAAACCATTGATTTCAAAGTTTAACAAACCATACAACTCTATGCACAAGGACTTATTTTTTTTGGACCATTTCCACAAAAAGTTTGACAAAAACACATTTACAAGAACTGTGCAGATACAATGTTTGATAACAGAACAAAACTGAGAGAGATTTTACCGTAATTCTGTTACCAAACATTGCATCTGCCCAGTTTTTCCAGTAAAAATAAATACATTCTGTGTAAATTCTTCTAAATAGTCATTGCGCATTGAGTTGTATGGTTTGTTAAACTTTGTAATCAATGTTTTTTGTTTGGTATACATTTTAAAGTCTCAGCGTAATTCCGTTACCGTGGAATTGCTCCTCTATATGCGTTGTTTCTTGAACACCGAGTTAATTGTTTTGTGTGCAGACCGCTACCCTCACCATTTTCTCCCTCTGTACGTTTGGAATAATCCGTTATCTCCTTAGGCTATATCTAGTAGTAGCTCATGATGATCTCTTTTGTTTTGTTTTCAGATTTTAAGAAGCCCCCTCTTGCTCCTAAACCAAAGCTTGTGAGTCACCTCACCTTCAAGCTGCCTTCCCCTCTCATGTCCCGGCCCTGCTCCTCAGCCAGGGGCCCCAAACCTCCCATCGCCCCCAAACCCAAAGTACCACATGGCCCTGAGGAGGGCGACTCCTCCCTGCTCTCCAACAACGCCCAGGAGGGGTACACCAACGGGGATCTGCTCTCCTCAGACGAGGACCTGGACCAGGAGAATGAGCCAGAGGACTCTCTGAGTGGAGGGAAGGGGCTAGAGGAGGAGGAACCAGTGGAACCTCAGTATGACTCATACTCTCTCAGTTCAGTGGTCAACAAACCTGAGAATGGGTATGAAGAGCAGAGGGAACAGGAGGAGGAGAGGATGCAGGAGAAAGAGGAGGACTGGAGGTTAACTGACAGTGTTCAAACAGAGGAGGTGGATTCTCTGGACACACTGGGGGTCAGTGATGCTGGATTCACAATTGACTCAGTGGACGCGGTGGAGATAATCGACATGTACATCACTGATGACATTGACGCCGAGGGCTGCTACGCAGGCGAGGCTCTGGCCGACACAGATGGCCTCTCCATCATCAGCATTGAGGAGGAGGAGGCAGCATGCTACCTCTGTGAAACTGGGCCTGGGAAGGAGAATGAGGAGGAAGAGCACCAAATACAGGAAGAAGAAGCAGAAGAAGAAGCAGCCGATACCACAGCAGATGCAGTAACAGAATCTCTCTCTGAGGAACCCATAGATCTCCTCGTCAAAGACAACATAGAGGAGGACCTTGTTACCCAAGAGCCTTCATCGTTCAAGGAGGAGGATGAGGGGGAAGTAGAGGAATCCTCACCTTACCCTGGTAGTCCTCCCAATGTCCTACAGGAGGACTTTGGATATGATGTCATTGGTCCCTCAGAGGAGAGAGCAGAAAGGTATCAACCATATTCCATAATTGATGAAGAGCCCATGACTATTCAGTACAGTATGGAAGAGGGTGAGTGCCAACATAGCCAACATAAAGCTAAACAACTTTTCAACACAGAGGAGGAAGCAGTTGACCCTAGCCTGGAACCCTACTACATCTCAACTGAGGACATCGTGGATCCAGAGCAGAGGCCCGCAGAGGACAAATGTCACGGATCGGCAGGGAGTGAGAGCACACCGGAGGAATCTTCACTGGTCACAACAGAGACCATGGAACCCAGTGAGTACGCAGCCATAGGTGACGATGACTCGCTGTGTGAGGACATGGGGCAGATTGAGTGTGTCTCTTCTGAGGACTACGTCGAGATAGGAGATGACGATGATGATGACGATGATGACGACAGCGAGAACATGACAGGTTCATGTCAGAGAAGGACGCCTGGAGTCCAGATGGTGGAGGCTTTCTTGAACCACAGTAAAAACCAGCCCCGCTTCAGGCTGGTGTCTATCTCAGTGCCAGCGGACACAGACACCTCCCAGGCCTCATCGTTCTCTGACAGCAAGCTACTCTCCCCAGATGACTCTGATGTGTTCAGGGACGAGGTGGACCTAGAGGGCCACATTATTCCCTACCTGGATGAGACCACCGACACAGAAGACAACCTTAGTGATGAGCATGTCTACGAAGAGGCAGGCCTGGACTCAGAGGGGGAGAATTTCCTGCCTTTTGACAGGAAGTCCATTGTGACCAGGTCCCGGTCGCTGTCAGGGAAAGTGCCTGGTTACGTGCCTGATACGGTTCATGAGGAGGCGGGCTCAGAGTTCCACCTTCAGAACTACTGCAAGGTGGAATTGGACCGGAGCGGACCCGCGCTGAACAGCAGCCCCATGTTAAATTCAACCCGGGCCAAGAGCTCATCCAAACCACATCGCTTTCTCCTGTACCCCCGCTCCTTCTCCATGGAGGGACGCGACCTGCCCCTGTGTGTGTACAAGGAGGGCCAGGGTTCCCCGGGGGAGAGGAGGGAAGACAGCCTCTCCCTGCCCTGTGTCATGGGCTCTTCTGGAAGCTTCTCCCAGCGAAGTCCCCTGCCCTCTAGCGGCCTGTCCACCCCTACTTCAATGGTGGACATCCCTCCTCCCTTTGAGCTGGCCTACATCACCAAGAAGCCCATCACCAAGAGCTCTCCATCCCTGTTCGTCGAGGGGGACTCCCCAGACAGGCAGAAGAAGAAGAAGTCCTCCTTCAAGCGCTTCCTGATGCTGAAGTTCAGGAGGAAGACGGAGAGCAAGCTGCTGGTGGACGTCAATGTGTCCTCCTCCAGGTCCTCCCCTGAGTCCAGCCACCACGGCCCCGCCAGGTTCCTTGATTTAGACAGGCGCAGCACAGGCAGCTCCCCGCAACTCAAGTCCCGAATGGTCAGTAAGCCCCACCGCTCTCCGGACTCCCCCTCCACCTTCCTGTTCTATAAGGATGGGAAGAGAAAAGGGGGTTCTGTGGCCTTCCTCAACCGCAGTGTGGCCCGGGTGGAGTCCTTTGAGGACCGCTCCCGCGCCCCCTACACCCCCCTCCCCCTGACCAAGCCCCGCTCCATCTCCTTTCCCAACACTGACACGTCAGACTACGAGAACATTCCTGCCCAGACCCTCTGCTCCGACTATGAGAACATCCAGATCCCCTCCCGGAGGCCTGTACGACCGGGGACCTTTGCAGAGTTCTTTGACCATACGAGTCGGGTGCTGTCCTCTGCCAATGACACTGATGGTTACGTGGATATGAGTAGCTTCCCTGGGTTTGAAAGCAAAGCTCAGTCGCCTGAGCAAGAGCCTGAAAGGTATGGGGAAATTTGAGTTGAACTATAGTTTGCACTGTTAACACACTTGTAACATTTATGTGTGTGTGTGTGCGTGTACTTTAAAAAAATGTGTAGTGTGATGTGTGTGTACTGTATGAGAGAGAACCACTGAAGTAGATAGATGCTCCCGGTTGTAATATTAGTGATCTCTGCCACCTCTTATACAGAGCATTAGTCTTTTTTATTACTGTGTCCCCGCTGTGTGTGTTTACTGCTCCCTAGGGATAGGGGATTTATAACTGTTTCTAAGGGATGGTCCCTTGTTGCCATGACCACACAGTGGTCAGTCACACACACACACACACACACACACACACACACACACTATCCCTATAATCATTATTAAGCATTATAGTCATCATATTGCACATGACCAGGGGGGCGCTGGACTGGTAGAGTGGAGACTGCTTGGAGGGAGCAGGGCCCAGATTCACAAAACCCTTCTCACGCAAAACTTAAGAAGCTTCTTAAGAAAAAAAAGAAGAAGTTTATAAGATAGTTCTTAAGTGCAATTCCTCAACAATATCTTAAGATTTAATGATTATCTTACGAACTAATCAAATATCTTCTTACGAATCTTCTTAAGATGTTTGATGCTAGGCATTTGTTTTAGCTAGCTATCTAGCATATTTCTTACTGAGATTACCGTTCTAAAACATTTTCTTGGGTTTAAAATAATCAATACTGAAACTTTCAGATGAAGTTTGTAAGTGAATTAAACATGTTAAATTGCTTTCTCTCACTGCCCTGAGTTTAAGACTAGGGTTTAGCTATCTTGGAACATTTCCAATAGCTTTATTTTCAAGAATCTAATTTCTTCTTAACTTTCTGCTTAAGGAGAAACATAAGAAATAGCGCAAGAAAATGTCCAATAACCTTTTTGAGGATTAGCAACATTGCTTAAGTTTCTTCTTAAGTCTATAGTTAAGGGAAAAAATGGCAGTTAAGAATACATTTCTTCTTAAGAAGGTTTTGTGAATCTGGGCCCAGGTCAGGTTGTGCTTACATGTCCAGTCACATAAGAGTTAGTTCATCATTGAGGAACGCACATATCAATTCATTTGGGCAGGTCATCGTTTTTCTGCTTTGGATGCCTACCTAAGGTATTATACAGACCTCCGTGGATGATTAATTTTCAAAACATTTTGGATTCATCCCTATTCCTTCCAACCAGCCAATCAGAAACAAGATTGGGAGATGCAATCTCAGTGTTCCGTGTGCTCTATGATGTGTTGCCCTCAGCAATGCAGTTTACTATTCTGGAGGTGTATGGGAGTTAAACACAAGGGTGTTTTGATACACAGGACTCTGGGAATCCTCTGAATTGGTGATGCTGTTGCATCACAAGCATCCAAATGATGTTCAGTTCACATTAACGCAGGGGTGTCAAACATACGATCCGGCCCGCAAGTGGGTCCAATCCGGCCTGCGGGTGGTTTGAGTAAAAAACTAACTCAATATACTCTAAAATGCCTAAACCCAATTCGAAACTGTGTAGAAATGATAATGGACCTACATTCATACAGTTCCTTGACTGTGTCCAGCTCGCTAATAATTACCGAAATGAAAGCTAGACAGTCAGGGAGCATAGAAAATTCCAGAAATTATGGATAGAAGAATATTCTTTGCAAATATGGCAAGGAAATATTTAAAAAATCAGTGCGGCCCTCCAGACCTTGTTGAAGACCGAATGCGGCCCCCGGGGAAAAATGTGTTTGACATCCCAGCATTAAGGTGACATATTGGTGCACAGCAATTTTTTAATCAGAATTTTAACACCCACAGTGTTCAATTGAACACTTTATTAGTGTGTATAATGTAACCCACCGAAATAGTGTTAAATTAACACTTTTCAAAGTGTTGATAAACTAACACTCCATGGGTGTTGCAAATTACGACTTAAATTAACACTTTATTAGAGCTGATGCTGTTCATAGAATTAACACCTGTGGTCTTACAGTAACTCCTTTTTTGGGTGTTGTTTTAACACTGTAGGGCAGGGATCATCGACTAGATTCAGACACGAGCCGATTGATTCTTGAGCAGATGGTCGGGGAGCCAGAACATAATTACATTTTACATTTAAGTCATTCAGCAGACGCTCTTATCCAGAGCGACTTACAGTTAGTGAGTGCATACATTTTCATTCTGATCGAACCCACAACCCTGGCGTTGCAAGCGCCATGCTCTACCAACTGAGCTACGTAATTACAAATAATTTGTGTACTGCAAATTGACCGCAAGAAGCCCAAACAGATATAATGTTTGACTAAAACATAATCATTTCAAACCTTGGTTACATTTGCATACGATCACGTCGTGTCGCTTTATTATGCGTGGGAATACTTGGGAACAGATTTCTTAAATTAAAATCACTTGGAGCTGATTTCCTGGTGTATTTTACAGTTTGTTATGTCCAACAATTGTTAATACACTGCTCAAAAAAATTAAGGGAACACTAAAATAACACATCCTAGATCTGAATGAATGAAATAATCTTATTAAATACTTTTTTCTTTACATAGTTGAATGTGCTGACAACAAAATCACACAAAAATTGTCAATGGAAATCAAATTGATCAACCCATGGAGGTCTGGATTTGGAGTCACCCTCAAAATTAAAGTGGAAAACCACACTACAGGCTGATCCAACTTTGATGTAATGTCCTTAAAGTAGTGTGTGTGGCCTCCACGTGCCTGTATGACCTCCCTACAATGCCTGGGCATGCTCCTGATGAGGTGGCGGATGGTCTCCTGAGGGATCTCCTCCCAGACCTGGACTAAAGCATCCGCCAACTCCTGGACAGTCTGTGGTGCAACGTGGTGTTGGTGGATGGAGCGAGACATGATGTCCCAGATGTGCTCAATTGGATTCAGGTCTGGGGAACGGGCGGGCCAGTCCATAGCATCAATGCCTTCATCTTGCAGGAACTGCTGACACACTCCAGCCACATGAGGTCTAGCATTGTCTTGCATTAGGAGGAACCCAGGGCCAACCGCACCAGCATATGGTCTCACAAGGGGTCTGAGGATCTCATCTCGGTACCTAATGGCAGTCAGGCTACCTCTGGCGAGCACATGGAGGGCTGTGCGGCCCCCCAAAGAAATGCCACCCCACACCATGACTGACCCACTGCCAAACCGGTCATGCTGGAGGATGTTGCAGGCAGCAGAACGTTCTCCACAGCGTCTCCAGACTCTGTCACGTCTGTCACGTGCTCAGTGTGAACCTGCTTTAATCTGGGAAGAGCACAGGGCGCCAGTGGCGAATTTGCCAATCTTGGTGTTCTCTGGCAAATGCCAAACGTCCTGCACGGTGTTGGGCTGTAAGCACAACCCCCACCTGTGGATGTCGGGCCCTCATACCACCCTCATGGAGTCTGTTTCTGACCGTTTGAGCAGACACATGCACATTTGTGGCCTGCTGGAGGTCATTTTGCAGGGCTCTGGCAGTGCTCCTCCTGCTCCTCCTTGCACAAAGGCGGAGGTAGCAGTCCTGCTGCTGGGTTGTTGCCCTCCTACGGCCTCCTCCACGTCTCCTGATGTACTGGCCTGTCTCCTGGTAGCGCCTCCATGCTCTGGACACTACGCTGACAGACACAGCAAACCTTCTTGCCACAGCTCGCATTGATGTGCCATCCTGGATGAGCTGCACTACCTGAGCCACTTGTGTGGGTTGTAGACTCCGTCTCATACTACCACTAGAGTGAAAGCACCGCCAGCATTCAAAAGTGACCAAAACATCAGCCAGGAAGCATAGGAACTGAGAAGTGGTCTGTAGTTACCACCTGCAAAACCAGTCCTTTATTGGGGGTGTCTTGCTAATTGCCTATAATTTCCACCTGTTGTCTATTCCATTTGCACAACAGCATGTGAAATTTATTGTCAATCAGTGTTGCTTCCTAAGTGGACAGTTTGATTTCATAGAAGTGTGATTGACTTGGAGTTACATTGTGTTGTTTAAGTATTCCCTTAATTTTTTTGAGCAGTGTATATACAGTATCAGTCAAAAGTGGACACACCTACTCATTGAAGGGTTTTTCTTTATTTTTACTATTTTTTACATTGTAGAATAATAGTGAAGACATCAAAACTATGAAATACCACATATGGAATCTTGTAGTAACCAAAAAAGTGTTAAACAAATCTAAATATATTTTATATTTGAGATTCTTCAAATAGCCACCCTTTGCCTTGATGACAGCTTTGCACACTCTTGGTATTCTCTCAACCAGCTTCACCTGCAATGCTTTTCCAACAGTTTTGAAGGAGTTCCCACATATGCTTTGCACTTGTTGGCTGCTTTTCCTTCACTCTGCCATCCAACTCATCCCAAACCATGTCAATTGGGTTGAGGTCGGGGGATTGTGGAGGCCAAGTCATCTGATACAGCACTCCATCACTCTCCTTCTTGGTAAAATAGCCCTTACACAGCCTGGAAGTGTGTTGGGTCATTGTCCTGTTGAAAAACAAATGATAGTCCCACTAAGCCCAAACCAGATGGGATGGTGTATCGCTGCAGAATGCTGTGGTAGCCATGCTGGTTAAGTGTGCCTTGAATTCTAAATAAATCACAGACAGTGTCACCAGCAAAGCACCCCCACACCATAACACCTCCTCCTCCATGCTTTACGGTGGGAACTACACATGCGGAGATCGTCCGTTCACCCACACCGCGTCTCACAAAGACACGGTGGTTTGAACCAAAAATCTCCAATTTGGACTCCAGACCAAAGGACATATTTCCACCGGTCTTATGTCCATTGCTCGTGTTTCTTGGCCCAAGCAGGTCTCTTCTTCTTATTGGTGTCCTTTAGTAGTGGTTTCTTTGCAGCAATTCGACCATGAAGGCCTGATTCACACCCCTCTGAACAGTTGATGTTGAGATGTGTCTGTTACTTGAACTCTGTGAAGCATTTATTTGGGCTGCAATCTGAGGCTGGTAACTCTATTGAACTTATCCTCTGCAGCAGAGGTAACTCTGGGTCTTCCATTCCTGTGGTGGTCCTCATGAGAGCCAGTTTCATCATAGCGCTTGATGGTTTTTGCGACTGCTCTTGAAGAAACTTTAAAAGTTATTGAAATGTTCCGTATTGACTGACCTTCATGTCTTAAAGTAATGATGGACTGTCGTTTCTCTTTGCTTATTTGAGCTGTTCTAGCCATAATATGGACTTGGTCTTTTACCAAATAGGGCTATCTTCTATATACCAACCCTACCTTGTCACAACACAACTGATTAGCTCAAATGCATTAAGAAGGAAAGAAATTCCACAAATTAACTTTTAATAAGGCACACCTGTTAATTTAAATGCATTCCAGGTGACTACCTCATGAAGCTGGTTGAGAGAATGCCAAGAGTGTGCAAAGCTGTCATCAAGGCAAAGGGTGGCTATTTGAAAAATCTCAAATATAAAATGTAGTTTTTTATTTGTTTAACACTTTTCTGGTTACTACATGATTCCATATGTGTTATTTAATAGTTTTGATGTCTTCACTATTACTCTACAATGTAGAAAATAGTAAAAATACAGAAAAACCCTTGAATGAGTAGGTGTGTCCAAACTTTTGACTGGTACTGTATATATATGTTTTAGTCAAACATCATATCTGTTTGGGCTTCTTGCGGTCAATTTGCAGTCTACAAATTATTTTTAATTATGTTCCGGCTCCCTGACCATCTGCTCAAGAAAAAAACAGCCTGCGGCTGAATCTAGTCGATGATCCCTGCCCTACAGTGTTAAAACAATACCCCAAAACAAGTTACTGTAAGACCACAGGTGTTAATTCCCTAACACTATGAACAGCATTAGAAAACTTGGGGGGCCAAATAAAATCACCCGCGGGCCAAATTCGCCCCGTGGGTCGCCAATTGGGGAACCCTGCTGTAGGTATTAAACCCTTATTTTCCTATTTATTTCCCAGGGTGCCTTTTGAGTGAATTTTAGAAGTACCAGTACCACCCATGACTGTGTTTGCTAGTGACAGAGACATGATTGTTACAATAGTTTGACAGCCTTATTTTACCTTAACACAGTGGTCTGAAACTCCTGGTTTGCAAGCCACATTATGTTGGCTTGCAAATTGTATAATTCCTATTGGAATCCAGCCAGAGTTAGAATATTCAACAATTGGAACTTTTAATCACTGCAGTTAGAATGACTGCCAAGGTAGGGAAGAATGATAAATGAGACTACTTAAATCATCTATACTGGTACAACCATCTCAATAACGGGTGAAATAAGTCCAAACACTTACAGATTGGATTGGATTAGTTTAGAAAAATGTTATTTATCTTTGTGTAGTATAAGATCAATTACTCAATCAATGTACATGCAGAAACATAGATATTAAAACAAGCTATTTCTAAAAAGCAACCTGCAACAAAGCCTGCTGGGAAATATGATACTGTGGCCCCTCCCATGTCTTTTTCACTCTGAGAGAGCTAGCGGAAATTAACTAAACGCAGTGGAGTAACAACAACACCTGGTTAACACTTCATTTATTCACCACTGGTGGTGTCAATTTCAATTCCACTGGTGTTAACCCCACTAGAATCAACACTCAGATATAACACTCACAACACTTTTTACCTCAACACAGAGATTTTAACACCCACACATTTGTGACCGACCGGCTCGATTTGGTCTTATGTAGCAAAATTTGAAATGGTGCTAGAAAATGGTATATCATACACTACAGTTGAGGAACAATGGGAAAGTAATTCTGCTTTGAAAGTTGATAAACTTGTAACCACACTTTTGAGAAAATGGCCTTTGAATGTTTTGGTACACCCACTCGTGAGCTCTTCTTTGTCTACACCCATTCAGCATCGTTCACACCCTCCTAAGCTATTGCCCCGCACGTAAACTCAGAGCGTTATCAGATTGTCCGTTCGTAAATTCGCACACTGGACACTCTGGCCGAGGAGTAGGGTTGATCCGAGCATCTGTCCTAACAACAGCAGTCAAGCACCCAAGCTAACGTTGGCTAGCTTGCTAGCTACTTCCAGACACAAATGAGAGAACAGCTCACTCTGACCATTTTATCCACCCTAGCAGAGCTGGTTGGGCTGTTTTTATGTTATCCAGAGCGTTGGTGACTGCAACTGTGCTGCTGGCAACAATTTAATTACACTTTTTTGCTAACATTTACTGGCACCGGCCATATTCAACGGGTGTTGAGCGTTCGTAAATGTGTCAGTTATTCTGCGCTCTGGCACACTCAGACGAGAGTGCTCTGAAATCAGAGTAGATAGCCAGAGTGAATTTACCAGCTACGTCTATCAACAGTTGTCACAGTGACATTAACATTCTATTGAAATTGTTACTTGCATAGGAGTATTTTAAGACATGTAGCTAGCTAGCTATCTAAACAATGAACCATAATCCCAACTCATGACATTACTACCCTGCATGAATCTGCAGGTTCATTAGGCTAGCTAACATTAGGCTATAACTAGCAAAGCAAATGGCTCTGAGATACGAATAATATTACTACACAGATCATACCACCTAACGTTAGCTAACTAGCTAACAGTACATTTTAACTTGAAATGAAAATGACTTACTGACAAAATTAGAAATGTGTAATATCTGAAAATGTAGCTAGCTAGACTATCTTACCCATATACATGGTTGGACGCTTCTCCCTCTCTGTCACGGATGCCATGGTTGCCTTAGTTTGAAGATGTAATCCGGAGACAGGTGTTTTCTCCATCTCCTTAGCTATCATACTCTAATTCCACTGATTTCAAAACTCGATCTCTCGGCATTTCCAGCCCACTCATGATCTCAGCCAATCATGGCTAGCGGGAAGGTTGCTGTCTTTTTCTGTGGCTAAACCAACTAGGCTCGTAATGTAACAATTGTATTCCTATTTACAGATGGTATAATTTGTTATTAAGGCACATGAAAGTTCACATGTTCCAGAAGGCATTTCTATCCAAAAACCACCAAAAGAATGTTCTACACCGGTTCGATAAAAAAAAAGTACTGATTTATATCGTTCCTTTCTGTTCGTTTTTAAAACTCTGTATTTTTTACATTTAGCTCAACATTAAATTAATTCGCATATCAGTGTGGATAGAGCAGCTTGCTGTGGAGCGGGTAAGCAATTTAATCTGTATACGAAAGTCATTAAGAGCTAATTGTATTTTGCCATAACATAAGCATGTGGTCCTCTGTAGCTCAGCTGGTAGAGCACGGCGCTTGTAACGCCAAAGGTAGTGGGTTCGATTCCCGGGACCACCCATACACAAAAAATGTGTTTATGCACGCATGACTGTAAGTCGCTTTGGATAAAAGCGTCTGCTAAATGGCATATTATTATATTATGGTTTAATCATAATGAAAGACAAACACACACATTGTGATGCTAGTCACAGTGTAGCGCGCAAGATGCAACTGACATTTTGAGGGTGCGAGAGAGGATGGAGGAAGCTTGCTTTTAAGCGCTGTGCATCTTTTTATGACATGCATTATCTGAATTAGCCCCACAGAATTATACCTATGGAGAAACTTTGAATGTTTTTGAACTTCTGAGTTGGTTTAATGTTGGACCAGAGCAAACGTTAGCTAGCTAGCTAACAAGCTTGTGTGTGCAGAGCAGCACTAGAATTAATAACACGTCTTACCTTTTTGTTTTTAATGAATCCAATGTGAAACGTGATAACTATAGGATCCTTAACGAGCATTGAAAAAGTCAATCCATTCTTCTCTAATTAAACATCTCTCCCTAATTTCCGAATTATGATTGTATTGTCGTCAGTAGGCTACGGTAACCTATGCTTCAGAGGGGAGGGGCAGGTAGCCTACACACACACCCACTGGCAAAGATTTCCAGCTGGCAGGCAGACGCTGGAATAAGTGACAGAGTGAGGGCTTTGCATAGGCGCTTTGTTGCGGGACTGGTTTTTGTGGGACTGGAAAAAACATGCCCGGAATGTAAAAGTACGTTATTAATCGGTTTCCATGCTTTTAAAAAAATGGTTCTGTTCCGGAACAGTACAGATCACATTCGTTTTCGGTTCGGGTTCTGTTTCTCAAATAATTTGTTATTATCCAGTTTTCTGTTCTGTTCCCCGAGGACTTGACATGGACCAACAACACCACCACTCTTGTCAAGAGGGTGCAACAGCGTCTCTACTTCCTAAGGTGGCTGAAGAAGGACTGCAGCATCGTCAAGTACACCACACACCCCAGCCACGAGCTGTTCACTCCCTTACCGTTGGGTTGATGATATCGGCGCATGAGGTCTGATACTAACAGGCTCAGAGACAGTTTCTATCTACAAGCCATCAGACTGCTCAACACTTGAACTGGGCTGACCACACATGTACTCACACACACACACACACACACACACACAAGCACACACACACATACATATTCATGCTACATACACATCACAACTGCTGCTCCACCAGACTCTTATTATGATTTCTAAATACTGCACAATTTCAACACTTGCCCCCCAATACCCCCTTCCCCAAAACACATGTAAATAAATGTTGGACTATAAATTGTGCCTTCCTGTATTATCCTTATGCTAAAATGTTTATTCTATTCTACTGAGCCATTTACTTTATGTTCGTATTCAATTTGTAAGTCACTCTGGATAAGAGTGTCTGGTAAATGACTTAAATGTAAATGTATTCTTATCTTTTATTATTGTTGCGTTGTCGAGAAGGAACCAGCAAGTAAGCATTTCTTTGGACGGTGTATACCATGTGTATCCCGTACATACAACTAATAAAACTTGAACTTGAAACTTGAGGTTGGTCAACAGTGGTCAGGGGCTCTGTCTGTAGGCTAGGTGTTGGCTAGAGTTTTGTCAGCAGTGGTCAGGGGCCCTGCCCATAGGCAAGGTGTTGGCTACAGGAAGGCCTGGGTGTGGGGCCTGTGAGGTCATTGCCAGGTCATCCCTGGGGAGGAAGCGTCCTGCCTTTGAGCGTCCACTTCCCTGTTTACGGGAAATGCTGGAGAAGGGGTGGAGGACTTTAAAGGGCTTACAGTACATACAGGTCTTGACTTGTTTGTGGTGTTGAACCCAGAAACAGTCAGGCACCGGGTTACACCTCTTGTGATAGCATTAGCAGCACAGCACTGAACATACTGAGGCACAATTATTTGTTACCCCAGTCTTCTTTACAGGTATCTTTACTAATTTAGCCACTAGAATAATTACTATCCGAGAAACCAAGTCCTTCAGTATATTTGAGGTCACTGACCAGTGGACACTCACCCTTCCACTATCAGCAGGACTCAGAAAGAGCCTGGGGAAGCGGGGAAGTATCATTTGTTATCTCCTTTTGTAATTTGCCACAGGAGATTTTGCCTTTGGCTGTGATAAAACATAGCACAGAGGCTGCAGAGACTGGGATGCTAGTGCCTTGCTTAAGGGACAAAGTTGTAACATGCTGAGATTAATAAGTGTTTTTGGTGGGAAATTATTTGGGAGCTGAAAACTGGGAACTGACTGAATCGGTTCCTTTTGGTCCAATTTAGTCGAGGACACTAGCGTTAACTGCATCCCATCCGACTGATGCTGGTCCATGGCCTGGGTATGGCTGTGTCGCTGGAGGCACTCTAGATTTATTGGTCTCTCCCCACACTGAAGACCTCTTATCTCTTTTCAGAATTTCACGTTGACGCTCTACATATGTCTGATGTTCCTCCATATAACCTGCTATTATTACAGCAGTATTTTAACATGGAGACATAAAGTCAACTCGGTTGAGTGCTATTCTTCTGCATCATATATCTCACAGATTTATGGAGAGAGGAGAGTGGGACTGCTCTGAGGTATGCTGGCCATGTTCACTCCAATGCATCCCACAGTTGTCACATTGGCTAGATGTCCTTTGGGCGGTGGACCATTCTTGATACACACAGGAAACTGTTGGGCGTGAAAAACCCAGCAGCGTTAAAATTCTTGACACATTCAAACTGGTGCGCCTGGCACCTACTACCATACCCCTTTTAAAGGCACTTAAATATTTTGTCTTGCCCATTCACACCCTGAATGGCACACATACACAATCCATGTCTCAATTGTCTCAAGGCTTAAAAATCCTTCTTTAACCTGTCTCCTCCCCTTCATCTACACTGATTGAGTGACATCAATAAGGGATCATAGCATTCACCTGGATTCACCTGGTCAGTCTATGTCATGGAAAGAGCAGGTATTCCTTATGTTTTGTACACTCAGTGTAAATGGACTTCATGTTGTGGTCTGTAGATAAAGACATTAATGATGGAAACACCATACATAGGCTACAGCACGTTGGAATGGGCAGATAGTCTTGAAACATTTCTCTAACAATGTCATTGTTCTCTTCCTGAACAAATGGTTTTGAATTTGTTTCTCTGAGAGACTTTGAGTTTTATTAGCCATTCATCATGGCAGAAGGCCTGACACCGTGACCTATGAGAGATCACTCTGGGGTTGATTAATCCTCCTTTCCATTGATCAGACATGTTCCTCTTCATTTCCTATAAAGAAGCATTACCAGCCCTCTTTGGTTGGTTTGGAAATGGACCCTAGCTGAAGACAAGCTGTGTCTCACTCTGTCTCCCACCTTCATATTAATCTCATGGATGGTTTTTATGTTTGTTATTTTTTATCTGGCTAATGATCAGAGTTTGGGATTTTATTAATTTGATCCACTGCCCATCAGATGAGTTAGGGCTTCATAACGCCTCCCTGTAAATGTCCTTTGGTTTAGTAATATCTTTGACGGGTTTATTACTACTCTCTCTCTACTCTCTCTCTCTCTCTCTCTCTCTCTCTCTCTCTCTCTCTCTCTCTCTCTCTCTCTCTCTCTCTCTCTCTCTCTCTCTCTCTCTCTCTCTCTCTCTCTCTCCCGCCGTCCTCTCCATCCCTCCTTCTCTGGCTCACCCTCATCATCTGCCAGATTTCAGTAAACTGCACTGACAAAACTGTCACGGTATGGCATGTTGTGTGTGTGTGTGTTTGTTGATGTACGTATGTTGATGTTTATATGCGTGTTTGTTGTGTATGTGAGAACTACACTACAGTAGGATCTTCATTTGAGACAGTTTGCTACAGCAGGAAAATAATCCTGCAGCAACAGGAAATGTGAATTATTATGTGTATTATAACTAATTAAACATTTTTCGTAAGAGAAAATCAAGTCTGACATTTCTAAGTGGGAATTACAAACTTCAGATGCCTTTTTTAACCTCAAATACACTACAGGTTTTATATTTATATTTCCTGCAAATTCTCCTGCAACAGGGTGATCAAATTAAGATCCTACATCTCTATACTGATGCTCTTATCCTGTCCTGTCATCTCAGTGCCTATACAGAAGCCTACACCGTGTGCTCCATAGCTGTTGGTTCACCTGGCGGTTCAGGAGTTGAGGCAGGGGGCGGGACAGTGGAGGAAGAGGACCAAGAACGCACCTCTGAGGAGGAGGAGGAGGGAGGAGCAGATAACACATATGACAGACGGGTAAGTCTTCAAAACCAAGATATTGCTATTTTATTATGTTTGCTATCCCATAGAGATTTGTTACTGATAATGTTGTTCTTTACAGACTGATGGTCGATCCAGAGCCTTCTACATTGCCAAAGAGCTGGTGGACACTGAGAGATTGTGAGTGACCTGAGTATCACATATAACACTAATTATCAGCCTCATTGTAACTCTTTAACTCTGTAATATTGTTGTGTCCTTTTCACTTTGTTGTTTCACCTTAATAACCTGGAAATTAATGCATTTTTATATTAATCTGCACATGTAAACCTGACAGTGCCTCAATTCTCTCGCTGCAGACATGTGAAAGCCCTCAAGCTTCTCCAGGAGGTAAGTATCAAGAAGTCTTTGAACCAGACATGTATTTCTAGATGGATTGGATTTCCTCTCACCTTCATGGAGCAAACTCTGCTCAAGGAAAGCTCTCTGTCGTTGGGCGTTTAGTGCCCCTATGAGCTGGTAGGAGAGAGAGACAGAAGATAGATTGGAGAAGCAGACAACAAGGTTTATACTAATGTTATATAAAAAGTCATTAATATTCCTTGTTTGCCATTATATCCAATGGTGGTTATTGGTTATTGGTGAGAGTGGCGATGGGCTCTATCCGAGGGCCAAGGTGGCTGGGAGGGCATCAAACACTTCCCTGAAGTATGTGTGGTGCCTCCACTCATCTCACTTTGGTCTCTCTGTGAACCACATTCCCCAATTAGAGCCCCACCAGCCACTATACTTTAATTTAATTTAGAAGGTATAACAAACTGACCACAGTGTTTAAGTGGCAGTCTTTCTCCAATGTATTTACAATGACATAACCCACAGACTTTTGGTAGCTTGGAGCTTAAAAGCCCTAAAAAGGCAAAACACCTCAAAGTACAAAGTACTTGCTTTATGTTTTTTGTGTGTTCTCTGTTAAATGTTTTCTCAGCCTACATGTTCACACATTCTATATACAGTGGGGGAAAAAAGTATTTAGTCAGCCACCAATTGTGCAAGTTCTCCCACTTAAAAAGATGAGAGAGGCCTGTAATTTTCATCATAGGTACACGTCAACTATGACAGACAAAATGAGATTTTTTTTTCCAGAAAATCACATTGTAGGATTTTTAATGAATTTATTTGCAAATTATGGTGGAAAATAAGTATTTGGTCAATAACAAAAGTTTCTCAATACTTTGTTATATACCCTTTGTTGGCAATGACACAGGTCAAACATTTTCTGTAAGTCTTCACAAGGTTTTCACACACTGTTGCTGGTATTTTGGCCCATTCCTCCATGCAGATCTCCTCTAGAGCAGTGATGTTTTGGGGCTGTCGCTGGGCAACACGGACTTTCAACTCCTTCCAAAGATTTTCTATGGGGTTGAGATCTGGAGACTGGCTAGGCCACTCCAGGACCTTGAAATGCTTCTTACGAAGCCACTCCTTCGTTGCCCGGGCGGTGTGTTTGGGATCATTGTCATGCTGAAAGACCCAGCCACGTTACATCTTCAATGCCCTTGCTGATGGAAGGAGGTTTTCACTCAAAATCTCACGATACATGGCCCCATTCATTCTTTCCTTTACACGGATCAGTCGTCCTGGTCCCTTTACAGAAAAACAGCCCCAAAGCATGATGTTTCCACCCCCATGCTTCACAGTAGGTATGGTGTTCTTTGGATGCAACTCAGCATTCTTTGTCCTCCAAACACGACGAGTTGAGTTTTTACCAAAAAGTTATATTTTGGTTTCATCTGACCATATGACATTCTCCCAATCCTCTTCTGGATCATCCAAATGCACTCTAGCAAACTTCAGACGGGCCTGGACATGTACTGGCTTAAGCAGGGGGACACGTCTCGTACTGCAGGATTTGAGTCCCTGGCGGAGTAGTGTGTTACTGATGGTAGGCTTTGTTACTTTGGTCCCAGCTCTCTGCACGTCATTCACTAGGTCCCCCCGTGTGGTTCTGGGATTTTTGCTCACCGTTCTTGTGATCATTTTGACCCCACAGGGTGAGATCTTGCGTGGAGCCCCAGATCGAGGGAGATTATCAGTGGTCTTGTATGTCTTCCATTTCCTAATAATTGCTCCAACAGTTGATTTCTTCAAACCAAGCTGCTTACCTATTGCAGATTCAGTCTTCCCAGCCTGGTGCAGGTCTACAATTTTGTTTCTGGTGTCCTTTGACAGCTCTTTGGTCTTGGCTATAGTGGAGTTTGGAGTGTGACTGTTTGAGGTTGTGGACAGGTGTCTTTTATACTGATAACAAGTTCAAACAGGTGCCATTAATACAGGTAACGAGTGGAGTACAGAGGAGCCTCTTAAAGAAGAAGTTACAGGTCTGTGAGAGCCAGAAATCATGCTTGTTTGTAGGTGATCAAATACTTATTTTCCACCATAATTTGCAAATAAATTCATAAAAAATCCTACAATGTGATTTTCTGGATTTTTTTCCCTCAATTTGTCTGTCATAGTTGACGTGTACATATGATGAAAATTACAGGCCTCTCTCATTTTTTTAAGTGGGAGAACTTGCACAATTGGTGGCTGACTAAATACTTTTTTCCCCCACTGTATGTAATGTATACAATAACTATGTATTCATACTATGATTCTCTCATATCCATGAGATGTCCACCGCCCTCATATGATGTCTGCTAAAATGTTTTATCTGGTTCTTCAATGATAGACGGAACATACAATGTTAACGTTGATTAAGGCCAAAAATAATCTAATTTATTACATGGAATGTGCACAGGCTACATGATGGCAAAAAAAGCATAAGGCTTTTAAACATTTAAAGAGATTGTCAGCAGATTAGGCTTTCCTGCAAGAGTTACACTTCAAAAAAGTATACATTGATTATTTCAAGAGGGGCTGGATTGGAGAGGCCTATGCTGCTACCTACTTTAGTAACATCAGAGGTGTGGGCATCCTGATAAATAAGAAGACACCCTTTTCCCTTATATCCCAGCACACGGACCAAGAAGGCCATTTTCTCATTTAGAATGATACCTTACATGGTGAAAAATACACATTGATTTCATCGTATATGATTTGATTTGATATCCCCCCAGGGGGAAATCTGGTGTTTTTGATAGAATTCAAGCTATATTAGATCAAACCCAGACAGGAACCATTATTTTAGCAGGCGACCTAAATCACACATTTGGCAAGAGACAGACATGAAAATAAAAAGGCTAATTTAAGGAGCCTCTTAAGAAGCTGAGAAATGTCATATCTACAAATAATTTACAGTACACCTGGAGATTACTATTCCCAACTTCAAAAGACTACTACTTTTTTTCTCAAAGTAAGAAAAGTTATTCAAGAATTACCTTTTTTTTCCTTCCAAAAATGCACTCAACAATATACTGGGTTCAAAATTCCTTGACTTAGTGATATCGGATCATTCTTCTGTATCATGCTGAATTACACCAACAGAAAATACACTTAGCGACAATATCTTCAAGACCCTACATTTATTAAATACATTAATGAAAAAAATTAAGACCATTACAATTACAAATGTAGACATATAAAACAGAGAAAAGCCGACCTCCGACATAATTTGGGACGCTTTTAAGGTATACATTAGGGGAATGATAATCTCATACTCGGAAAAGCCCATAGAACATCTTTACAAGGTAAAGAAGAAAATACCATTTCTGAACTTAAGCAGGAATATTATATTTTACTTTTGAAGAGAGACAACAACTACAGCTTAAACTCAAATAAAGCATACTATTTAATGGCAAATAAACCTGGTAAACACCTCAATAACTCTGAAGCAACTATCAGCAAAATAAATAAAAAACACTACGAATAGAAATCACCAAAAAATAAATATTAGACACAGTCAAAACATTAGCACGGAGAAAGGCACCAGGTATCGATAGCTCTCCCATATAATTTATTTGACATTCTGGACCAAAGTAACACCCTTATTTACTCAAATGACAACACACGTCACTCAATTCAGTGCTTCCGAGTTCCATGTATCAAACAGTTATTTCAATTATATTAAAACCAGGCAAATCTGGAGAGTCCCCTGCAGATTACAGACACATAAATCTAATAAATTGTGACAATAAAATAATAACAAAACTCATAAGCAACAGAATGGCAAAAGTCTACCAGACTTTATACATATTAATCAAACATGGTTTAATAAAAATAGACACTTACAAACAAATACAAGAACATGTTTCAGTATAATACAATACGCTAAAAAACAAGATGTAGATTTGTCAATAATGGCTGTTGATGCCGAAAAGGCTTTCGACCATCTTGAATGGCCTTTTCTATTCAAGACTTTGGAAGCCTTCAACTTTCAAGCTGAAATAATACATTTCATAAAAATATTATATAAGCATCCGCATGTTCAGATCTTGGCAGACATATTTTTTTTTGTCTGTGGTGAAGTCAAATCGTGTGAATCACTCAGACAAGATAGAATCATTGGGATGGCTTTGAATTATGTAATTATGTAATGGAGGGTTACCTACAGACTGGAGAACATCACTGTCTGCATTAGCTGTGTGGATGCGTTTTCAGCAGCAGAGCAGCCTATCCTATTTTGGGGGAGGGTAATTGGTTCATTGCACATTTCAGAGAGAAGGCAAGGGATTTGGAATGCAACCCTTCTGGGGTCAAAGTTAATCTCAGTTCACTTCTCTCTGCATTACATCACAAGGCCCTGTCTGTAACCCCTTTCCTGAGAAACCAGGCTTGGGTTGGTGTGGCGCTTTAAAAAGTGGCTCAGCTCTTCCCTTGCGACTGATTCAACATTCCATCGTGGTTAATGGAATGACACAGCAATTTTACACTGTATTATTTCTAAAATACTGTTTGAGAACAAAATAAAATCTGGAGTGTGCAATTGTTGTGATCAATGAGACGTAATTGGAAGATGTAATGAAAATTCCATCACAGAATGTGGCAATGCCCCTCTCCCAGTCATTGACAGGGTGCTGTACTATACTGTACGGAGGGAAGTTGGTAAACATACCGTAGAAATCCTACATAGTTCACATGGCGTATGGAGATAATCTAATGTTCTGTGCTCTGTACATTATATGAGCTAACTGGCTACTTCATGCAGTCATTTACAGTCAGTCTAAAAATAGACATCATAACACAGACAGGCAGACAATGCTCACTGAATCCGAAATTATAATTTTTGTTGTGTGAATGGAGTAGTCGTGCAGCCGTAGGACTGGAAGCACATGTCAAATTCATACAATGAGTGTGTATCATGTACAAATATACAGTATAGTAATAACCCATATGATGAAATCATCTTTGTCTCTTTCAGGACTTCAGGGAGGCTGTGGGGGCTGCAGTAGGGGACGAGGGGGATCCTGTGCTGGAGGAGGAGAGGCTGAGGGAGATCCTCAACGAGCTGCCTGATGTTTACGCTCTGCACCGCAGAATCCTCACTGAGTTAGAGAATCGCATCCGACAGTGGTGAGACACTGACTGCACACCACACACACAAACACACACACACAAATGGAGGATATGCTGGCTACTTTAGTCCACCTCCACTAGAGGAGCCTCAGCTGACACATACAGAACTCAGGGACCGACAGAACACACATTAATGCAGCATAGTCATTTATCCTATGAAATGGAACATGTCTAATCAAATAAAATGTATTTGTCACATGCTTCATAAACTAACAGGGAAATGCTTACTTATGGGCCCGCCCTTCGCACAATGCAGAGACAAAAATATAGAAAAATATTAACACAAGGAATAAATACACAGTGAGTAACGATAACTTGGCTATATACACAGGATACCAGTACAGACTCGATGTGCAGGGGTACGAGGTAATTGAGGTAGATATGTACATTGTATATGTAGGTAGGGGTAAAGTGACTAGGCAACAGGATAGATAATAGACAGTAGCAGCCGCATATGTGATGAGTCAAAAAAGTTAGGGCTAAGAGGGTCAATGCAGATAGTCCAGGTAGCTATTTGGTTAACAATGTATTACCTATTTAGTAATGTGTAATGCGGCATACTGAGCCCAGTGTCTAGTGTGCACTCCATCATTTCATTCCCTGTTTTCTTTCTTCATCCCGTTCTTTCTCTTCCTTCAGGGAGGAGAGCCAGAGGATAGCGGATGTCATCCTATCCAGGAAGTCAGAGTTTGTGGTCTTTACGACCTACATTGGTCACTATGACCGCAGCATGAGCCTGCTGGACGAAAGCTGCAGGACCTCGCCCGCCTTCTCAGCCATCGTCCGCCAGTATGAGGTCAGATGTCAAAATCAAGTCAGGACTGTTCATAGCAGATAGACTGTGTTGAATAAGATCATAGGTGACAGAGTGGGTTTCTCCGAGTCCGGCTGTATGTTCAGTGGGGTTCGAAATGATTGACACCCTTGATAAAGATGAGCAATAATTACTGTATAAAATAAATAATTCAAATTCAAGATCATACCCCCAAGACATGCTAACCTCTCAACATTACCAATAACAAGGGAGGGTAGCATGTCTTGGGGGTATGATCTTTGACCCTCTGTAACTTTCAACTTTCACTAATCATGGTAGCATCCACATTAATGTAGACGTGTTTAGAAACATATTCTATTCTTATTTACAATAAAGGTGACTGCAAAATGACACAATACATTATGTACCATTTATTTTTGAGAAAAAAAGTATTACTTGTTAAACAAAATCTCTTTCTCTGAGCAATTGTATTAGTATAATATAATTTCCCCATTTTATTAGCACACAATATAGCTCAGTATTTGAATTATTTATTTTATACAGTCGTTATTGGGTGTCAATCATTTCAGACCCAACTGTATGTATGCAGGCCCTGAAGCCACTGTGAACTATTTGTTAGCCAGTATTAGTTTTCTGTGCACAGTGTTAGATGAGTGTGAGAATGTCATGCTACTGTATGCCACTTTAACTACATCCTGTGGCAGAGGACTGTAGGCCAACATTTTGTCTCAACAGTGGATAGAATATCATTATTACTTTTAATCAGGTGTATGTTGATTAAATTATTTAATTTCCCTCTATTATTCAATGCACCCATACCCATGGTACAGCCGTCTATAATGAAAAACAACCCAGTCTTAGACATAGCCTAGTGTTTACATAATTTACTTGTTTTATTCAAAAGAGCACTCAATACAATAAAAGCCATATTAGCAGTATGTTTTGAGAAAGTTGATGACACCCACATAACTTGGGTTAAAAAGGACACATATCATTAAGTAATCTAGAAGTACAAAACTAAAGATAGATAAAAAACGTGGAATACCATATTATACAACACATATAAACATCACATTTAAAACACCGCTTTTCCCCCTTAAATCTAAAGAAGCATAAAAAACTACTAAATATGCAACATTTTAAAGCTATCCATATTTTTGTAAAATTATTCCTTCTTAAATTGTATCATAATGTTCTTATTGTGTGAATATGTCATAATGAGTATGAAATGATGTACTGGCACATACAGTGCCTTCAGAAAGTATTCATACCCCTTGACTTATTTCACATTTTGTTGTGTGACAGCCTGAATTTAAAATGGATTACATTTATTTTTTTCTCACCTGTCTACACATAATACCCCATAATGACAAAGTGAACACAAGTTTTTAGTATTTTTTGCAAATCTATTGAAAATTAAATACAGAAATATCTCATTTACATACAGTGCCTTAAAAAGGTATTCACACCCTTTCACCTTTTCCACATTTTGTTATGTTACAGCCTGAATTGTGTCACTGGCCTACACACAATACCCCATAATGTCAAAGTGGAATTATGTTTTTAGACATTTTTACAAATTAATTAAAAGTGAAAAGTGGAAATGTCAATATGTATTCAACCCCTTTGTTATGGCAAGCCTAAATAAGTTCAGGAGTAAAAATGTGCTTAACAAGTCTCATAATAAGTTGCATGGACTCTGTACCCCACACATGCAATTATCTGTAAGGTCCCTCAGTCAAGCAGTGAACCACAAAGACCAGGGAGGTTTTCCAATGCCTCTCAAAGAAGGGCACCTTTTGGTACAGTAGGTAAAATACATTTTAAAAAAGCAGACCTTGAATATCCCTTTGAGCATGGTGAAGTTACTATTTACACTTTGCATGGTGTATCAATACACCCAGTCACTACAAAGATACAGGCGTCCTTCCTAACTCAGTTGCCAGAGAGGAAGGAAACTGCTCAGGGATTTCCCCATGAGGCCAATGGTGACATTAAAACAGTTACAGAGTTTAATGGCTGTGATAGAAAACTGAGGATGGATCAACAACATTGTAGTTACTCCACAACACTAACCTAAAGGACAGAGTAAAAAGAAGGAAACCTGTATAGAATAAAAATATAAGGCACTAAAGTGAAACTGCAAAAAAAGTGTTAAAGAAATGAATACAAAGTGTTATGTTTGGGGCAAATCCAACACATCACTGAGTACCACTCTTCATATTTTCAAGCATGGTGGTGGCTGCATCATATTATGGGTATGCTTGTCATTGGCAAGGACTAGGGAGTTTTTTTTAGGATAAAAAACCCAGAAATAGAGCTAAGCAAAATCCAAGAGGAAAACCTGGTTCAGTCTGCTTTCCAACAGACACACAAATTCACCTTTCAGCAGGACAATAACCTTAAACACAAGGTCAAATATACACTGGAGTTACTTAGCAAGATGAAATTGAATGTTCCTGAGTGGCCTAGTTACAGTTTTGACTTAAATCGGCTTGAAAATCTATGGCAAGACTTGAAAAGCTTAAGAATTGTAAAAAGTGTAATTAATAACTTTTTTTAACCATCTACCAATAGGTGCCCTTCTTTGTGAGGCATTTGAAAACCCCCCTGGTGTTTGTTGTTGAATCTGTGTTTGAAATGTACTGCTTGACTGAGGGACCTTACAGATAATTGTATGTGTGGGTTACAGAGGTGAGGTAGTCATTCAAAAAGCATGTTAAACACTATTATTGCACACAGAGTGAGTCCATGCAACTAATTTTGTGACTTGTTAAGCACATTATTACTCCTGAACTTATTTAGGCTTGCCATAACAAAGGGGTTGAATACTTATGGACTCAAGACAGATTTTCGTTTTTGATTAATTAGTAAAACATTCTAAAAACATAATTCCACTTTTACATTATGGGGTATTGTGTGTAGGCCAGTGACACAACATCTCAAGTTAATCCATTTTAAATTCAGGCTGTAACACAACGAAATGTGGAAAAAGGCACTGTACCTTCGGTTAATGTTGGTGGTTGGAGTTTGGTAGCTGGGGTTCTTTTGGTCAAGTTGTTGTCGTTTTTTTGGTTGTTGTGGGTGGTAGTTTGGTGGTTGTTATTGGTATGGGTTGGTCAATTCCTGTGAGAAGAGATTATTTATGATTTTACCCAGCACTTATACAGAGGCACTGTTACAGTAAGTAGGAGTGCACTTTCTAGATGCAATATATTTTAATGCCATACAAACATATACACTTTGTGATACGTGTTTATGAAGACACTGTGGTTGTTATTGTAGGCTACATACATTGCTACTGTCTGTATGTATGCATTGTTTTGTAATCATAATGTCCTGACTCTCATGAGGAGTTTGTATAAAATGTATTCTCCTAATTGAGATGACTACAATGGAATGTTGAAATGATGGTAGATCAGAATCAATAATAAGAATAAGAGTCCTATTAATTAATACCGCCTTCATTGTCTATTGGTGTGACTGGGTATCCAAGGTTACTCATCACACGATGGTTCACTGAACCACCTCTGCTACATTTGCACTGATATGTAGACCTGAATATGACGGAGTGCAGTTAGAGAGTGTTGGACTGAGTTGGTACACATTGAGATAGAGAGCGAGACAGACAGACACAGACAGACAGACATAGTATATTGCTTGACACCTCTTCTCTCTGTCTATATGATGCCCATCTGTTGTGTATTTGTGCAAGTCACTGATGACAGAGAAATGGAATGCCATGAAATACATCTGAATACCATAAGCAACCTACCATAAGGTTCCATTTCTTCTCCTTTTTCCATTTCTCCTCCTTTTTCTATTTCTCCTTTTCTTACAACTTACAGTATACCATCATACTCTTCTCAGTATCATTTTAACCTCAAATACAGTTGAATTAATTAATATTTTGATTTTGATATGAGACTTAATTTGATACGCCAGTTTTATAGATGATGAGTGTTGAATTAACCTTGGAAGAGAGAAACAGCCCTTCTTTCCCCCACTCTCTCTGCCCATTCCCTCTTACGTATCTCCCATCAGAAGTGTGTGTATGATGAACAGTGGCAATGATGAAGCTCTTGCATGAGATGAAACAGATGATGCTGATATGGTCTATGTTACTGTACAGTAGGCTATGACTGTGTCTGTGTGTATATTTGTCTTTGGTTGCATTGCTGTTGGCTAGCTGCTGGTGAAGAAGCTGACAAAAGCTAATTAGCAGACGGGCAGTCTTTACAACTCCCCTATCAAATCAACACATTGGTCTGCCAGGACTTTGGCATTGATTTTTGACTTATGCTGTAAGTGTGGGGAAGTGTGTGTGTGTGTGTACATGTGCACTTGTGTGTGCGCTTGCATGCATGTGAGTGTGTGCGTGTGTGTTTGTGTACATGCTTGTTTGTGTGTGTAAGAGAACACATGTATAGGGACGTTTCTGGAAGGCACTGTAGGGACTATAAGTGCTGACCAGCACTCTGTTGAGTTATTGGCCCTGGCTCGCCACATAAGTGACTTTAATTCTTCTGAAACTCTTAGAATTAGTGGTGACTCGAGGAACCCTGGAGATCCTCAAGGAATCCCTGGAGTTCCTCAAGGAACCATTGCTAGTTGCTTCAATGAAGGTAACAGATACGTATGAGTTCTTCAAGAGCCTATTCAAATCCCAAATTTGGAATAGCTACCACATGATTACTGTATGTACGTAGCAATGTTAATATTTATTAATATTATATTAGAATGTGTAATATGCATAAATATTCAAGGAACATTTTAATTTGCAGTGTACAAACTTAACATGATAAACAGGAATGACCAAAAAAAACTATCTGAAAGCAACGCCTCCAATCAGCCACACCTCCAGTCTGATAGGCTGCCACCTCTACAATAAATAAAGGTCATGAATAGTAATTTTGATTCCCATGTAAATAGCCTTTTGAGTGACTAAAATATTACTCATTATATGTTTGGGAGCTAGAAATGCTAAAATGCTAAAAATGTGTGAGAAATTAATTTTTCTCTCAGAAGTTTGAAAAGACAGGCTTAATGGGCGTGGAGCTTATATTCATGAGCTCACCATGACTCACAGCTCTTTGAAATGCCTATGTCAAGAAACTTGGATGCAGTGAGCAGTGTTGCAGTAAAATCACCTCAAGCAAATTTGGCAATACACAAAGCAACTCAAACAACATTGAAATTGCAGCAATTTTTATATATCTCCCGTTTGGCATGTGTCTTGTGATGTGGTTCACAGCAGCACTGACGGACGTGTTGACATGACAACTGCGTCAGAGTTTTGAACCACCCTTCCCCCCCTGTTGTTCCATGCTGGCTGAAGAACTAGCTAGCCAGTAACTAGCTAACACCAGACACAGATGAAAGGGGAAAAATATATGTATCTTTGCCATAAATGAATAGGGTAAACGTTTAATTATATTTGCTGACACCCTACAGAATTTTTTTGGCACCAGTAGAGTAACAATCTAGCTATATAAACCCGCCCCTCTACAAACACTCCTTCTCCGATGTTGGTTACAAGGCGGTACTTATTTAAATTAGGTAAGAGAATATCATGTTACCATTGGTGTATTAAAATTGTATAGTTAGAGTTATGTCACCCTATCCCCTTAACAATCCCGCCTCCTGAATCCATGTGTTTGACATGTGGGAGGGGACCAGTAACTTTATGTAGAAGCAACAGTCATTTTTCATACTTTGGTCATCATACTTTGATCTGGTTTCGTCCAAATATCATCACATTTCATGAAAAACATGATTTTGACTGTTCAAAATTGAACACCTCCCATCACAAAAAGGTTCTGGTTCGAACCTTTACACAGGGGTTCCTCGAGGACCCTTTTCAGAGGGGTGCCTCAAGGAACCTTTTGAAAATGGAAAGGTTCCGCCGGTATGGCAACCCAAAAGGATCTTCCAGGCATCTTGACTTCTAAGAGTGTGGAGTGCAATTTACACAGCTCTGTCCTCCTCCCACCCGCTCCTTTTCTCCCTTTCTCTTTATTTTCTCTGTCTCTCTACTCATCTGTCAGTGCAAAAGCTCATCATTTGGTCAATCTTTCTCTTACTGTAGCAGTGTAGACTTTTCGGAATGGTATGGACATAGGAAATAGCTTTGTGTTATGTGTAGGCTATCAGTAACATATCTGTCTGTTTGTCTGTCTTTCTTTCCCAGCAGCAGAGTCTGGCTGGGGACAATGTCTCTCTCAAACACCAGCTTCTGCAGGTCATCATACGGGTGGCTCAATACTGCATGCTCCTCACCGGTAAGTAAGTAAGAGTGTGTGTGTGTGTGTGTGTGTGAATCATATTTGATTACGTACAGTGGGGAAAAAAAGTATTTAGTCAGCCACCAATTGTGCAAGTTCTTCCACTTAAAAAGATGAGAGAGGCCTGTAATTTTCATCATAGGTACATGTCAACTATGACAGACAAAATGAGAATTCTTTTTACAGAAAATCACATTGTAGGATTTTTAATGAATTTATTTGCAAATTATGGTGGAAAATAAGTATTTGGTCAATAACAAAAGTTTCTCAATACTTTGTTATATACCCTTTGTTGGCAATGACACAGATCAAACGTTTTCTGTAAGTCTTCACAAGGTTTTCACACACTGTTGCTGGTATTTTGGCCCTTTCCTCCATGCAGATCTCCTCTAGAGCAGTGATGTTTTGGGGCTGTCGCTGGGCAACACGGACTTTCAACTCCCTCCAAAAATGTTCTATGGGGTTGAGATCTGGAGACTGGCTAGGCCACTCCAGGACCTTGAAATGCTTCTTACGAAGCCACTCCTTCGTTGCCCGGGCGGTGTGTTTGGGATCATTGTCATGCTGAAAGACCCAGCCACGTTTCATCTTCAATGCCCTTGCTGATGGAAGGAGGTTTTCACTCAAAATCTCACGATACATGGCCCCATTCATTCTTTCCTTTACACGGATCAGTCGTCCTGGTCCCTTTGCAGAAAAACAGCCCCAAAGCATGATGTTTCCACCCCCATGCTTCACAGTAGGTATGGTGTTCTTTGGATGCAACTCAGCATTCTTTGTCCTCCAAACACGACGAGTTGAGTTTTTACCAAAAAGTTCTATTTTGGTTTCATCTGACCATATGACATTCTCCCAATCCTCTTCTGGATCATCCAAATGCACTCTAGCAAACTTCAGACGGGCCTGGACATGTACTGGCTTAAGCAGGGGGACACGTCTGGCACTGCAGGATTTGAGTCCCTGGCGGCGTAGTGTGTTACTGATGGTAGGCTTTGTTACTTTGGTCCCAGCTCTCTGCAGGTCATTCACTAGGTCCCCCTGTGTGGTTCTGGGATTTTTGCTCACCGTTCTTGTGATCATTTTGACGCCACGGGGTGAGATCTTGCGTGGAGCCCCAGATCGAGGGAGATTATCAGTGGTCTTGTATGTCTTCCATTTCCTAATAATTGCTCCCACAGTCCCGTGGTCCTCTGTAGCTCAGCTGGTAGAGCACGGCGCTTGTAACGCCAAGGTAGTGGGTTCGATCCCCGGGACCACCCATACACAAAAAATGGCTAAATGGCATATTATTATTATTATTATATTGATTTCTTCAAACCAAGCTGCTTACCTATTGCAGATTCAGTCTTCCCAGCCTGGTGCAGGTCTACAATTTTGTTTCTGGTGTCCTTTGACAGCTCTTTGGTCTTAGCCATAGTGGAGTTTGGAGTGTGACTGTTTGAGGTTGTGGACAGGTGTCTTTTATACTGATAACAAGATCAAACAGGTGCCATTAATACAGGTAACGAGTGGAGGACAGAGGAGCCTCTTAAAGAAGAAGTTACAGGTCTGTGATAGCCAGAAATCTTGCTTGTTTGTAGGTGACCAAATACTTATTTTCCACCATAATTTGCAAATAAATTCATTAAAAATCCTACAATGTGATTTTCTGGATTTTTTTTTCTCAATTTGTCTGTCATAGTTGACGTGTACCTATGATGAAAATTACAGGCCTCTCTCATCTTTTTAAGTGGGTGAACTTGCACAATTGGTGGCTGACTAAATACTTTTTCCCCCCACTGTATATCAAAACATTTATACATAAAAAATGTACACTACCGGTCATACGTTTTAGAACACCTACTCATTCAAGGGTTTTCTTTATATTTACTATTTTCTACATTGTAGAATAATAGTGAAGACATCAAAACTATGAAATAACACATATGGAATCATGTAATAACCAAAAAAGTGTTAAACAAATCAAAATATATTTTATATTTGAGATTCTTCAAATAGCCACCCTTTGCCTTGATGACAGCTTTGCACACTCTTAGCATTCTCTCAACCAGCTTCATGAGGTAGTCACCTGGAATGCATTTCAATTAACAGGTGTGCCTTCTTTAAAGTTAATTTGTGTAATCAGTTGTGTTGTGACAAGGTAGGGGGGGTATACAGAAGATAGCCCTATTTGGTAAAAGATCAAGTCCAAATTATGGCAAGAACAGCTCAAATAAGCAAAGCGAAATGACAGTCCATCATTACTTTAAGACATGAAAGTCAGTCAATACGGAACATTTCAAGAACTTTGAACATTTCTTCAAGTGCAGTCGCAAAAACCATCAAGCGCTATAATGAAACTGGCTCTCATGAGGACCGCCACAGGAATGGAAGACCCAGAGTTACCTCTGCTGCAGAGGATAAGTTCATTGGTTACCAGCCTCAGAAATTGCAGCCCAAATAAATGCATATCTCAACATCAACTGTTCAGAGAAGACTGTGTGAATCAGGCCTTCATGGTCGAATTGCAGCAAAGAAACCACTACTAAAGGACACCAATAAGAAGAGACTTGCTTGGTCCAAGAAACACAAGCAATGGACATTAGACTGGTTGAGACAATGCCAAGATTGTGCCAAGCTGTCATCAACGCAAAGGGTGAAGAATCTCAAATATAAAATATATTTTTATTTGTTTAACACTTTTTTGGTTACTACATGATTCCATATGTTATTTCATAGTTTTTACAATGTAGAAAATAGTAAAAATAAAGGAAAAACCCTTCAATGAGTAGGTGTTCTAAAACTTTTGACCGGTAGGGTATATGATGAAAATGATCTCATAATATCTCATCTTACTGTGGTTCAATCAATGGCCATGTGTCTTTTCTCAATTGCTGCTGTTTATTTTCCTCCTCCTCCAGATTACCTGAACAACCTCTCCCCAGACTCTAAAGAATACGAAGATACACAAGGTACAGTAGACCTCTGCTATAAGCACTAGCTATGGTATAGTTAAGCAATAATGCCTGAGGAGGTGTGGTATATGGCCAATATACCATGGCTAAGGGCTGTTCTTATGCACAACGTAACGCGGAGTACCTGGATACAGCCCTTTCCCTGAGGTGCCTTATTGCTATTATAAACTGGTTACAAAAGTAATTAGAGCAGTAAAAATACATGTTTTGTCATACCCATGGTATACGGTCTGATATACCACGGCTGTCAGCCAATCAGCACCCAGGGCTTGAGCCACCCAGCTTATAATACCTCCTCTGTCTGTATTGCATTATTCACAAGAGGGCCATGTCGGCTCTGTTTGTATGTGTTTATAAGGGATTTATTTGGGCTCATTTGGCCTTTTTTAGTAACTCACAAGGGAGCCGTTTTGGCCCTATGTTTTTCTTTGTGTGTGGCTAAATCACTAGGGAGACATTTTGGCTGTCTTGTCTCTGTGTACTGTTTGTGCAATTCATGAGTGGGTAGCTACTGTGCTATCTCTGGCCCCTCTGGTCTGTGTTTGACTGTGCACAGCAAATTCTCCAGTGTTAAATCAACACTGGAGTCCACAATTTTGAGTTATCGTGGAAATTCTTACACAGGGACACTGAAAGTCAATCTTAAATGAATCATTGTTTATTATCAGCGCGCTGGAGAGGTTCCAACCAACTCAATGCACCAAGTACACATGTTGATCAGGAGCTCTACCCAGGGCAGTCCTGTTACATTTACATTTTAGTCATTTAGCAGATGCTCTTATCCAGAGTTAGTGAATATATATTTTTTTTATACTGGCCCCCCGTGGGAATCGAACCCACAACCCTGGCGTTGCAAACGCCATGCTCTATCAACTGAGCTACATCCCTGCCGGCCATTCCCTCCCCTACCCTGGACGACGCTGGGCCAATTGTGCGCCGCCCTATGGGACTGCCAATCACGGCCAGATTGTGATACAGCCTGGAATCAAACCAGGGTCTGTAGTGACGCCTCTAGCACTGAGATGCAGTGCTTAGACCGCTGCGGTAGACCGCTGATTGGCCAGCTCATCCTCCTCAGGAGGATGGCATCATCCTCTATGAGGAAATATCAAGCATTTTTTAAATGGTCTGTTTGATATACAAGTTTGAGGTGGGGGTTTTTAACCGTTTTTTCTCCAATTTATGCTTTGGCCACACAAATTGGTTCTCTGTACGTTCTATATCGTGGAGCTCCGCCCCATAGGGGAGCTCTGCTCCTAATGGTTTACCCTCTGCCCTAAGGCAGCAGCAGCCTGAGACAAAATTATGCACACACCTACAGCCAATAGGAGTACAGGTGTCCCTATAAGAGGGGACGCTTCCCCTCAATCAGCCTCCCTTTTTCTTCAGCGACTGGATGACTAGACTGAAGAGCCAAGAAGAGTCATCAACGTCGTCTAAATGAGCACACCGGGTGATTTTCTCCCCCCAAAAGCTATTTTCAGAGCTCAGTGCAGATGCACCTCCATGGCGGCCGGTGACCACCACGACTTATGTTTCGTGTGTTTGGGATCCCAGCATGCCAAGGAGGGCGTCTGCAGTCCCCCGAATTGCGCCTCCTGCGCCCTCCTTTCTTTAAAGGAGAGGAAGCAGCGTTGGGCGTTTTTCAGGGAGGACATCCCCCTTGAGGATGTGTTGTCGATACTAGCCTCTGCTTCAGAGGCGTCGTCCGACGGCGCAGACTCGGGGGAAGATGGGGATTTTGAGGAAGGGTCTGGCATTCCAATGGAACAGTCGGACCCCGTCCCTCATACTTTCAAGCCCCCCTTTCCTCTGGAGAGCGAGAGGGCTTGTAGTCCCTATAGCGAAGGGGATACGAGCTCTGAGAGATCAGAAGCTCTCTCTTTCGCTGCAGCCTCTCTGAGAGCGGATTTTCCGGGTCTCATTGAGAGAGCTGCTCAACGGCTGGCAATAAGCCTGCCCCCTCTTCCCTCCGCACCGGAGGTTGATATGATGGAGGGCGGTCCTTATTCCAGGCCGAGGAAGGCGGCAGAGCCAGTGGCTCCTGCCATGCCTTCTTTGGCTAGGTACGTTGGAGGCTCGTGGGAGGCACCTTTAGCGGCGCGTTCGCCTGTAAAAGCGTATCTCCCATTCACGAGAGTGGAAGGAAGGTTCCAGGGTCAGGGGATCCCCAGGTTAGAGAGCGCCATGGCGGCGTATCTCGTACCGGGTTCGAGCCCTTGGCCCTCTTCCAAGAAGGCCACGTTGCCATCCCAGAAGGACCAACTCACAGCGTCGCTGTTGGAGAAGTCTTTTGGGTTGGGAGCCCAAGCTGTAGCAGCAGCTAACAACATTGCCCTCTTGGCGGCCTCTCTGTCCCGTTTAACCACGGGTAAGACAGAGATGGCACCAGAGGAGGTGGAGGAGGCGTCCAGGATTTCTGGCGCCATACTCCACCTTACACAGGCGTCCGCAGTCTGCGCGGGGAGATCCATGGCCACTTCGGTGGTCGGGGAACGACACCTCTGGTTGTCTTTGACTTCCATGAAAGAGGCAGACAGGACGTCTCTCTTGAACGCCCCCCTCTCTGACGACGGCCTCTTTGGGGTCGCAGTCAAAGAGGCGACGGAGCGTTTTTCGAAGTTGGAGGAGGAGAAGAAGCAGTTGGCCAAGCACCTGCCGTTGGCAGGACGACTCGGCCCCCCTCCTCCCCAAAGGCCATCTACCTCCGCCCCTCTAAGTAGACCGGGATCTACGACGAGGCGGCGTAATCGGCGTCATCCGGCGGCCACGAGCAGCAAGGGAACGGGCTCGGCCCTCCCAGCAGCTACGGTAGCCCCACTACAGCCGGCGAGGGAGGTGACGAGGACGCCGACCTGGCCCTCCAAGGGAGGCAAGAGGAGGCGTACGTGACGGGACGCGGGGGAGAGGATGGAGGACGCATCGATGGTGTCGAACGCGCCCACTGTTCCCCCCCACCCTTCGGTTGAAGGGACGGGTGCTGATGTAAATGCTTTTGTTGATGTGTTTAATAAAGAGTTGGCTCCACCTGACTTTGTCAAAAAATAGCCTCTTTTCCATAATACGTCCGAGAGCGTTCAAATCTCACCCTCTCTTCCTTACCACTCTAAGAGCCGTTCAGCCCACCGAGGGTGCGTTGCTGAACAGGCACTAAGAGCAGGTATCCAGAAGACCTCAATCAGGTCGTCACATCACACTTCACGTATAAGAAGTGCTTTACATAGAAGGCAGCAGTCCCGGTCAGATTCTGACATGAGGACGCAGCCGCTATTTGGGGATGGCGCACTAGTACAGACTAAGGTCTCCACTAGTACGAGCCAGACCCATGCTGCGTTCACGGAGGGCCCGATTACCGCGGTCACCAAGGTGCCCAGAGTATCGGCGCCCCCAGGCATTGTAACACAGCAGCTATCTGGGGACGGCGCATTATCGCAGACCAAGGTCTCGGTTAATGCGATTCAGACCCATGCTACGTTCACGGAGGGCAGGATTACTAGCGTTATGGGTATAACCAAAGTATCAGCTCCCCTGACAGAACGAGCCAGTACTCACCACACTGAGCGTGAATCAACCCACCAGGGGTGCAGAGTTGAACACACACAGAAGGTGAAAGTTAAGAAGGTATCAAGGCGCCGTCTTGTTTTACCTCATAGAGACCTCATACTACAGACTTCTAGGAGTACTGTAGTGAAGGGCTCTGATAGCGAATTGCAGTCACCTAAGATGACGCAATCGCTCGCTGGGGATGGTGCCCTGCCGCAGGCTGTGGCCTCGGTCAGCGCAATTCAGACCCGCGATGCGTTCAAGGAGGGCAGGAATACGACGGTTACGGGTTTAACTGACGTCCCTACTCCTCTTTCTTTCTCAGAACGCATTTCCTCTCCCTTTCACGGGAGGCCCACCTTGGGCTGTTCCACCACTTCAATGTCGGGGAACAGTGGCGGTAAGGGCCATAGAGGAATACAGGTCCTTCCTACTGGATGCACCACAGCTTCGCGCCCAGCCACTTTCTCTGCATTGCTGGCAGTGGCGAAGAAGCTGCACCCTCTCACGCTGGCTAGAACAGACGTTGCAGAAGGGTTATGCTCTCCAATTCCACCGGACCCCACCCCCATTCAGGGGAGTGGTGGAGACGGTGATGAAGACGCCAGACAAAGTGGCCGCTCTGATGACAGAGATTACGGAACTTTTGGCGAAGGAGGCGGTGACAGTAGTTCCCCGGGAGCAAAGGAACAAAGGGCTATATTCGCCTTATTTCCTAGTGCCCAAAAAGACGGGAGGAGTGAGGCCGATTTTGGATTTACGCATTCTCAACGAGAGCATAACCAAACGGCCCTTCCGAATGCTAACGACAAAACGCCTGCTGGAATGTGTCCAGAAAGGGGATTTTTGTACGAGCATAGACCTAAAGGACGCGCACTTTCATGTGCCGGTTCAGCCGCGTCACAGGAAGTTTCTGCGGTTCGCCTTTCAAGGGGTGGCGTACGAATACACGAGGATGCCATTTGGGTATGCCCTGGCACCTCGCACATTTTCCAAGTGTGTGGAGGCGGCATTGGAACCGTTGCGTCGTCAGGGAATACGGCTACTAGCCTACCTGGACGACCTACTGGTTCTCGCCCCGTCAGCAGAGCTGGCGATCACTCACACAACACAGACAGTGATGCATCTCACAAGTCTGGGGTTTGCTGTGAATTGGAAAAAGAGCGCGCCCTGGCCCACTCATCAGATTGTCTACCTGGGGATACAGCTAGACACTGTGAGGATGAGGGCTCGAATTTCGGACCCCCGAAGGGTAGCCTTGTTGCTAGCCCTAAGGAAGTGTCGTCCGAATCACACGGTGACGGCGCTGTCGATCATGTCACTTTTGGGTCTCATGTCGTCAGCCCACTCTGTGGTTCCGCTGGGACTCCTGCACATGCGCAGGACGCAGCGATGGTTCGCCCAACTAAGACTAGACCCATTGCGTCAACGTCATCGGTTGGTGGTGGTTCCCCTCTCGCTCAGTGCAGACCTAAACTATTGGAGAAACTTGCGCGTTCTCACGCACGGAGTCCCGATAGGAAAGGTGTCCTCTCACATCCCAGTATTCACGGATGCGTCCCTGACGGGATGGGGAGGGACATGTCAGACACAAGCGATAGGAGGTGTGTGGCCTCAATCAGGTCGTCACATCAACCTCCTGGAGTTGGAAACGGTTTCGACTGGTTCTGACCCACTTCGCGTCTACCCTTCGGGGTCGCGATGTGCTGGTCTGGTCAGACAACCGGACCACAGTAGCCCACATAAATCGCCAGGGAGGAGTCAGGTCTCCTGCTCTCCATCGGGCGGCAGAGGAATTGTGGCTGTGGGCTCACGAGCACCTTCGCTCATTGAGAGCAGCACACATTCCGGGCTACTTGAACGTAGGAGCAGACCTCATGTCAAGAGGGGGTCCTCGAGACGACGAGTGGTGTCTGCATCCAGACATTGTTCTCCAGATTTGGGAACAATTCGGGAGAGCCGAGGTGGACCTATTCGCGTCACGCGTGAACGCGCAATGTCCTCTGTGGTTCTCTCTGAGGGAACAGGACGAACCGCCACTGGGAAGGGACGCCTTTGCGCACCAACCGTGGCCGAGAGTTCTCCTGTATGCATTCCCTCCGCTGTCCTGCATTCTCCCACTGCTAGCCAGGGTGAGGTCAGGGGGGCTGTCAGTGATACTGATAGCGCCCGATCGCCCGGGGGCTCTGTGGTTTGCGGAGATGAGTCAGATGTTGATTGCGCCACCTTGGCCAATTCCACATCGACGGGACGCGTTGTCTCAGGCGGCTGGCACGATAGGGAAATTGCCCATAATCGGCCAACCACTGAAGGCCTGGCTGCTGAGAGGGACAGGCTAGAGCGCCGTGGGTTATCTGATGCGGTGATCAGGACCATACAGGGTTCACGTGCCAGTTCCACTTCTAAGATGTATGCCAGTAGATGGAACGTGTTTTCACGATGGTGTGTCACACAAAGTGTGGACCCCATGAGCTGTCAGGTGGAGAGTATTCTCTCTTTTCTGCAGCTCATGTTTGATAAGCAAAAATCGGCTGCCACGATTAGAGTGTTTGCAGCAGCGATTTCAGCTTGTCATGAGGGTTTTGGCAGAGACAATGTCTTTAGTCACCCTCTAGTGAAACGCTTCCTATTAGGAACGCGGCGACTTAGGCCAACACCTAGAGTCACGCTTCCTCAGTGGGATTTGGCTTTGGTACTCGAAGCGCTATGTAAGTCGCCGTTCGAGCCATTGAATCAAATACCCCTCTAGATGCTGTCTATCAAGACAGCACTGTTGCTCGCTTTGACTACAGCTAAGCGGGTCAGTGATTTGTGTGCTCTTTCGACGAGACCTGACTGCCTGGCCATCAATGGTGACCTGAGCAGAGCAGTGTTACGTCCTAACCCGGCATTTGTGCCGAAGGTTATTAAGAGTTCATATAGGTCACAGACCGTGGAGCTGTGGGCTTTTTCTCCTCCTCCTCATAGAGAGAGGAGTGAGGAAAAGCTCCATCGCCTGTGCCCGGTACGCGCTTTGGCGTGTTACGTCGAGCGCACAGCAGCGATTAGGTCATCGCCTCAGTTGTTTGTGTGTCACGGTGCGGCTGAACTAGGTAGACCACTTTCAAAACAGAGGCTGTCTCACTGGCTTTGCGAAGGCATTGAGACAGCTTATGAGGTAGCAGGGCGGCAATTGCCTCAGGGTATCAGAGCTCAATCCACTCGTGGAGTAGCGGCTTCTACTGCCCTTTTTAGAGGAACGGGAGTAGAGGATATCTGTAGAGCAGCATCCTGGTCGACGCCGTCTCCATTTATCCGTTTCTATCTCTTAGATATGTCTTCCAATTCTCTGGCTCGATCTGTACTCAGCGTGGCTGAAGGGAGATCTTGAGCAAGAAGGAGAGGAGAAGCAGGACTGTGGACACAGGTTTCCATCAGGTCCGTTTTTGGTTAGGAAGACGTGTCTTTAACAGATGTGTTTTCTAACTCTTTGGCTCGGTCTGTACTCAGCATAGCTGAAGGGAGATCTGGAGCTAGGAAGAGAGGGAAAAGCAGGACTATGGACTGGGTTTCCATCAGGTCCGCTTTGGATGAGAAAACATATTTTGTGGCATGAATCCTGACTAACAAGCTCAGTACAGTAGAGGCATGCGTGGATTAACAGAATATGAGGTCATCTATCTGCTCGCTCAGTTAGTATGACTCATGTTTTGTTCCTGCCCACTAATCTCTGGGATTCCATTGAGTGAGTGAGGCGGTCTACCGCGTTCATAATGTAGAGTGACATTTGATGTCATTCCATTAGTGGTCGGTAGTGTTTTCACAGGATATTGAGGCACATCTATCTGCTAGTACAGATTAGTATGGCTTCTATTCTGGTGATCTGCCCACTAGTCATTGGCATTGCCATTGGACTAGGTGGGGCGGGTCTTTTAACCGATGACGCGGTATATTGTGACGCCCGTAGGGGTTTTTAGTTGCAGTACTGCGGGACTCGGTTACAGCCATTGCTGGGCCTGACTTTCTCGTTTTGATGGGAAGTGTTAGGCTCGGCAGGGAGTACATTTTGGAGCGCTACGCTCCGCCTTAAACCATTAGGAGCAGAGCTCCCCTATGGGGCGGAGCTCCACGATATAGAACGATTAGTTACCGGAGTGTAACTCCAGTTCTATGAGTGGAGCGGAGCCCCATAGGACTTAAGGCCCTGCCGACCCTCTCTAGTCTCGCTGAAGAAAAATATCTCGGGAGGCTGATTGAGGGGAAGCGTCCCCTCTTATAGGGACACCTGTACTCCTATTGGCTGTAGGTGTGTGCATAATTTTGTCTCAGGCTGCTGCTGCCTTAGGGCAGAGGGTAAACCATTAGGAGCAGAGCTCCCCTATGGGGCTCCGCTCCACTCATAGAACTGGAGTTACACTCCGGTAACTAATCGTTTAGATGTTTGTTTTATCACCTCTTTACTTTCACTGTCTCCTCTCTCTCAGCTGCACTGGTGATAGTTTCAGACGTTGCGGATCAAGCCAATGACAGTTTGAAACATGGGGTGAGTTTCAAGTGCGAAGACGAGTGTTTGTGACAGTTCTTCCATCATGGTGTGTGTACAGTATGTGTGTGCGTGAGTGCTTGCGTACATTCCTGCCTGTCTATCTATCCGCCTATTTGCCTGCCTGTCTGCTTGTGTGTGTGTTAGCGTGTACACTCAGTGTTGTGGGATGCACAACGTTTTATCTTTTAGTTGTTGCCATAACCTCTCATGCAAGCGGTCTCTCTCCCTTTCTCTCTCTCCACCCCCCCTCTCCCTCTCTCCCTCCCACTGTCTCTCTCTCTCTCAGGAGAACCTGCTACGTCTGGTCAACATAGAGTACAGTGTTCGAGGCCAGAGGGATCTGCTCCAGCCTGGCAGGGTGAGCTCCATCCTGCCTGCCTGATAACACCATTGTTTCTGCCCAGGGCTCCGGGCACCCTCCACCTCTCCATCCCGCCCGTGTCGCCCTTTATATAACCAGTCAGCTGGGAATCCCCTGGCCCTCTCTCTGTGTCTGGGTGGGGTGGAGTAGAGCGGGCACACACACTTTTAAAGGACCCTTTAAAAGCCCTCTCTCCAACTCTCTTGACTCAATGTTAAAACTGCAGAATGCTTCTCATACGTGGAACACTGCCTGCCCCCAATTACTATTTAATCTACTTTATGTCTGACTAGGGTTACAAAATGTTCAATAAATTCCCTGGTTTTCCAGAAATCCTGGTTGGAGGATTCCATTTTTCCTGCTTATTCCCTCCGAATTCCGGGACTCTGTCTGACCCTGTGTGTGTGTGTTGTCCTCAGGTGTTTGTGAAGGAGGGCACTCTGATGAAGGTCAGCAGGAAGTGCAGACAGCCACGCCACCTGTTTCTGGTAAATGTCACTTCCTGTTTGGAGGGAGGGTAGGACACTCACCAGCACAAACCTATAGATATACAACTGACAGAACAAGCAATGGGGTTTTTAGGCTAAAAATACCATTGTTTAACAGAATTTTCAATCGCAGTTTGCTCTAATTTTAACATGGTCACTGCACTTGTCATTATGACTACACAACTATGCACCATCTTGCTGCCATGTAAATGTAATGTGAAAAGGAGAAGCAGCAGTTCTGTTCTGTTTGCTCTATATCTATGGCCTGGTCCTCCCATGCCCAGACCCTGCTATTGAGAGCAGAGTTTCCTGGCAGGATGTTTCTGAATGGCTGCTTCCTTAGCTTCTCTTTACTGACGGGACGGGGAAGGTCAGCAACACTCCTCATACACCCACATACACACTAGACCAGGTACTCGTTCTGTTGAACAATGCTGATACAGCCATACACACTAAACCTGGTCGTTTTTCTGTTGAACAATGCTGATACAGTCATACACACTAAACCTGGTCGTTTTTCTGTTGAACAATGCTGATACAGTCACACACACTAGACCTGGGGAAAACTCTATTTAAACCTCTTTATGTTAGTTCGTCCAATCATAACTGTCTTTAAGAAATAGAGCGAGATAGAAAGGTGTAATATTTAGTATGTAGATCAGTAGATGTTCACATGGATGTCGTACTATTGTACTATTGTACTACCGCCCCCACCCAGATGCTGTCATCTTTCTAAAAAAGAACACACGCGTCCTAAGCACCCCTACATCTACACTCATGATATGGTAGTATGGGTCACATAACTGGGGTAGGAGAGGAGGAAGAGGAGGAGGGACAGGAGGAGGAGGATAGGGAGGGTGTCATTTATAAAGATATAACTCTAAATAGAGTAGCGGATTCAGACAGGCCATTCTTTAGCAGCCTGGCAGTGCAAGCCCCCTCTGTAACCATGCCAACAGAACACTCTGACTGTGCCATCTCAAAGTGAGAGAGAGGAATGTGGGCAAAAGAGAGAGAGAGCATAAAACAAGGAATGGTTTACTATGACAGAAAATTACAGAATTAAAGGGGATTTCCATCTTTTTTCAAATGTCCAGCCCTCTCAGTGGCAGTAAACAAAGATAGAGAGAAGAGTTACAGAGTTAAAGGGGCAATCTGCAGTTGCTACATCCATTTTGGACATATAAATTAGTGTTATATACCCATTGAGTCTTGAAGAATATATCACTTATAAATAAATGCCTCATAAGCTTAGTTCAACTGTCGTACCCCATCAGAACCCCAAATATAAGATTGTTTAACTCCAATGTTTGTAAACAAAGTAAATGTAAACAAACACTGTATCCTCAAAACAGCCTCAAAACTATAATTTTGATATCATGGATGGTCAGTCAGTCCTTGCATCCATAGCTCTGTCTATGAATTTGAGAGTGGTTACATTTCCCCAGGCCCATCCCTCAGCCTTTTACCAAAACAGAGACGGGGCGGCCGCTTTGTTATTGTTTCAACTGCGGATTCTAGCTTTAAAGAAATATAATCTGAAAATGTAAAACTAATCCCAAATTATGCCTATCCTCGAATGACCAATGACCTTTGTTTACATCTACTTATACCCCAGTATTAGTCAACTTTTATATTTTATAAGTCACTGTTGTCCAACTAGAGGGATTAGCACTAAGACGATTCATTCAATCATATTTTGGAAATATCATCCAACAGGATAACATTTATAGGAAAAGCTGTAGGAACTGCTTGTGGGAAATCCCTTTAACATGTAAGAATAAAACACTGAGGCTATATGCTGTCAATCCACTCATGATCACACACACAACTATAAATTGTCCATTTTGTATTTTTCTGCAACATAGTACTCTCGACTTTGTCCAGGAAGTGGAGTTATGGTGTGCTCAGGGCCCTAGTAGAATGATGATAGGGGCCATGTCATGCGATCAGAAAATCATACAGTTATGAATATAACTACAGTTCCCTGAAGAAGGGAACGAGGTATAACATACTATGGGGAGTCAACCACCAATCATATTCACCTGAAGGTCCCAGGTCGGTGCCACTGGTCTGAGCCGACTCATGCCTTTCAGGAACTGCACCACCAGATGATGACACCTCGGGGTAGAGCCGTCCATCCCTACATGAAACCCCCCCCCCCCCCTTTTGCCCTCAGAACAGCCTCAATTCGTCGGGACATGGACTACAAGATGTCGAAAACATTCCACAGGGATGCTGGCCCATGTTGACTCCAATGCTTCCCACAGTTGTGTCAAGTTGGCTGGATGTCCTTTGGGTGGTGGACCATTCTTGATACACACAGGAAACTGTAGAGCGTGAAAAACCCAGCAGCGTTGCAGTTCTTGACACAAACTGGTGCACCTGGCACCTACTACCATACCCTGTTCAAAGGCACTTACATTTTTGGTCTTGCCCATTCACCCTCTGGATGTCACACATACACAATCCATGTCTCAATTGTCTCAAAGCTTAAGAATCCTTATTTAACCTGTCTCCTCCCCTTCATCTACACTGATTTGAAGTGGATTTAACAAGTGACAACAATAAGGGATCATAGCTTTCACCTGTATTCACCTGGTCAGTCTATGTCATGGAAAGAGAAGGTGTTCTTAATGTTTTGTATACCCTCTTGTAGAGGGTGCACACGACGACTGTATAGTTGTATTCACGTTCTAGGGTAAATTCCTAGCTGTCAAATTCAACCTTTCAGGGGCCAGACCCACAGATCCCATATCTACGGTCGTGTGTGCCAAACTCTCCCGTGCGCCTGGGACAATAGATCCCGATGACAGGTGTATGATCTCTGGGAACCAGGGAACCAACGGGGAGCCACCAGAATCAACAACAGACCCTCCTAAAGGATCCTCTCCACGGTAGCCTGAATCAGGTTCACTGGAGGAAATTCATAGAGCAGGGTCCAAGACCACTGATACGGGTCCGAGGCCACCAAAGCATCCGTTCCCAACGGAGCGCCCAGATCCCTCATTGAGAAGAACAGACGACAATGCGCATTTTCTCGTGATGCGTAAAGATCTACGTCGGCCCTGCCGAACTGGTCCCATATCTGGGCAACCACTGAGGGGTGTAGTCTCCACTCCATAGAGATAGGAACCCCCCCCCCCCCCCCCCCCGGAAAGTAGAACCGCACCCACTTTGAGAAATCTGGGAAGATAAATCTCCCTGCGTGCACGACAGGAACTGCGCACTGCTCCATATGAGCAGATAATGGGCCAGGTTTAGGAAAGAAAGAGACCGCGTCCCCACCTGCCTGTTGATGTACGCCACCGCCGTCCTGTTGCCGGACCTTACCAATACATGCTGGCCCTCCAACATCGGAAGGAAACGCCTCAGCGCTAGCAAACCAGTCAGTAGCTTTAGGTAATTGATATGCAGTGTCCTTTGTGCTGTTGTCCAAATCCCTCTTTCCTGAGGAACCTACACACAGTGCTCCCCATGCCAGTAAGGATGCGTCTGTCGTGATCACCCTTCGGGACACTACCCGGCCAATAAGAACTCCCTGCAACAGCAGTCGCGGGTCCGTCCAAGGAGTCAACATCCTTAGGCACGAGGGGATATCTTGAGCAACCGATGGCAGTGGCGAGATGCGTCCAGATGTGTAGCAATCACCCAGTGCTGAAACAGACAAATCAACATAAGTCCCAGAGGCACCACAGCTATCATAGGGGCCATCAGACCCAATAACCACAGGCACAAGCGAAAAGGCACTGAGTACCCCAACTGAAACCGTGCCAGACTGAGCCGGAATGCGACCCTCCTCTGTTGGGACAAAAATGCATGATTCAGAACCGAGTCCACAACAAGACCCAGAAACTGAATGCGCTGAGCCAGAGTCAAACTCATTTTCTTGTGGCTCATTATGAACCCCAGAGACTGAAATGGGAAACCAGCGTGGCAGTGTGGAGCTCCACCTGTTCCCTCGACTCCGCTACAACCAGCCAATCGTCCAGATAGGCCAATACTCTGATCCACTGGCACCGCACCGGTGCCAAAGTCGTCTCCACCACCATAGAAAAAGTTTGGGGCGATAGGGAGAGCCCGAAAGGCAGGACCAGAAACTCATATGCCACACCCTCGAAATGAAACCTCCGGAACTTTCTGTGGGGAGGATGCCACATGAAAATACGCATTCTTCAGATCTATGGACATGAACCAATCACTTGGAAGCACCGACTGCAATAGCCAGTGAAGTGTGAACATTTTGAACTTGCAAACCTTGAGGTGCTTGTTTAAAACACACAAGTCCAGGATGGGACGGACCATTCCATCGCTCTTGGGAACTAAGAAGTACCGGCTGTACCAAGCGCTCTGTACTTCTGACACAGAAATAGCCTGCTTTTGAAGGAGAGAGGAAATCTCTTCTCTCAAGATAGGCACAAGGACCTCAAGGACAATTGACATGATGATGCCATGAAAAGGAGGAGGACACACAGCGAACTGCAGACCGTACCCCCTCGTCACCGTCCTAATCACCCATGGCGAAATTGTGCCCCTGGATGGAGCACGCTGCCAGTCTCCCATACATTATCTCCTGAAATGGGATCCACCACCCTTGACAACCGTGTGTCTGAATGTGGGGAAGAAACTGTTTATTATGCCCACACCTGAACTATACCGCACTCTCAATACACCTGAACACAGAGGAACCTTGGGTAGAAACAATGTGCTTTCGTGGTACCGTCGTTCTGATACCCAGCCCACACCGGGATCGGGGACTTCGGCAACCAGTAACTTTTCCCAGTAGCCAGGACAGTACAGCGGGACAGATGCAGCACAAAATCAACCGTAGCACGGATTTTGTCGAGATGCTCTGAAACCGGCTTCGCCACCTCCACAGTCCTATTCAGCTGCTGCAGCAAATTGATATGATACATCTGCAGCATTGTGACCACATTCAACGACCTGGCCGCCACACCCTCAGCCTGGTACACTTGTCCAGCTGATCCGCCAGAGCACCATTCTAGGATTGGCCCCCTTGTTAGTCTCTGGAGCTAAGTAACTCGCCAGCTTTCCATCCATCGGCGGTGTACAAACAAGCCCCGCCTCCTCCATACCTTCTCCATTCATGAACTCGCCATAACCTGGCAGCACCAGCCTGGCTGAATGAGGGGAATCCCAGGACGCCTTTAGCTCATCGGCAAAATCTTTAAACAGGGGTCAGCAATGCTTCACCGCTGCAGGGACAGGAGGTAAATACCTTACTCTAAACCTGGAGGAACTCCACTGCGGGGGAGAAGGCGGCCCCCAGGTGATCTTCCGCCCTACAACACAGCTCCATCAAAGGCACATTAACCACCAATGGTTCACTCTCCCCCGCCAAATCCAAAGCCTGGGCTTTAGGCTGCCCAGGACTGATGTCATCCAATTCACACTCTGAAAACCCTCCAGAGCCAATCAGGGATAGTATATCATCCCCGGAATCCGGATCCTGAACACTGCCAGAGAAAGCGGAATGAGCCTCACTCGGCTGGGATGACACCCCTATCAACTCTGACCACCGCTGTTGCTCTCTCCCAGCCTCAGACAACCCCATTCCCGAGGTCGCTTCACTGGAAGACCCTTCGCCAGCAGCCCCAATCTTTCTCACAAAGTCAGCCCGACGCCCAATGGAAGTTGAACCCAGCCGGAGACAATAGTCACACAAACTGCTCTGAGCCAAAGCCTCCTGAATATGTTTCCACCCCAGGCAAAAAGGACAGCACTCATGAGTATCTTTAATTTTAATTGTGAAACCAAATGCCCTAGGGCACAGTTGGAGGTTCAAACTAAGCTGGTTAGCCTTTCTGAACTTACTCTTACCACTGGCCATCCTACCCAAGCAAGGAAGCATTAGCTACACAAGCAGAGCAGAAAGTAGTTAGCTTTTAGCAAACACAAAAACTGATAACAAGACCCAAAACTCGCAACATCTAGGGCTCTCAAACTCAACTCTGGACCTCAAAGCCATTTCCACTGCGTTTTCCCGTTGTTCCCCTCTAATCAGGGACTGATTTAGACCTGGGACACCAGGCAAGTGCAATTAATTATCAGGTAGAACAGAAAACCAGCAGGCTCCGGACCTCGTAATAGTTGAATAACCCTGATCTAGGGGGACAAGTACTCTCTCCCCACTAACTGACACCTAAGTCAGAGCCGAATCTTTGTAGTCTTTGTGTGCTTGAGAAGTTTGTAAATTGATTAAATGAATGTGAGCCCCGGTATTATAGCCAGGAAGGCGGGGCTTCCGAGGGCGGGCTCGGCATCCATTGGCCCGTTGGGCGTGATTTTAGTTTTCTTCAGGTGAATATGATTGGTCGTTGACTCCCCATAGTATTTTATACCAAGTGACCGACTGAAAGGGAACAGGGAGACATCTTGAGTTGTGACATTGGGCGCGTTTGAGTGATAAGCCCAAAGTAGTCAGTGGAGGTACATATGCACCGACAGTAAGTCGGACAACTTCTGCTGTTTCTACGAAACGCGACAATTCGCTTTTGTTATTGCCTATGAAGTGGATGTTATCGAAATTCCACTTTTCCTACACAAAGCTCAACATGGTCCAAGGAATGAATATCCTGATGATAAGGAAATTAGATATCAGCCCAAGCTCTTTCTAACATTCACAAGGCTTGTTTTCTATTTTTATGATGGTTTTGTCAAAATATAACCAGGTAGTGAGTGCATAAGCTACTACAATGAGAACATATAGGTGTTTTTGCAGCATATGGGATATGCTCTGTTGTTGCCGTTACTTCATGCCCTTGTACCTTCCTCATTATTATTTGTGATTGTGCAACATGGAATTGTAACAGATGTGATTAAATGGAGTCCACCAAGATTCTTACTGTATGGTAATTGTTTGCATGTCAGCATCACTACAGCCTGCAGTGTATTTCTTTAATTCTCAAACTGTATGTTGCTTTTGTCATTAAGCATGTAAAGAACAGAATTTGATTCAATCACATGAAGGACAAAACACTCACTGTAGATAAAAAGGATAATACTATACATGTACACCAGTTCACATCAGTTACTGGGTAAACAATATGAAAAGGATTAGACTACATGTACATCAGTTCACATCAGTTACTGGGTAAACAATATGAAAAGGATTAGACTACATGTACATCAGTTCACATCAGTTACTGGGTAAACAATATGCCAAGCAATAAGCCAAGCAGTCAAATGCACTTGGTATTGACCCCATGACTGGTGTCTGGGGTACTTGTTCATTCATATTTCATTTATTTATGTTTGAAATTTGGATCACATGTAGGCAGGCCTATGTACGTAGATTGTAAGGATAAAGATGTATTAAGCTCTAAATAGTCATCCACTCAAAACAGTAAACATGCATTGTTAATAACCAATGACAGGTTGCGACATCAACCATTTATGAGCATGTAGTGCCTTTTGCTGCCAAGAAAACAGAAGGTTGTCTCCCACAATGCTTTGGTTCCGACCTCAAGTTGCAGTTGGTGAGTAGCAACTGCAGAAATGTCCAGTTGACTGCAGTCTAAAGTTCATGACTTTTGATCACATGGTTGTTGTAAAGGTCATGCAGTCGACATGAAGTCGCAAGTGGGACAATTTTTATACCCTTAATGCAACACACTTTGAAAGGCAGTGACCAACATTGGTCAATGTCTTGATAAAAGTGATCCGCTCGAACGCGCCCATTGAGACACATAAAACTGTAAAATCTGATGAAATTATGATCACTAAAACGGCCCAATTCCTCCTTAAGGAATTGATAGTTTCCTCTTAGTTTAGAACGCCATCATGTGGTCAGTTAGCATGCAGGCATAATGTCAAAAGGATTTTAATAGCCTGCTATTTGGAAGGAAAGGAAAAAATAAGGGGGATACCTAGTCAGTTGTACAACTGAATGCATTCAACTGAAATGTGTCTTCCACATTTAACCCAACCCCTCTGAATCAGAGAGTTGCGGAGGGCTGCCTTAATCGATATCCACACCTTCGGCGCCCGGGGGTTAACTGCTTTGGGCAGAACGACAGATTTTATACCTTGTCAGCTCTGGGATTACGATCCAGCAACCTTTCGGCTACTGGCCCAACGCTCCTACCCGCCAGGCTACCTGTGTGCATTTCACATTGTTTAATTTCTCCATGCACTTGTTCTATCCAACAGCTGAATCAGTGGAACGTTTGTATACAGTATAATCTTGTTCATTGGCTTTGAGGATAAATAATGAAAGTATGTCTGATTCTGACGCTTGTCAGTGAATAATGAGTGTGTTTGTGTGTTAACAGATGAATGATGTGCTGTTGTACACCTACCCTCAGCAGGATGGGAAATACAGACTGAAGAACAGCCTCCCACTGACTGGGATGAAGGTCGGAGTTCCCCCCCCCCCCCTCCCTGTCACTCATTCCCCTCTCTCACATTTTTTCCCCTCTCTCTCGAACTTTGTCTCTGTCATTTTCACTCCATCACTTCTTTTTTGTACCTCCCTACCATCTCACTTTGCCACTCGCCATCCCCTCTCTCCCTCTCTCTCTCCATCCTCTCATTCTCTCTCTCTTCCCTTTTCAAACCTATCTGTCCTCTCTCTCAGTGATTCGTCATGAGTCTATGTAATGTGCTATTGATGATTGATGTTCCAGGTCAGTAAACCCATCATAGAGAATGTGCAGAATGCTCTGAGGATCGAGGTAGCAGACATCTCCATCACCTTGGCAGCCAGGTGGGTCACACTAATTCATAAACCTTGGTCGGTGTAATGATTGTGGTTCACAGTTCTCGTGGTCACCAATTGTACTGTCTCAACAGTGAATTAAGTATAGTGAGGCCTCTTGTGCCAGGCTTCTAGGCTCTTTTATAAGTACTGTCAGTGTTTTTTCCTGACCACGTATCTAGACCACTCCGGGCCATTTATTCCTCTAAAAGTAATGTAGTCAAACACCCCACTGGGCACACACTGGTTGAATCAGCATAATTTCAATGACATTATGTTGAACCAAAGTAGAATAGACGTTGAATTGACGTCTGTGCCCAGTGGGACATTACTGGTATATGAGACTACGTACAGTAAGAGGGCTTAATGACCTGTGCTCTGTGTGTCCCTGTGCAGCTCCTGTAGTGAGAGAGAGGACTGGTTCCACACTCTGAGTCGGACAGTGTCTGACCATGCCAGAGGACCTGGAACTTTCAGCAGCTGCTCTGGAGAGGTGAGGAGGACTTTGACTGGAAGACAGAGCCTACATAAAAGTCATGTTACCAATTTTAGCAATAACATAGTTATGCTCCCCACTCAATGACAATAGCGAACCAATACTCATACATTTACTAAGGTTACATAGCATTGCAGGTGTCTGTAGGCTATATTGCAGCCTGTCTCCTCAGTGTGACTGTGAAGTCTGGTGAAGCTATATTGTCCTTTCTCTCTCCCAGGCCAGAGAGCGTCTGTGTCTGTCCCTGGGGGAGAAGGCTCCTACTCTGGTGCCTGTATCCCATGTGATGATGTGTATGAACTGCACCTCAGACTTCAGCCTCACACTGCGCAGACACCACTGCCATGCCTGCGGGAGGGTGAGTCTCTCTCACACACGGAATTACTTTCTTTTTAAAGGCATGGCTATGTTACCTAAAAGCCTAGTTTTGTGCAGGATGACGTGGCTGGAGTGTATGGTAGTATATGGTCTGACCTCTGTGTGTTTAGTGTTCTGACGTGTTCTGATTTTCGTCCTGCTGTACTCAGATTGTGTGTCGGAGCTGCTCCAGGAACAGATACCCTCTGAAGTACCTGAAGGACCGCATGGCCAAAGTGTGTGACCACTGTTACAGCGAGCTCAAGAAGAGAGGTACACTACGCCTCCTGCCTTTTACTGTATTGTACTAAACTGTACTGTACTATATTGTACTATACCATACTGTACTGTACTATACTGTACTGTATATGCCCCCCCTTGACTACTGGAGCACATTGAATGTGTGTGAGTCCAGTATTAAGGTGTTCTCTGTCTCCATAGGAGGAGATGTGTCTGGGGCGAGTTGTACTGACAGTCCTCGTTCTAAACACCGCTCCAGCCGCCCACTCTCTGCCGTCTTCCAGAACATTCACCCTCCCAGCCTGTGGAGACACCGCAAGGGCACCGCATCTCTGAGCCAAGTAACCACACACACACACCACTACTATTCTACCAAATGAACAGGGAATTGGTTGAGGTTGACATTGTGAAAGCCATTGTCCACATCCTTCTGTAGCTACATTACTCAGTCCTGTACTGTTATCTATCTGAAAAGTGCTGCTTTATTATTGGACTCAAATTATGATGTTAGAATTATAAGATAATTATAAGATTCTATCAGTATAAGAAAATTATTATAGAAAATTCTGCAAATTATAAGTGGCTGAAAATATCAATAATTTTGGTCTTCAATTCATGCACCTTGGTTGTACTGAGTTAGTGGCAGTATACTTTTCCCTTTGCACTGTTATGTATCTAACTAATATCTCTGTTCCTGTGTTGTCTCTAGGTAAGCTTGTCAGAGGAGGGCTCTATGAGTGGGACTCTACAGCGCAGTAAGAGGAGCAAGAGGAACTGGAAGAGGCTGTGGTTCCAACTCAAAGACAAGGTGCTTTACACCTACCAGGCCCGCGAGGTGAGGGGGAACACACGCTCCCCTTAAACCTGAACCCTCACACACACCTCACCCCTTCAACACCTCTCCCTGTAAATCTGTAATGTACACATACCCAACTCAGATGGAGCAAGAGCATAGAGTTTCTCTAGTATAGGTTTACTTTTTTAGTTTGTGAATGCCCACAAAACTAGGAGAGTAACGGGACAGGTGTTTAACCATACACATATTCGTACCGAACCGTTCGGTATGGGGACATCTGTTCAGTGGGCACTGTGAACATGAATGAATACATAAAACAATATAGGCTATTCCTAAACTGTGTGTAAATCTGATCATAAAAAATAACTTGAGCCTATGCGTACTTTGTAATCAAAATTCGAATATTAATTGGCGCATTTCAAACTCATTTTGTGAGGCACAGCCGGGAACTAGTTCTGTACGATGGCGAGTGGTGGGGTTGATAAACCAGGAGGATCCTCTATCATCCTTTAAATCTCCAGTTTGGGAACATTTTGTCTTCCCAGTAGATTACAACGGCGATGAACAGAGAGATTATGTCGCCACTGCTCAACGAGAATAGCCTATGCAGCTGAAACATGTTGACACATTTATGCCGACATCATCCCAGTATTCCTACCACCGGATCCAGATTGAAACGCAAAAAAACATCAACACAACTTCCTCTCCACTCTGCATTCAAGCAGCCCTTCGCAATTGATTCTGACCGGGCCATTCTCGGTGGTTGAGAACAGGGGTTTTCAGCACCACTGGTGTACCGGATACCCGCAGCCCCCACAAGGCGGGGGGGCCCAGGAGCTCTGGGGGCCCATGCGCCTGTCATCGGTCATAATGCTTCTTAGGTAGTTCTTTATTAGTTTTAGTTCTGCAACATCTTTAATTGAGCCTCTCATTCTACTTAATTGCCGGCGTCAACACGTTACAGAAAAAGATTAACTGAATATGAATCTCTGAGGAGAGGTCGTCTGGATACTGGACAGACAATAAATTGGCAGATGCAAACAGGTTATCAGCTTTAGCGGACAACAGTTCTTCAGGGCTTAAACAAAAAAAGCGGTTTGCTATTTCGTTCATACTGGTGAACCGGCGTTTGAGTTGTGTGGTTGCAATATCAGCAGTCCCTTATCTCTGGTATATCTTGGCATGCATCATTCAAGACTAAGTTTAAATTGTGTGCAGCGCAATGGACATATAATGCACAATGTCTCAGGAAAGACTGTCTGGGTTGTCAATACTTAGTATAGAAAACAGTTGGGCCGCAACCTATGCCTACATGCAGTGGTGAAAACATTTGCGCACAAACATTCAAGGCCATACTGTAGCTACTAAAGCCCTCTACGTAGAATCAAAACAGAGAGCGAGAAGAGCACAGACACAGAGAAACTTTTTTCTAAGAGAAAAAGAGACACAGACACAGAGAGAGAGGCAGCAAGGAATACTTCAGGAGAATTGTTAGGCTATTTGTAATTTTTATAAAAAGTTTATAAATAGCAGCTAAATAGCAGCTTAATACTGTATATAGCTATAGGTTACACTGCATAATGAAACAATCCCTAGTAAACTCGTTTTTTGCGGGTGGATTGACTGTATAATTTGGGATTAATAGACTGGTGTTACGCACAACAACTTTCTATCCAAGCTGGGAGAGAGCACGAGGACGACCGATGTCATGCAGGGTCAGGTAGCCTATATAGGACAGTTGTGTGTGTATATATATGAACAAATTAATTGGTAGCTGATTAGTATGCTGTTGCATCGAAAATAAATGTTACAATGTGCATTGTTTGATTTTCCAACTTTAATTACTGAACAAGTAATTACATTGTTGCCACCAGCCAACAGTCTAAATGTCAGCATTGCGAGACTGTGTATAGCTTCGTGAAATTTACATTTACATTTAAGTCATTTAGCAGACGCTCTTATCCAGAGCGACTTACAAATTGGTGCATTCACCCTATAGCCACCCTATTTACTTCATCCTATCCCAGGTATTCCTTAAAGAGGTGGGGTTTCAAATGTCTCCGGAAGGTGGTGAGTGACTCCGCTGTCCTGGCGTCGTGAGGGAGCTTGTTCCACCATTGGGGTGCCAGAGCAGCGAACAGTTTTGACTGGGCTGAGCGGGACCAATGCTTCCGCAGAGGAAGGGGAGCCAGCAGGCCAGAGGTGGATGAACGCAATGCCCTCGTTTGGGTGTAGGAACTGATCAGAGCCTGAAGGTACGGAGGTGCCGTTCCCCTCACTGCTCCATAGGCAAGCACCATGGTCTTGTAACGGATGCAGTAATCCAGACGGGAGATGACAAGTGCCTGGATTAGGACCTGTGCCGCTTCCTGTGTAAGGCAGGGTCGTACTCTCCGAATGTTGTAGAGCATGAACCTGCAGGATCGGGTCACCGCCTTGATGTTAGCGGAGAACGACAGGGTGTTGTCCAGGGTCACGCCAAGGCTCTTCGCACTCTGGGAGGAGGACACAACGGAGTTGTCAACCGTGATGGCGAGATCATGGAACGGGCAGTCCTTCCCCGGGAGGAAGAGCAGCTCCGTCTTGCCAGGGTTCAGCTTGAGGTGGTGATCCGTCATCCATACTGATATGTCGGCCAGACACATGCAGAAATGTTAGGCTTAACATGAGAAAATTATTACCAAATAGGCCTACCAATCAACATTTTTCCATTAGCTAAAGCAAAGCTATAGGCTATATGCCCTGGCACCACAGAAAGCCTATCATCGATTCGATAGGCAGCTGCATAGACATGTCGCAATTTCAGCACCATGGGACAGCGATCGGTAGTCAATACTTTGTGAGAGGCTGTCTGGCTGACACATTCGATTTTGTATTTTAGGAAAGGGGGGCTCTGAACTTGCGGTAGATTCCTGAGAAATTGCGTTACACCAATGTTCAGCACCTCATGAAAGTCCTCGAGCGATTTCAGCAAACAGATAGTACCCGCTCTATATAAGCAAGCTAAAGCCGAAGTTGTCAATGAATTGGCCATTGCACCCTGTGTTGTGCTTACTACAGATGGATGGACCTCCAGGGCTACAGAGAGCTACTTAACAGTGATAGCCCATCACATTAACCCGGAGTGGGAAATGAGAATTACCGTGCCACAGACACGCCCCCTTTATGAGAAGTCACACAAGTGCCAATCTTTTTCTCTTTGTAAGAAAACATTATAGCATAGGCCTATACAATGTCTGAGCCATGTTTACATATTGATTTCACATGCATATTGCACTTTATCTTAGTGTTGTTGATGAGTAATCTTGTGTTTGGACACACCTACTCATTCCAGGGTTTTTCTTTATTTTTACTATTTACTACATTGTAGAATAATAGTGAAGAAATCAAAACTATGAAATAATATATATGGAATCATAAAGTTGTTAAACAAATCAAAATATATTTTATATTTGAGATTCTTCAAAGTAGCCACCCTTTGCCTTGATGACAGCTTTGCACACTCTTGGCATTCTCTCAACCAGCTTCACGAGGTAGTCACCTGGAATGCATTTCAATTAACAGGTGTGCCTTCTTAAAAGGTAATTTGTGGAATTTATTTGAGCCTATCAGTTATGTTGAAACAAGGTAGGGTTAGTATACAGAAGATAGCCCTATTTGGTAAAAGACCAAGTCCATATTATGGCAAGAACAGCTCAAATAAGCAAAGAGAAACAACAGTCCATCATTACTTTAAGACATGAAGGTCCGTCAATACGGAACATTTCAAGAACTTTGAAAGTTTCTTCAAGTGCAGTCGCAAAAACAATCAAGCGCTATGATGAAACTGGATCTCATGAGGACTGCAACAGGAAAGGAAGACCCAGAGTTACCTCTGCTGCAGAGGATAAGTTCATTAGAGTTAACTGCACCTCAGTTTGCAGCCCAAATAAATGCTTCACAGAGTTCAAGTAACAGACACATCTCAACATCAACTGTTCAGAGGAGACTGCATGAATCAGGCCTTCACGGTCAAATTGCTGCAAAGAAACCACTACTAAAGGACACCAATAATAAGAAGAGACTTGCTTGGGCCAAGAAACACGAGCAATGGACATTAGACCGGTGGAAATATGTCCTTTGGTCTGATGAATCCAAATTTGAGATTTTTCATTCCAACCGCCATGTCTTTGTGAGATGCAGAGTAGGTGAAGGGATGATCTCTGCATGTGTGGTTCCCACCGTGAAGCATGGAGGAGGAGGTGTGAGGGTGTGGGGGTGCTTTGCTGGTGACACTGTCAGTGATTTCTTTAGAATTCAAGGCACACTTAACCAGCATGGCTACCACAGCATTCTGCAGCAATACGCCATCCCATCTGGTTTGGGCTTAGTGGGACTATCATTTGTTTTTCAACAGGACAATGACCCAACACACGTCCAGGCTGTGTAAGGGCTATTTTACCAAGGCAAAGAGTGGTGGAGTGCTGCATCAGATGACCTGGACTCCACAATCACCCGACCTCAACCCAATAGAGATGGTTTGTGATGAGTTGGACCGCAGAGTGACGGAAAAGCAGCCAACAAATGCTCAGCATATGTGGGAACTCCTTCAAGACTGTTGGAAAAGCATTCCTCATGAAGCTGGTTGAGAGAATGCCAAGAGTGTGCAAAGCTGTCATCAAGGCAAAGGTTGGCTACTTTGAAGAATCTCAAATAAAAAATATATTTTGATTTGTTTAACACTTTTTGGGTTACTACATGATTCCATATGTGTTATTTCATAGTTTTGATGTCTTTTCTATAACACCAGGAAATCTGCCCCCTTTATTCTATGTACCCAACGCACTAGAAGACCAGTTCTTAAAGGCTTTAGCTGTATCCTTATTCTAGTCCTCCTCTGTTCCTCTGGTGATGTAGAGGCTAACCCAGGCCCTGTAGCCCCCAGTATCACTCCTACTCCCCAGGAGCTATCATTTGTTGACTTCTGTAATCGCAAAAGTCTTGGTTTCTTGCACATAAATATCAGAAGTCTACTTCCTAAGTTTGAGTTATTCACTGCGTTAGCACACTCTGCCAACCCTGATGTTCTAGCAGTGTCTGAATCCTGGCTCAGGAAGGCCACCAAAAATTCTGAAATTTCCATCCCCAACTATAACATTTTCCGTCTAGATAGAACTGCCAAAGGGGGTGGAGTTGCAATCTACTGTAGAGATAGACTGCAGAGCTCTATCATACTATCCAGGTCTGTGCCCAAACAGTTTGAGCTTCTACTTCTAAAAATCCACCTTTCCAGAAATAAGTCTCTCACTGTTGCCGCTTGCTACAGACCCCCCTCAGCCCCCAGCTGTGCCCTGGACACCATATGTGAATTGATTGCCCCCCATTTATCCTCAGAGTTTGTACTGCTTGGTGACCTAAATTGGGATATGCTTAATACCCCAGCCATCCTACAATCCAAGCTAGATGCCCTCAACCTCACGCAAATTATCAACGAACCTACCAGGTACAACCCTAAATCCTTAAACATGGGTACCCTCATAGATATCATCCTGACTAACATACCCTCTAAATACACCTCAGCTGTCTTCAACCAGGATCTCAGCGATCACTGCCTTATTGCCTGCGTCCGTAACGGGTCCGCGGTCAAACGACCACCCCTCATCACTGTCAAACGCTCCCTAAAACACTTTAGCGAGGAGGCCTTCCTAATTGACCTGGCCCAGGTATCCTGGATGGATATAGATCTCATTCCGTCAGTAGAGGATGCCTGGTTGTTCCTTAAAAGTAATTTCCTCTCAATCTTAAATAAACATGCCCCATTCAAAAAATACAGAACTAAGAACCGATATAGCCCCTGGTTCTCCTCAGACATGACTGCCCTTGACCAGCACAAAAACATCCTGTGGCGTACAGCATTAGCATCAAATAGCCCCCGCGATATGCAACTTTTCATGGAAGTTAGGAACCAATATACACAAGCAGTCAGGAAAGCAAAGGCTAACTTTTTCAAACAGAAATTTGCATCCTGTAGCACTAACTCCAAAATGTTTTGGGACACTGTAAAGTCCATGGAGAATAAGAGCACTTCCTCCCAGCTGCCCACTGCACTGAGGCTAGGAAACACTATCACCACCGATAAATCTACAATAATCGAGAATTTCAACAAGCATTTTGCTACAGCTGGCCATGCTTTCCATCTGGCTACCACTAACCCGGCCACCAACTCTGCACCCTCTGCTGCAACTTGCCCATGCCCCCCCCGCTTCTCCTTCACACAAATTCAGACAGCTGATGTTTTGAAAGCGCTGCAAAATCTGGACCCCTACAAATCAGCTGGGCTAGACAATCTGGACCCTTTCTTTCTAAAACTAGCCGCCGAAATTGTCGCAACCCCTATTACTAGTCTGTTCAACCTCTCTTCATAACGTCTGAGATCCCCAGAGATTGGAAAGCTGCCGCGGTCATCCCCCTCTTCAAAGGGGGTGACACTCTAGATCCAAACTGCTACAGACCTATATCCATCCTGCCCTGCCTTTCGAAAGTATTCGAAAGCCAAGTTAACAAACAGATCATCGACCATTTCGAATACCACCGTACCTTCTCCGCTATGCAATCCGGTTTCCGAGCTGGTCACGGGTGCACTTCAGCCACGCTCAAGGTCCTAAACGATATTATAACCGCGATTGATAATAGACAGTACTGTGCAGCCGTCTTCATCGACCTGGCCAAGGCTTTCGACTCTGTCAACCACCGCATTCTTATTGGCAGACTAAATAGCCTTGGTTTCTCAAATGACTGCCTCGCCTGGTTCACCAACTACTTCTCAGATAGAGTTCAGTGTGTCAAATCGGAAGGCCTGTTGTCTGGACCTATGGCAGTCTCTATGGGGGTGCCACAGGGTTCAATTCTTGGGCCGACACTTTTCTCCGTGTATATCAATGATGTCGCTCTTGCTGCTGGTGACTCTCAGATCCACCTCTACGCAGACGACACCATTTTGTATACATCTGGCCCTTCATTGGACACTGTGTTAACAAACCTCCAAACGAGCTTCAATGCCATACAACAATCCTTCAGTAGCCTTCAACTGCTCTTAAACACTAGTAAAACTAAATGCATGCTTTTCAATCGAACGCTGCTAGCACCCGCCCACCCGACTAGAATCACCACTCTCGACGGGTCTGACCTAGAGTATGTGGACAACTACAAATATCTAGGTGTCTGGTTAGACTGTAAACTCAACTTCCAGACTCACATAAAGAATCTCCAATCCAAAGTTAAATCTAGAATCGGCTTCCTATTTCGCAACAAAGCCTCCTTCACTCATGCTGCCAAACATGCCCTCGTAAAACTGACTATCCTACCGATCCTTGACTTCGGCGATGTCATTTACAAAATAGCCTCCAACACTCTACTCAGCAAATTGGATGTAGTCTATCACAGTGCCATCCGTTTTGTCTCCAAAGCCCCATACACTACCCACCACTGTGACCTGTACGCTCTTGTTGGCTGGTCCTCACTACATGTTCGTCGTCAAACCCACTGGCTCCAGGCCATCTATAAATCACTGCTAGGCAAATCCCCGCCTTATCTTAGCTCATTGGTCACCATAGCAGCACCCACCCGTAGTCTGCGCTCCAGCAGGTATATCTCACTGGTCATTCCCAAAGCCAACACCTCCTTTGGCCGCCATTCCTTCCAGTTCTCTGCTGCCAATGACTGGAACGAATTGCAAAAATCTCTGAAGCTGGAGACTCTTATCTCCCTCAATAACTTTAAGCATCAGTTGTCAGAGCACCTTACCGATCACTGCATCTGTACACAGCCCATCTGAAATTAGCCCACCCAACTACCTCATCCCTATATTGTTATTTATTTTGCTCTTTTGCACCCCAGTATCTCTATTTGCACATAATCTCTTGCACATCTAGCATTCCAGTGTTAATACTATTGTAATTATTCTGCACTATAGCCTATTTATTGCCTTACCTCCATAACTTGCTACATTTGCACACACTGTATATATATTTTCTGTTGTATTTCTGACTTTATGTTTTTTTTACCTCATATGTAACTCTGTGTTGTTTTTATTGCACTACTTTGCTTTATCTTGGCCAGGTCGCAGTTGTAAATGAGAACCTGTTCTCAACTGGCTTACCTGGTTAAATTAAGGTGAAAAAAAAAATAAAAAATCACTATTATTCTACAATGTAGAAAATAGTAAAAATAAAGAAAAACCCTGGAATGAGTAGGTGTGTCCAAACTTTTGACTGGTACTGTATATAGAATCAGGAATACCAACACTTTGTATTTGATAAAATAAACAAAAATTAACTACAGTAACTGTTGGCATTTCATTTTCTCGCTGTACCGAAACCGAACTGTGACCGCAATACGTACCGAACCATTGGTTTGGTGAACCGTTACACCCCTACACAAAACCCAGACAATCTACACCCTGAAGACTATGTCGGTCTCGTTCTGTCTATATTACTCTCTCTCTCTCTCTCTCTCTCTCTCTCTCTCTCTCTCTCTCTCTCTCTCTCTCTCTCTCTCTCTCTCTCTCTCTAGGAGAAGGTGGCATCTGAGAGTTTGCCTTTGTTGGGCTTCACAGTGAAGCTGCCTGACAGGCCAGGTGGAGAGGAGACTACTAACGTCTTTGAGCTGTACCACAAGAAGACCCTGTACTACACCTTTAAGGCCGAGGACAACCACACTGCTAAGAGGTGAGCCCTGCGCTGCACCTTTTTAGGTTTATTTTATGACCACATTATCTGACCAGGAGAAACTATGGGCCCAAGTTATAGCCTTTAGTCTTTTTACATGGTGAGGTAAAACTCCTGGCCCCACCCACTTACAGGCCTCATTCAGTAACCTCATAGGCGTGACTCACATTGACAACAGCATCAACACAACAATCAGATTGTTATTACAATGTTATTACAGTGAGCACTTTTTTCTCTATCCAGATGGGTGAACGCCATGGAGGAAGCCACAGTTTTATAGCAGTGGCCATCTTGGGTGGTTGTTGAGACTGTGGTCGCGTTCCCCTGCTCAGACTTTGCATGTATCAACCAATGATTGCGTGCCACGTCATCGACTGTGTCATCGACTGTGTCATCGACTGACAGATTGCTATAACATATGATGTGGTTAGCTGATACGTAAAATACCTATCCAGGCATTATAAGATCTGGCAGGCGTCAGCAACGCCTGGGCAGAGGAACGTGCCCTATATCTGGATGTGCATCACTCACCATTCAGACTTACCCTGGAGTCCTCGCTGCCACTCTCCTACTATACATAGCCGTCCCTCAGAATGCCTGAATGTAAAACAAAAAGGGAAGAGGAGGAGGAAGTTAATTTTGCCTTTAGCTGTGACGGTTGTGTCTTACTGTGTGTATCGAGAGAGGAGAATACAAGACATGGTGTTCTTAAAGGAGGGGACACGCTCACCTACTTTATCATCTTCCAACGTCCCCGTCCCGCTGCTACAGCAGGTGTGATGCCCAGAGCCAAGAGAGAAGCTGGCCCAGATATGTACCCTTCTGGAAAATTCCACCAAGGCTACCTATGACTCTCCTTCCAGTTTTTCATGGCATTAACCACTCTGGATTACTTATACAAGTGGAAAGAAAATTACATTCACATTTTGGGGGATATTTGTTTTATTTTAAGAACACTGAAAAAAAATAGAGTTGTTTCAAGTAATTATTATTAAATAACAGACTTTTTGGTCTGAGTGTTACCTGAACCAAAAATGTTTTGGGCCCAAACTTGATTACATTTTGCATGTTCATTTATACAGTAATTCATATTCAACATGTTCTCACCTGGGATTTGAACTCACAACCTCTTAGTGCATGCTAAGCCACCATGTCTGTGTTAATGACTGATTTCACCTGTATTGCTACACTTTGCACCTCAAAGTAAATCTCAGCTCTGTTAAAAGTACACTCAAGAAAAAATATTGTATTTATAATAGTGATTAAGGAGTGTTTCCCAAACTCGCTCCTCGGGACCCCAAGGGGTTCACGTTTTGGCTTTTTCCCTAGCACTACACAGCTGATTCAAATAATCAACTAATCATCAAGCTTTGATCATTTGAATCAGCTGTGTAGTGTTAGGGCAAAAACCAAAATGTGCACCCCTTGGGGTCCAGAGGATCGAGTTTGGGAAACGCTGGATTAAGGAGTAACATTAAAACAGAGTAATATGCCCCACCAACATTAGACAACTATGCAGAAAAACCTAACATTGCTGAAATAAGTAAATCAAATCAATGATGAGAGAATAGTCAGATGAACTGATAATTGTCAAAGACATGGTGGCGTAGCAAGAAGATCGGAATGCCATGACTGACCCAAGAGGTTGTGAGTTCAAATCCCAGGTGAGCACGTGTTGAATAATGGGGACATGTGGGGTTGGCAGGTAGCCTAGCGGTTGAGAGCGTTGGGCCAGTAACTGAAAGGTCGCTAGTTCAAATCTCTGAGCCTACTAGGTGAAAAATCTGTCAATGTGCCCTTAAGCAAGGCACTTAACCCTAATTGCTCTGGATAAGAGCATCTGCTAAATGAATAATTACTGTATAAATGAACATGCACAAGGTAATCATGTAAGTTGAAAACATTGCATGTTAAAAGCACTGTGTTTGTGTAACCAGTTGGCCAGCCTTTTTTAGTTAAGATGCCCAAATAATAATTTAGATTTAAATTGACTGAATTTTTGCCTTTTTTCTCAAGTTGGAGCTAAGTTTGGGCCAACTATTTTTTATTTATTCAGGTAACATGAAATGTTGAGTAAACAGGAAAAAAAGGCTGTGGAACCAGTTACTAAATAATAATTAGTAGAAACAACTAGATGTTTTTTCAGTGAAAATTAACAGTAAATATTATTAAACTGCATGTACTACTAGGGTGTAGCCTACATCCAGAGGTTATGAAAATTATGAATCTGTTATTAATACACGTTGACCACATGCCAACGTGACCATAGTTTTAATGCGATGTCAGAAGCATAAGAGTGGATCTCCATGTATTACTACATCATCCACCAAGGTTTGAGTTGGTGGGTTCATTCACCCCCCTCCCATTAGACCCAATATGTGCTGTCATGTTCACAGTGCAAGACAGCCTTTCTTAACCAATATGGCAGTACTTACTGAATGAACTCCCTATTTCTTTATTTTTATCAGAACACTTTCCTGCACTCGACTTAGCCAGCTTCACGTACTTTAATGCCTGACATTTTAAAGCACAGATTCTGCTCAAAGTATGACTATTCATGGATTGCACCTCCGTCATTCGGTCGCGTCGTTGCCATTGTTATCAACGTTCTAAAGATGGCGCAGCATTTTGATGTCCGACTGATGGTTCATTCTCAGTCTTTCTGAATGGGGGCTAATGACTGTTTTGTCAAAATTACACTATAGTAGCCTGGAAATACGATGACATTGCTAAAGTAGACAAATAATTAGTAGAAAACAACTTTGCCATCGTTATGATGTCATCAAGTTTACTTTAGAGAGATGGCAATGTTGCCTTGAGCTAGCAAAGTTAGTTTCCTATGCTCCTTGGGCCCTATGTTCCCTCAACCTACAGTGCATTTGGAAAGTATTCAGACCCCTTAACTTTTTTACACATTTTGTTACGTTATAGCCTTATTCTAAAAATGTTTAAAATAAAAATAAAATCTCATCAATCTACATACCCTATAATGACAAAGCAAAAACAGGTTTTTAGAAATCCTTGCAAAAAAACTACAACAGAAATATCACATTTACATAAGTATTCAGACCCTTTACTCAGTACTTTGTTGAAGCACCTTTGGCAGCGATTACAGCCTCAAGTCTTTTTGGGTATGATGCTACAAGCTTGGCACACCTGTATTTGGGGAGTTTCTCCCATTCTTCTCTGCAGATCCTCTTGCTGCACAGCTATTTTCAGGTCTCTCCAGAGATGTTAGATCGGGTTCAAGTCCGGCCTCTGGCTTGGCCACTCATGGACATTCAGAGACTGCGTTGTCTTGGATGTGTGCTTAGGGTCATAGTCCTGTTGAAAGGTGAACCTTCGCCCCAGTCTGAGGTCCTGAGCGCTCTGGAGCAGGTTTTCATCAAGGATCTCTCTGTACTTTGCTGTGTTCATCTTTCCCTCGATCCTGACTAGTCTCCCAGTCCCTGCCGCTGAAAAACATCCCCACAGATTGATGCTGCCACCACCACGCTTCGCCGTAGGGATGATGCCAGGTTTCCTCCAGACGTGACGCTTGGCATTCAGGCCAAAGAGAAAAGGTGTCTTTTGGCAAACTCCAAGCGGGCGGTCATGTGCCTTTTACTGAGAAGTGGCTTCCGTCTGGCCCACTCTACCATAAAGGCCTGATTGGTGCAGTGCTGCAGAGATGGTTGTCCTTCTGGAAGGTTCTCCCATCTCCACAGAGAAACTCTGGAGCTCTGTCAGAGTGACCATCGGGTTCTTGGTCACCTCCCTGACCAAGGCCCTTCTCCCCCAATTTCTCAGTTTGGCTGGGCGGCCAGCTCTATGAAGAGTTTTGGTGGTTCCAAACTTCTTCCATTTAAGAATGATGGAGGCCACTGTGTTCTTGGGGACTTTCAATGTTGCAGAATCTTTTTTTGGTACCCTTCCCCAGATCTGTGCCTCAACACAATCCTGTTTCGGAGCTCTACGGACAATTCCTTCGACCTCATGGCCTGGTTTTTGCTCTGAGATGCACTGTCAACTGCGGGACCTTGTATAGACAGGTGTGTGCTTTTCCAAATCATGTCCAATCAATTGAATTTACCACAGGTGGACTCCAATCAAGTTGTAGAAACATCTTAAGGATGGTCAATAGAAACAGGATGCACCTGAGCTCAATTTCGAGTCTCATAGCAAAGGGTCTGAATACTTATGTAAATAAGGTATTTCTGTTTTTTATTTTGTATAAATATGCAAAAATTCTTAACTTGTTTTCGCTTTGCCATTATGGGGTATTGTGTGTAGATTGATGAGGGAAACATTTAATTTAATCAATTTTAGAATATGGCTGTAATGTAACAAAATGTGGAAAAGGGGAAGGGGTCTGAATACTTTCCGAATGCACTGTATGTTCCCAGGGCCCTATGTTCTCCCAGTCCTATGTTCCCTCAGTACCCACTGAACCAATTTCAATTAAAAGGGTCATAAATTCTTATTGTCCAAATCATTTATATTGTAATTAAATTTGGCCTTGTTTGGGGATGGAGATCATTGGAATAATACCCAGTGTGCTTTGTAAGTGTTCATTTTCACATAACATTTTGTTCATTTAGTAGACGTTTTTATCACACCATAGTGCCATCACACTTCTGATACAAATGCAGTACATTTGGGGTGATAGGGGGCCACAAAAATGTGAGCCGGTATAAAAAATGTTATAGAAAGGTATTTTGAAATTGTGTAACTTATTGCTAAATAGATTTCTTTGTAGTTAAGGCCAGTGGAATACAAATTACACTAAATACTCAAAACTAATTGAAATACGTATTTCAAAACATGTAACAGAAATACTGCCCATCTCTGTTCCATCATGCAACAGTGGATCAACTCACCAAAAGACATAAGAAAAAAATATAAGCTATGTCAAATATTTGTTTTCACTCCCTTCTTCTGAGGGAACATAGGGCCCAGGGAACATAGGGCTGATGTAACATAGATATGGTCTCTCAGAAATAGCTAGCAATGCTAACGTTAGCTATCTAAAATTCTGGTGCACTCCCCCCAATCTTAGCTAGCTAGCTAAAGTTATACTGCATCTAAAGTCAATCTGGTGACATCACAATGATGACAAAAGCTTATCGTACAAATTATTTGCCTCCTTTTGAAATGTCATCGTGTTTCCAAGCCACGGTACTTTAGACAAAATCTTCACCAGCACCTACACTCTTAGAAAAAAGGGTTCCAAAAGGGTTCTTTGCGGGTCCCCATAGGAGAACCCTTTTTGGTTCCAGGTAGAACCTTTTTTGGCTCCAGGTAGAACCCTTTTGGGTTCCATGTAGAACTCTCTGTGGAAAGGGTCCTACATGGAACCCAAAAGGGTTCTACCTGGAACCAAAAGGGTTCTTCAAAGGGTTCTCCTATGGGGACAACCGAAGAACCCTTTTAGGTTCTAGATATAACCTTTTTTTCTAAGAGTGTATTGAGACTGCATTGCGTAGAATGCTCAGCTGGGCTTCAGTCCAAAAACGAACGTTCAAAACAATATTGTGATTAAATGTGCAACCCATGATATGTCTTGTTTTTTTGCATTTAATGTGTTTCTTTGCTATGTATTTTTGTCATGTACTGTATTTTCTGAAATGGCCTTGCGTATAGCAACTAGTTAATGTAAATACATATAGATTTTGATAGGCAAATATTGTTTTGCTTTATTTGCACTGATAAAAAGAGAATGGAACTGAAAGTGGAATGTAAGTGCACTCTTCTCCTAAATGTTATTCTTTAATCCTGTGTCTTGGTCGACCTGTGCCAAACTCACTAAGCCCAGTGCCTGGAGTTCTCTCTCTCAGTGTTAGTTAACTGTGGATATATCAGTTATATCAGATCAATGACAAAAAAGAGACTTCAACATTAAGTTACATAATATGTCAAATTCCTATTTGTATCAAGCCACAGCTCTGGCTTGTGTGTCCCTGATGTGAAACACTGCTATTAGCCATAACCACTGTAGAGGACTTTGTACTGGATGAGTTATTTATTTCAAACCGTGGGGTTTCTCAGACAAGTAAAGTGACTAAGGTTGGATATCCTTTGCATGTGTCAGTTTGTGTGATTTCTTCTCATTACCCTGTGCTAGGGTTGCAAAGCTACCGGTAATTTACCAATTTTACCGAAATCTTCAGTAATTTAGGTAATTAACAGGTCATCTATGGTAACTTTGGTAATTTATACTTGAATAACTTTTTTTTTATGTATTCATATATAGTATTTATTTTTTCATATCTGTGTCCATTTGTTATAATAACAATAATAATAATATGCCATTTAGCAGACGCTTTTATCCAAAGCGACTTACAGTCATGTGTGCATACATTTTTACGTATGGGTGGTCCCGGGGATCGAACCCACTACCCTGGCGTTACAAGCGCCATGCTCTACCAATTGAGCTACAGAGGACCACTGTGTCCATGAGTTTCTAGTGTATAGACCACATGGTTCAAGAGAAAATTGCCTAATTAATGAAAAAAGCATCTAATCAACAATGGCATTATTTTCAATTAACTCTGCAACTCTTCCAACTATTGACTTTTTTCACAACTGCCACCAGTTTGGCGCCAAAACATTTACAACAAAGACATAGTGACATACAGTAGTAAAATAAATAAAAGTGTGTAAAAAATATATATATATAAAGCGGGCCTCCCGAGTGGCTCAGCGGTCTAAGGCACTGCATCACAGTGCTACAGGCGTCACTACAGACACGGGTACGATCCGGGGCTGTATCACAACTGGCCGTGATCGGGAGTCCCATAGGGCAGTGCACAATTGGCCTTAATGTACTGTACATGTGCTCAGGGAGACGGCAACCTTACCGTGGTCCAGGACCAGCCCTGTCTCTCTTAAACTCTTGGTCGGCCAGTCCAAGTGGATTGTTATTTGTTCAGAGGATGATGATGAGAACATAAATATGTACAAAAAGGAAAAATACAAAAGGCATGCCCAAACAAAAGACTAATAAAGCAGAAGTGCAATGTATCTTGTTTCAGATCACTGTGAGGGCTTCAGCAGAGTGAGCAGCTGGGCCTGGGTGATACAGACAGACAGACAGCAATATGCAGTACACTGAGAGTAGGGCAGGAGAAATGGCAGCACTGCTCTGTTCCTTATCTCTCCCTTGAGGTTTCCTGACCCAGAATAGTGAGGGGGGAAAGTTTGTTTTCTGGGGTAACTGAAAGTTGCAGACACCTTGCTCTATATAGGCTGGATCATTCATCATCCAGTGCTCTCCTTCTTTCTCATTCCCAGGGTCCCCATCTTTCTCGTTACGTTCTTCAACAGCATACCCCATTATTTCAACTCTTCCTCATTATTTTTGTCTAGCTCTCTTTGTGTTTCACAACGTATCCTGTTTCTCAGTTGTAAGGGTGTTGGTTAGGTAATCTTTAGTTCATGCAGGTCTCATCATACGTCCTCATACCTATTACCTAGGGCCAGGAGTTTTTCCAGATCTGAGCAGGAAAAGCTCCACGCTCTACTCATACTGCATACCACTCCAGTGATTCCTACTCTTTTTGACCAATGGCCATTCATTTGCTCCAGTTCTTCTCCCTCTCCAGAGACAAGCCCCTCCCCTGGTACTTGCTGCACCTGTTCCTATTATCCAGCCTGGGTTTTCGTAAACACTTAATTAGCGACTAGGTTGTGCTAATGGCTACTGTTGATGCTGTTACTGTACTTAAGTCATTATTCACAGTACTGATAATTGGCTCAGCAGATGTATCAATCATGAGGCAGGCATGTATATGATCAAAGAGGGAAGTGCCAAGTAATAATATGAAATTTATCTGGCCATGCTTGACTGTTTTTCTTTTCTTTATCAGCCTATAATACCTTCAGTATTCCAATTATCAGATAATTAATTTCCCCCTATTGTCCATCTGTTATTTTGTCTATATTGTATCAATACCAAAAATGCTATTTTTGTATGCCATACACCCATACTGTCTCTCAATGGAAACACTGAATGTGAGAGATTAGTGATCATCACAATAGAGACGGGACAGGACAATAAGAAACAGGGAGATAGAGTGCGATATAACAATTGTGGTGTGTGTACAAGTAAGAAGTAGTGGGGAGGAGGGAGGTCAGTTCTAGTACAGATGTAGGCTCTTAATTTGACCTGTATTGTCGCAGCAAAATAATATATAATATTGTCTGCAGAAACAGGATTGGAACATTTAGTCTATAATGTTGCTTGATCAGTGGTTAAGCTATTAGCTGGCCAAAATTAGGCTACATGAAAAGTGCAATACTGTTAATATAACCATGTGTTAGTGAGGGTTTTTTGTGAATTTATGTAAATCAAGAAGCTCATCTGCATTTCCTGAGGCGCAGGAAAATTCTCATTAACAAAAGAGTGGTCAAATTAAGATCCTACGTCTGTATTCCTCTTAGTTTTTCTCTGTGTCCTCATTACTGACACTGACTGAGTGTTGAGTGCAATACTTGCTTTTAGATGGAGGTTGAGGGTGGGAGGATATGCTGTTATAGTGGGATGGTACTGTAGCAGCATCATAACCCCAACACACACGCACACACATGCCCCAGGCATGAGGCAGGCATGAGGCACAGAGAGTGAAGCATGCAACTCATCAATCCCACAAAACAGAACAGCTCAATAAGGTCAGCTGCCCTCAGTTCTAATTGTCTCTCAGGCTATTGTCTCTCAAATGCACAGCAAACTGTTAAAGACTGCTCAAATATCTATAATGAAGTAAATGTATTCAACTATTCCTTCTGACCTTAGAGAATGACAGAGTGAGCGCTGCATTGTGTGAACTCTGCCTTAATTCACGCTGACACACACATCATGGCAAGGATAAGCTTTCTAACGCACTCACCAGAGAGGCGAAAGAGGCGCGTGTGTGTGCATTAGCTTCGCTCTCAGTTCTGAAACTCATATTGCCATTGGTTACCATATACACCCTCATCTTCCTGTGTGTTAAGTATCACCCAAATGTGTTTTTTCTGCTGCTTTATGTTCAAAAAGAGAAAGCATCATCAATAAGGATGTAGGAGGTGATTTAACCCATTTACAGAGACGTAAAGAGGCATAGAACTGGAGCTGTGACAGAGAAAGAGAGAAAATAAAGAAAGAGATTGAGAAAAGAAAAAAACATCCTCATGACATTGGCTTGACATTTCTGGGTCTGCACCTTGTCCCGTGTTCCTCCGCAATGCAGTGGAGAGAGAGAGGAGAGGAGAGGGGAGGAGAGAAAGGGTGAGGTAGAGGAGGGTGGAAGAAGAGAGGGACAAGCTGTATGTCCCGCTTTAGCAACTCTACATGCAGCCCACACTGACAAGTCACTGTTACACCTCTTCCTCTCCCTCCATACTTTCATCCTTTATCCTCCCTCTCTCCCTCCCTGAACAAAACAGACAAATAAGAAGAAAAGAAGTAACTCAATACACCGGCCCTGTGTTATCTACACACAGAGAGTGTGTCATGCTTTCCATACTCTGTTTCATCAATGTTGGCCTACAGAGAGAGAAACGTAAACATGAGAGCAGTTCTGATGGACACCACTAAAGATAAGATAAGTTAGATAATATATTCTTTATTAATCCACGCGAGATAGAAATGTATCTTCTGCTTTTATCTAACACCCCCGATATACACACAAACCCACATTAGGTTTAAAGCCCAGCTCTGGGGATAGGCGCCTGTGTCTATGGTTGTGTCTCAAATGGCACCCTATTCCCTAGTGCACTACTTTTGAACGGGGCCCATAGGGATCTGTTCAAAAGTAATACACTACATAGAGAATAGATTGTTATTTGAGACTCATGTTATATCTGTCTGTAGTGGTGCTGGGTGGTATTAACTGTCCCTGCGGGGATTTACGTAAGTATCCTATTTGCTGGGGGTCATTAGCATTAGGAATGGAATGGCTGGGCTTTCATAACACCGCAAAGGATCATTATGCGCATCATTATGACAGGGCTTCCTCTCCAGTCAATTTAATCAAACAATGAATCACTGATCACATTACCACGTTACACTGAGCGGCTCTCATTAACTTACCCAAGAGACTCTGTATAAATACTCAGTAGTAGAGATAGATAGTAATACCACGAGTCAGAGGCAGAGGAGGCAGAAAGTACATCATGGACCCTCTGGGTGTGCATGTTCCCAGTAACCATGCTTGTGTCCCAAATGGCACCCTATTCCCTATATAGGGCACTACCTTTGACCAGAGCTCTATGGGCTCTGGTCAAAAGAAGTCTACTAAAACGTTATATGGTGCCATTTGGGTCGCACACCATCTACCTCCGCCTGCTGTGACCTCGAGCTAGCTGTGACCTATTAGAGCATTAGAGCCATGTATGTCAGCGCAGAGCTGGGGGAGTCAGCTGTGTGGAGCCAGATCCATCAGGAAGCCAGCGCTCAATGCAATCTCCACATGCTAAATTTACCCATGTTCTGCACCCCAGAGTCAGAGTCAGAAGCTGAGTTCCACACACCCACATAGTTCTAAAGAGTAGAGTCCTGTAAGGTGAGGAATTCCCAAGTTCTGTCATGAGTCAGGATCTCCCTGTTATGTAATCATGATTGGAGTAGAGCAGTGACACATACCTGTACCTTCCTGTCCCACAGAGGTCTCATCTTACAGCAGGGAACCCCCCCCCCCCACACACACACACTCATACACACAGTTTAATTAATTCATCTACAATGAAGCCTCTATGTAGGGCTAATAGACACATTTATACTGCCAAAATACTGTGCGCTAATCTCTGTGATGCTCTTTAGTAGTTAATGGTGTGTGTGTGTGTGTGTCTACATGCGTGCGTCTGTGTGTGCACTTGCTACTGCAGTGCGTGTGCGCGCCTGTGTGTGGGGAGTATCTGCACATGAAGCCGAAACATTGGATGATGTTCAGCAATTTACAGTTTTGGTGCCAGTTTAGCCTGAGGTACAGTGGTAGCAGCAGCAGCAGCCAAATCTACCACCTCCACATCCTCAGAGTTCTGCCCAAACCCAGACTACCCCCACAGCCGAGCCGCGTGATCCAAACCCACACACACCAGGAATGTATGTAAAACTCAGCCCAAGTCTTTTCCCCTCACGGAAAAAACACATGAATTTCAGATTGTCAACACGTGATCTAATGTGATTTAATGTGAAAACATGTGACAACATGTGAAGCAACATGTGATAACATAACACTACACATGTAACAACATGTTAGCACGTGAGAACATGAGCTCATGTGAAATTAATGTGAAATTAATGTGACAACATGGGGATGCAAAATCTCTGATAAAACAGAGCAGAATTTGCCATCCATCGAGTAAGACTCAACCATTACTTGCATGGGGGGCAACTCAATATTAGGAAGGTGTTCCTAATGTTTTGTACACTCAGTGTATATGGCAAGGTAAACGATCCTGGATAAAATCTACAAAGAGGGAAAGACGTAGGAGGACTATCCGTACCAAACTTAAAGTGATAACATGAAACTACATGTGACAACATGATCTCATGTGAAATACATTTGACAACATGGGGAAGCAAAATTTCAACATAATAATAATAAATAATATGCCATTTAGCAGACGCTTTTATCCAAAGCGACTTACAGTCATGCGTGCATACATTTTTTTGTGTATGGGTGGTCCCGGGGATCGAACCCACTACCTTGGCGTTACAAGCGCCGTGCTCTACCAGCTGAGCTACAGAGGACCACAACATGTGATACCATGACTGATACTGTATTTTTACAGCTACATTAAAGTGTTAATGTGAAAGGACAATATGATGCTGTATGCTGATAACTTGGGGATCAACCTCACTTGGAATTTTAACTCACAACCTCTTGGCTGCTAGCTACCTGAAGTTCCTGCTGCGCCACCAGTGCAAACAGAAACTATTCAGACCCCTTCACTTTTCTACATTTTGTTACGTGACAGCCTTATTCTCAAATTGATTAAATTGTTTTTTTCCCTCATCAATCTACACACAATACCCCAGAAATGTGGGCAAATGTATAAAAACAGAAATACCTTATTTACATAAGTATTCAGACCCTTTGCTATGCAACTCAAAATTGAGCTCAGGTGCATCCTGTTTCCATTGATCATCTTTGAGATGTTTCTGCAACTTGATTGGAGTCCACCTGTGGTAAATTCAATTGATTGGACATGATTTGGAAAGGCACACACCTGTCTATATAAGGTCCCACAGTAGACAGTACATGTCAGAGCAAAAACCAAGCCATGAGGTTGAAGAAATTGTCCGTAGAGCTCCGAAACAGGATTGTGTCGAGCAACAGATCTGGGGAAGGGTACCAAAAAATTTCTGCAGCATTGAAGGTCCCCAAGAACACAGTGGCCTCCATCATTCTTAAATGGAAGAAGTTTGGAAACACCAAGACTCTTTCCAGAGCTGGCCGGCCGGCCAAACTGATAAAATGGAGGAGAAGGGCCTTGGTCAGGGAGGTGACCAAGAACTTGATGGTCACTCTGACAGAGTTCTAGAGTTCCTCTGGAGATGGGAGAACCTTCCCGAAAGACAACCATCTCTGCAGCACTCCACCAATCAGGCCTTTATGGTAGAGTGGCCAGACGAAAGCCACTCCTCAGTAAAAGGAACATGTCAGCCCGCTTGGAGTTTGCCAAAAGACACCTAATTGAACTCTTTGGCCTGAATGCCAAGCGTCACGTCTGGAGGAAACCTGGCACCATCCCTACAGCGAAGCGTGGTGGTGGCAGCATCAATCTGTGGGGATGTTTTTCAGCGGTAGGGACTGGGAAACTAGTCAGGATTGAGGGAAAGATGAACACAGCAAAGTGCAAATGTACGTCCTAATGACCACTACAGAGGACAATTTTGCACTTACAATAAAAGATAAATAACTATTTTTTTTATTTTTCAAAATCTTGGTAACATGTTTATTCACCCCAAACAATTGCAGGTCTCAGGAGGATACTCAATTGGCTACCAGGTCAGTGAGTGTAATGGATTAGCTACAGGTAAATTACTGTGAATTTTACAAGAACCTGCTTGCAACTTGTTGACAGTAACTTATTGAAAATTAAACATTAACGTCCTGTGAACCAGCTCTTTATTGTCACAAGTTCTTACAACAATTGCAGAACTGACAACATCCTCCTCCTACAGCGATCTGGAACAGACATACTCATCCCACATACAGCGATCTGGAACAGACATACTCATCCCACATACAGCGATCTGGAACAGACATACTCATCCCACATACAGCGATCTAGGACAGACATACTCATCCCACATACAGCGATCTAGGACAGACATACTCATCCCACATACAGCGATCTAGGACAGACATACTCACAGCGCTGCACATATTGAGAAGGACTTTAAAAAGTCACAGTAAAAAACAGTACAATTCAGTAGGGGAGTGGAGGCAGACTTCACTAAGCACTGATGTAAAGCCAAGAGTTGAAGAGCTTGGAGTTAAAAGAGGGCAATTCATCATCATCACCAATTGGCATAAATGTTTTATGATGCCTTTACAATGGATACTTCAATGTCACACAGGAGTCAGGAGATTACCAATAATCAGTGAAACCAAAAGAGTACCTGGACCCGTGCATTTTGGGTTACCGCAAAAACTTCTGCATCCGCAGTGCAGTACAGTGTGTGTGTTTGTGTGTGTCTGGTCGACGTCACTTTGCTACAGTCTGCGGAAAAGCCTGAGAGCAAGCGAGCAGTAGCTTACTTCCTCGATCGACGGAATCACAGAAAGAGTAACCAAAGGGAAGACAAGAAGAAGAAAAGTCACGAAACAAGAAATAATCCACACGTTTGCAAGACGAGGTAAATTAACGGAAAATGACTTTCGGTCATTCGGCCAATTGAGAAAAACAAAGATATGTTTGTAACTTTTTTCGGTGTTGTTGCGTTTTGCAAACTAGTTTGAGAAGTTTTTCAGGATTGATTATTGTATGCTTAAATAGCCTTTATACTTTTTACTTGTAGTTGCGCTTGCACGAAAAGCGTATTAACGTTAGTATTTCGGGTACTAGTTTACAACTGTAATGTTATCTGTTGATTGTGGCGGGCACTGATATGCGCCACATTCCACGTAAAAATTGCACAGTAGTCTACAGTTTCATGATGTGCAAGAGACGAATGAATCCTTGAAGAGAACGTTGGCAGTGACGAATACTTCAAATAATTCTAAACTGTAAACGCCGGGGTCTTGTTATGAGCAGACTGTCAACGAGTTTAATTATATAAAGCCAGACTTTTCTCAATTATGAGACATCAAGAAACCATTATTGTTCATTTGTGGGAAAAGAGTGATGATACTGTACATAATAGCCCACCTAGCTTCCAAAGCGCTCTGGGGTTTCTCAAGATCATGACATTTCCGTGGGTTCGTTGTGACAATGCACTGGGCACACACTTGTTGTGTCAACGTTGTTTCCACGTCCTTTTCATGAAATTACGTTAAACCAACATGGAATAGACGTTGAATTGACGTCTGTGCCCAGTTGGAATGCATTGATGGAGAAACCGTTTTAAAGGCTTCCACTTATCCACACTGTTCAGTTTATTTCCCAGTTACTTGACATTTCATGACCAGTTCTGCATGTTTGTTGTTGGCTAATAACTGGGTTTAAAAAAAGAAAGGTACTTGACTGTCAAACTTTGGCCCCCAGGGCCCTTTTGTATGCAACTTTGCCTGCTAAGGAAATGCCCCATTCATGTTGCGTTGCATTGCATTGTGAGTCACCACTGTGCCTAATCATAATGCCAACTGAATTTGGTGAACCACATCCACATCCAACTCACAGTGCACAGATGAAGCAAGAATAAGACATGATCTCTGCACACCCAGCTGTTGACCAACTTGAACTGATCAGATGATGATGTTGAAGACACTGATCTCATTCTCCTCAAAAGGAAGTGTGTGTATGTGTGTGTGTGTGTGTACCGGCGCATGGAGTAAAATGACCCTTTAATTTCCTATTCCAAAGTGTCCCGCTATAAAGACTGGACTGATCATTGTGTTGCATCCTCCATCACATAGAGTGATCAGCTTTATCCATACGCTACACTTTCATTGCCTGGAGTACAGCCCATTGTGTTTGTGTGTGTGTGTGTTTATTTGCGCTGCTCAACGATCAGAATATCATACCTACACTGGAACATTGTTCAGCTCACTAGCTGCATGGCTTCGGCTGTGACTGCACTGGAGATGTTATGTCATAGAGTAACAGGCTGAATAGTGGTCACTTTGAATGGCCCATTAGAGTTTGAGTTATGAGTCTGTGTTAGAAGGCTTGTAGTCATTACCGCTCGCTCTCCGTTCATCCATCTCTCCCTCTCTCCCTTCCTCTCACTCTCTCTGTTACATCATAAGTATTTGTTGTCGCCCGTTGGTTTGGTAACAGACTTCAACTTTATAGATAAAGTTGCACTATAGATAGTACAGTACACGACTGGCCAAGTAGCCCCGGGTTATGAAGGAGGAGATTAGAGTCCAGGTCCTCTACAGTCTACTACAGGTCATGCCTCCTGCATTGTCTACTAGAAGTGGTCTGCTGAGAAAGAAAGACCATGACTGCCATAGACAGTAGGGGCTTTTCCAGGACTGCTGTCTCACTAGTGTGTGTGTGTGTCAGAGGGGTTGAATGTGCTTCTTTAAGCTTGCACGTGTGTGTTGGTCTCTCTCAGCTATTATAAGAGTGTTTGTCTCTGTGTATGGTGTGTGTGCTTTCATGTCTACTTGCATGAGTCTGCCATTGTTGCGTTGTTTGATCTCCACAGGGTGATGATGTTACGATGCTTCACTTCCCTGTCCAGATCTTTATTCTCTACATAAAAGTTTGGACTAACACACAGTGTCACACTCCACCCACACATGCGCGCGCACACGCAAGCACACACACACACACACACTATTAGTGTTCGGTTTAAAGCTGGAATCCGCATTGGGTAAACCGTGCCACTGGTCGCCCCAGGCGCATTTGTTACTGTTTTTGTTTTATTTATGGAAGGAGGAGAGGAGCATCCAGCATATTGGTAAAAAAAAGGAATATAAACTCTGCTGTTCTACCACATGTGCAATGATGTCAAATGGGGAAAAAACAGTCTTTGTTGTTGTGATATCGCAAACGGACATGGCAGTTTCACTGCTAACGATTAAAGCTTTAAGACCCAGGTGATTTGATAGCATGTGTAATGTTTATTTAGCTCAGTTTCGTTGAGTGCTGTAATAGAATAATCTACAGCCTTGTAAACACACCTGGCTACCCATGGCAACTGACTAGTAACTAACACGTTTCCAGTCTGCGCTAGTCATTTACTAGAAATCTCTGCCACAGTTTGACAGGCTAAGGATAGCCAGTGTACTGTAACACAGCTGTGTGATGTCATTGTCTGAGGTGCTGTCAGTCAGCTGTCTGTGAGTCAGAACGGGATGATGTGTGAACGCATGACTGCATGGGACAATATGCATACGTTTATTCAGCTGCTCTACTGTAAAACACAGTTGCTGTGATTCACTAGATTGTCATACTATAAACAAACAAAGTATTTGGAGAGGGAGGTGGACAGTGGACACAGGCGATGGGAGAGGAGGAAGAAAGAAAGAGATATGGAAAGGAGGGGAAGGGAGTATGAGCTCACAGCCATAACCTCGTCCCCAGGCTCATCGCATACAGAGCGAGAGAGAGAGAACCGGCTGGTGGACAAGATTATAGTGCTGAGCAATTAACCGAAATGTCAGTTATTTTTCATTTTTTAAACAACTAATTGACCAACCCTCCATTTCGTTCGTTTTTTAAATGTGAGCTCATTGTGCATATTGGGCTGCAGTTTCTCTAGAGATAAATCAGATCATGCCAGAACTGTGCAATATTGTAGTGAGTTGGTTTCCAACAGGCCAATGTTTTACATAGTTTAGAGCAGAAAACGTGATGATTAACTACAATGACCATAATCCATTGCGCTGCTACTTGTACGTTCTGTGTTTCTTTTACTCCTGCTACGGAAGAGACAGAAGAATGTGCGATCAAGAGGGGATACATAGCAGAGCAGTTTACACATACACGTACACCCAGCAGCATCAGTCACATGTTACCAATGTACAGAGCAGTTTCTTCGTGAGGTATCTCTTCCTGAAAATACATTATCTAAGTGATTGATAGTTGGTATTCAGCAGTCATAAAAGTATGCCTTATTTACTTTGAAGAACTAATAAAATAGTGATTTTGTCAGACTGCATAGGCAGCAGCTCTATAGAGAGGAGATGATAACTTGGAATGAAATAATAAAGTCAGCAAATAAAACAAATGTAATATACACAACAACTGAAATATTTTATTAAAATAAAGGTATGTCAATAACTGATGGTTAATAAGTGATAAGCAATCATGGGCAATCACTACCATCATGGGACTTTTATTAATTGTTTTATTGTGTGTTGTTACAGCATTCAACCCACATAATGCATAGTGCATTTAATGTTGAAAATAATTATCAAACCAAAGTCGAAAATCATAATTATTTTTTATAATCGAACCGAAACCAAACCGACCTCAAAAAGCGCTAATGGCTCAGCACTACAAGATTAGCTCACATGCTATGATCTGATGGGTAAACAATCTCAATCTCTGTGGTTGCCTGGTAACACAGGCACACACACACACACAGTTTATTATTAATCAACACCCGGAATCATCACAGCTCAAAGCTTGAACACATCGACTCCTACTTTAGTACACTCTGTCTGTCATTGTCCCGCCTCTTTTCTGTCCTCTCTTATTTTTTCTCTTTTTTCTTTCCTTGTTTTTGCCGTCATTGTCTTCTGACATATCTTTGATGTGTACAGTGTCTTGCGAAAGTATTCACTCCCCTGGGCATTTTTCCTATTTTGTTGCCTTTCAACCTGGAATTAAAATGGATTTTTTAGGGGTTTGTATCATTTGATTTACACAACATGCCTACCACTTTGAAGATGCAAAATATTTTTTATTGTGAAACAAACAAGAAATAAGACCAAAAAACTGAAAACTTGAGCGTGCATAACTATTAACCCCCCAAAGGCAATACTTTGTAGAGCCACCTTTTGCAGCAATTACTGCTGCAAGTCTCTTGGGGTATGTCTCTATAAGCTTGGCACATCTAGCCACTGGGATTTTTGCCCATTCTTCAAGGCAAAACTGCTCCAGCTCCTTCAAGTTAATGGTGCTCCGTGGGATGTTCAAAGTTTCTGATATTTTTTTATAACCCAACCCTGATCTGTACTTCTCCACAACTTTGTCCCTGACCTGTTTGGAGAGCTCCTTGGTCTTCATGGTGCTGCTTGCTTGGTGGTGCCCCTTGCTTAGTGGTGTTGCAGACTCTGGGGCCTTTCAGAACAGGTGTATATATACTGAGATCATGATCAAATAGGAAAAACGCCAAGGGGGATGAATACTTTTGCAAGGCACTGTATGGGTGGTGGTGTAGAGCTGGGGAACAGAAACACAGGTATGTTGTTGAGGAGCCCTCTTTAGACTTTGGATTTGCTGAGACTTGCTCCATCCCAGGATGCAGGGAAATACCTTCACTACCAGAGCTACAGTACACTCAGAGAGAATCACAGAGATCACACACACACACAAACATTCTTCAACACCTGTTACTATAATTTCACACCATACACACATTCTCACTGACAAAATTATAAATGAAGCTGTTCTTGACAGAAGTGCTTAAATGCCATTCTTTCTGTGTTCCTACTGTAGCCTATGTGTGTGATGGTTTGGATTTGGGTTCTTCTAATGTGAGATTGAACCGTCAGAGTTTAAGTTTAACCGTTGGTTTACAGTGTCAGTAAAGTTAAAGTCACATGTGGATGTGAGAAGGGCGTTGTTTCTCAGCTCTGTTTCTCATTAGTTGGTTTAGGAAAGGATCTCAGGCCTATATCACAGAAAGAGTTTCTGTTTGTTAAGGTGACTCATAAAGTATCTTTCTTTCTCTACACACCCATACTCTCTCTCGCTCTTATTCACTCACTCACTCACTTACACACACACACACACACACACACTCTCTCTCACCTACACTCTCACACACACACACACACACACACACACACACTCACACATACGCACACACATATACGCACTCACACACATAGTGGCTGGTTGCACCACAGGTGGCTGGTTGCACCTTAATTGGGGAGGACAGGCTCATAGGAATAGCTGGAATGGAATTAATGGAATGGTATCAAACACGTGGTTGATACCATTCCATTGACTCCATTCCAGCCATTATTATGTGCCGTCTGCTAAATGACGAAAATGTAAATGTAAATGTAATATGGATACATATCACAGAGGGGTACTTTAGGCTTTGCTTATACTTTAAAAATGAAACAATGAATGAAACAATTATCCACATTAGTAGCATGTGACTGGTGCTGGTGGATATGTGTATGCATGCGCATGCCTGCGTGCGTGTGTTCATGTGTGTATACCTCTCATCACAGATGGTGATGTTACTGAATCACGGCTGGCAAGTGCTTATGAACAGGAGGCTGAGTGACGGACATGTCACTACAAATATGTTGCCGTGGTTACATTCTGCTTGGCCATGTCTTTGAACAGGTGGCCCAGTGACACGTCACCATGGCGCCCTTCTTGCGGATCGCCTTCAACTCCTACGACCTGGGTGTGCTGTCTCCGCTGGCCCCTTCTGATCCCCCCTTCTGTGCCATCAAGATGAAGGAGGCCCTCACCACTGGTGAGAATTGGACTATTACTGTAGTTATTAGTGTGTTATAGTAGGACTATTTTTGTCCCATAGTCACATTGTAACCTTGTCATTAAATACTTTATGTCCTATGAAAGTCTTGCATGAGGACCAGTGTGGTACAGATATGCAAATGTTTTGATTGTTACACAAGAGTATGAAAAATCAGTCTCTATCTAACCTCTCTTTTTAACCTCAATCTAACCTCTCTCTCCTTCCCCCTCTTTCCCTCTCTCCCTCCTTCTCTCTAGAGCGTGGTAAGACCCTGGTTCAGAGGAAGCCCACCATGTTTCCAGCCTGGAAGGCCAGCTTCGACGCCCACATCTACGAGGGGCGTGTCCTGCAGGTGCTGCTGATGAAGACTGCCGAGGAGCCATTGGCCGAGGTCACAGTGGGTGTGTCCGTCCTTGCAGAACGCTGCAAAAAGGCCAACGGCCGTGCTGAATTTTGGGTAAGAGGGTCTGTGGCTGCAGTCTGATTCTCTACCATCCTGCCTGAATTATGTGTCTAACTTACATATGATTGTTTGTGTTCAGGTGGACCTGCAGCCCTCAGGGAAGGTGATGATGGCAGTGCAGTTCTTCTTGGAGGGAGCAACTGATACAGGTGAGAGTCAGGAGACCACGCCCAACTCTCTTCTTCTCATCCTCCACTTTACCCTTCCTACCTGGCCTGTTTTTAATGTATCTTTTATATGTGATGTTTGTCATGCTGAAGCCTTCTGTCTGTTCCCTTGGTTCTCATCTGTTCACTGCACTTACTTCTTGAATACAGACAGAGCAAGAGGGAACAGAGCAGACTGCACAGCACACACATTCTTGCAGTCATGTACAGGTCTTGTATATGAATCCCTGTCAGTGGGTTTTCTAAACATAGTTCTCTAACTGGCTTCTCTACAAGGTTTTGCCTGTTTTCTCATACCAACAGTGGACCAAGCACTCCAAATGTTGTCACTCCTGTTCCTATCGCTATAATAATGTTTCTAAACCGTAGCGCTCCACTGACGCTTCTCTCCCTGTCACCCATAGAGGGCAAGCTGCCCACGAAGGAGGAGGAAGGGGGGCCCACCATAAACCGCAGACGAGGAGCCATCAAACAGGCCAAGATCCACGAGGTCAAATGTCACGAGTTCATCGCCACCTTCTTCAGACAGCCAACCTTCTGCTCCGTCTGCAGAGAGTTTGTCTGGTCAGTTATTCAGTCTGTCCAGCCATCTGTCTCTATGGCTCTTTACTCCTAGCTCTATTATCTGTTAGCTTTATGCTAACAGAAGTGATTCAATATTGACAAGTTTTATTATCAGTTCCACTCATCTAATTTAAGTGGCAACGTCTTGGTCGGTCTACTTTATACTGAGAGACTGAGTGGGGAGATGAGATTAGACGATGTCTAAGTAATCTCCTCCTATCTATCTAACTTTAGACCTAGGGTTGGTGGCTCAGGAAGCGGGTCAGAAGTCCTGTATTGTGTGGAAATACCAGCACAAGACTTATCAACATTTAGCAGTGTATTTGCAAAATCAGCACAGCTTCCACTACTAGTCATTTATTTTCAAGTGCTGTAGTGTGTTGTGTTCTACTAGAATAGGTGGTGTCTCTAGAGACGGTGGCAGAGTCTCTGTTTGCTGCTGTATAAATGGTGCTCACCTGTCAGCTACAGTCACAACCAAAATGATTGGCACCCTTGATAAAGATAAAGGGTTCCAAAAGAGTTCTTGTCTCCATAGGAGAACCCCATTTGGTTCCAAGTAGTACCCTTTTGGGGTTCATGTAGTACGCTATGTGGAAAGGGTTCTACATGGAACCATCTGTGGAAAGGGTTCTACCTGGAACCCAAAAGGGTTCTTCAAAGGGTGTACCCTTTTAGGTCCTAGATAGCACCTTTTTTTCTAAGAGTGTATAAAATAAACAGTATACAAATACTGAGCTATATTGTATGCAAAAAAAATAAGGGAAATTATATTATTTTATACTAATAAATTCTTATCAGAGAAAAATATAGGTATCAAAATTATTAGCACCCCTGTTTTCAATACTTTGAGCACCCTCCCCTTGCAAGAATAACGGCACTTAGCCTTTTTATATAATGTTTTATGAGATTGAAGAATACATTGGGAGGGATCTTAGACCATTCCTCCATACATAATCTTTCCAGATCCTTGATATCCTTCGGTCTGCACTTATGGACTGCCCAACAAGGGCCCCAGGACCAGTGGAAGCAAAACAGCCCCATAACATCAAAGATCCACCACCATATTTTACCATAGGTATGAGGTTATTTTCTGCATATGCATCCTTCTTTCGAGGCCAAACCCACCACTGGTGTGCATGGCCAAAGAGCTCTATTTTCATGTCATCTGACCATAGCACCCGGTTCCAATCCAAGTGACAATGCCGTTTAGAAAACTCCAGGCATTTACATTTGTTGGTTGCTCTCAATAAAGGCTTTTTTATGGCAACCCTTCCAAATAGCCTATTGGCATGGAGGTGGCGTCTAATTCTAGATTTGGAGACTTGGCGACCCCAGGATGCGACCAAGTTCTGTAATTCTCCAACTTTTCTTTGCCTCCTGAACCATCTTTCTCACTGTGCGTGGGGACAAGATACACATGGGTCCTCTTCCAGGCATGTTTACCACTGTTACAGTTGGTTTGATCTTCTTAATTGTTGCCCTAATAGTGGTAAGTGGTATGTTTGTTTTTTCAGTAGTTTTTTGGTACACATTTGGTACAACAACCATTTGTCTCTTTTCATTAGCGAGTTCTTTGCCTTTCCCCATGGTGATGGATGACAAATGGATTTTATGGATGACAAATGGATGCGTGTTAGCACTTGTTTTATCCCCCCATTGAAACAGGAAGCCTTGAAAGGCCACAATACAGTTCCTTAAGCAGAGATTAACTTTTTAAAAGTTAGGGGTGCCAACAATTCTGACAAGTATCTTTTTTAGATGTTCTTTTATGACCAAAAAAATACGTTTTTCTCTGAGCAATTGTATTAGTATGAAATAATATAATTTCCCCATATTTGTTGAATAGAAAATAGCTCTGTATTTATATTCTTTATTTTATACAGTCTTCTTTGCTCATCTTTATCAAGGGTGCCAATAATTTTGCTTGTGATTGTACAGTATGTACTCCGTTCTCACTTTGTCTCCGTTCATCATCAGCACAGCACCTAATCATTAGGTGATCATCATCATCACTGGCCCTCCACAATCTCTCACTCCTGTACCTTTGTATTCTACAGGGGCCTCAACAAGCAAGGCTACAAGTGCAGACGTAAGTGTACAATAATGTGGACAACCTACTGCTATACAAACCCATACACACAACATCATAGATACATGTACACATCTATAAACACTGTAGTTATAAACACTCCCTCAATGCAGAGCTGACTATACAGCACTACTAGTGACTTTGATATCTGCCTGTATGAACGGTGCTCACCTGCCATCAATGTACTCCATATCCCTTCTCTCCCAGAATGCAATGCAGCCATCCACAAGAAATGCATCGACAAGATCATCGGCAGGTGTACGGGCACAGCCGCCAACAGCCGGGACACTGTGGTACGTTGGGACTACTTATTCATTAATTTATTAGGACATTTATTAATTTCCTTATTTACTTGTCCTGTGTCAATCCAATGTGGAGTTTTCTCCCTCTGGCATTTTCGGTTCCATTGATTAAACTGGTCAGGATGTTTTCCTCCTTTAACAAAAAAATGAGGGTTCTTTGGAAAGAGTGATAGTTCTATGTGGAACCATACTGACCCAAATAACCCTTTGAGCCCTTCAATGGTTCTTTGCAGTTCAAAAAAGGTATTTACTCTTTTAGTGATCATTAAAATGTAGGGGTGGCGGCTCATTAGAATATTTTGTGGCGTGGCTGGCTCACAGCTCTTTTTGTGCAACTGTGAATGAGAGTCATTCCAGTTTATCTAATCTGTTTAGTTATGCTATTACATGTTATACACTGATTATACAGAACATTAAGTACACCTGCTCTTTCCATGACATACTGTAGACTGACCAGGTGAAAGCTATGATCCCTTATTGATGTCACTTGTTAAATCCACTTCAATCAGTGTAGATGAAGGGGAGAAGACAGGTTAAAGAAGGATTTTTAATCCTTGAGACAGTTGAGACATAGATTGTGTGTGTGTGTGTGCCATTGTGTATGTGTGAATGGGCAAGACAAAAACATGTAAGTGACTTTGAACAGGGTATGGTAGTAGGTACCAGGCGCACCGGTTTGTGTCAAGAACTGCAACACGGCTGGGGTTTTCATGCTCAACATTTTCCTGTGTGTATCAAGAATGGTCCACCACCCAAAGGACATCCAGCCAACTTGACACAACTGTGGGAAGCATTGGAGTCAACATGGGCAAGCATCCCTTTGGAATGCCTTCAACACCTTGTGTCTCAGTATATATGACAATGGCCAGTGACGGTGTCTTGTACAAGACTCACGTATGGCCTTGTGTCAATTGAGAAGTCAGTAGTTCTCAATGATCTCCTCAGGGACCCCCAACCGTCCCAGAGCTAGCACACCTGATTCAACTTGTTAATAAACACAATAATACAACTTACAATATAATATGGCTATTAAACCAGAATAAAAAATAACTCTATGGTTCTACAAAGAACCTTTGAGTTTGAGAAAGGTTCTTTATAGAACCATTCTCCATAAAGGTTCTATAAAGAACCATAAAAAAGGGTTCTATATAGCACCAAAAAGGGTTGTAACTTTTTTTTATGGTTCTTTATAGCAGGGTTTCCCAAACTCGGTCCAGCCCCCCCGGGTATACGTTTTTGGTTTTTGCCCTCGCACTACACAGCTGATTCAAATAATCAAAGCTTGATGATTAGTTGATTATTTGAATCAGCTGTGTAGTGCTAAAAGCAAAAACCAAAACGTGCACCAAGGGGGGGCCCAGGACCGAGTTTGGAAAACCCTGCTTTATAGAACGTTAGGAAAGGGTTCTTTATAGCACAATACATATTATATTTAGAACCTTAAGCATGGTTCTTTATAGAACCTTCAAAAAAGGTTCCATATAGCACCAAAAAGGGTTCCGCTATGGTTACAAGCCAAATAACCCTTATTTGGCACTATATAGAACCATTTGTTTTTAGTGTGTAGCTGTGATGCCATTAGCTGTCGAAGTGTCATAAGGTCAGAGTCCAAACTAGCAGGCATCAATCAGACCTACAACCAATCGGATGAGGTCCCCTCACATTCCAGTCAATATTAATCAATAGAGGGGCCAAAAGAGCACAGATAACTGAGCTTAGAGGTTACATTCAAAAGTGAGGGAATCTGCATTCACTCACACATGAGGAGTGGTGAGAAGGGGTGTGTTCTGAGTGAGAGAGGGGCTTAAACAAGGTATTATGTAACCTAGAGAGAGAGCAGAAGAGGAGACCAAGAGATAGTGTGTCTGTCAGTCTGTGGCCTTCTAAGTAACCCCACTGACACAAGGGACACAAAACAAAAGGAGAGGGGGAGAGAGCATGGAAGGAGAGAGGGAGACAGAGAGAGAGAGAGGAAGCGAGATGGGGATGATGAGACAGGTACGCAGGGCCATGAGGTACCCTCCCAGGCGGGTGTTTTGCCCCCCCTTGGTACCGATGGGTCTGGGTGTTGATGAGTTGTGTGTGTGTCCATCACAGTTCCAGAAGGAGCGTTTTAAGATTGACATGCCACACCGCTTCAAGAACCACAACTACATGAGTCCCACCTTCTGTGACCACTGTGGCAGTCTGCTGTGGGGCCTGGTCAAACAGGGCCTCAAGTGTGAAGGTAGGGAGCCGTGTGTGTTGTGTCTGTGTTGTCATTGTATTTAACTATACAGTATACTGTAACTCTTTCTATTCTCTCGTAGATTGTGCCATGAATGTGCATCATAAGTGTCAGGATAAAGTGGCCAACCTTTGTGGAATCAACCAGAAACTACTAGCTGAAGCACTTACTCAAGTCAGCCAGGTGAGTGAGGGAATTGGTTGTGTGTATGTGCAAGTGTGCAGGCGTGTGTGTGTGTCTCGTGTGTGTGTGGATGTGTGTTCTTGCAAGCACATGTGTGGGTGTGAGTGTTAGTGCATGCATGTATGTATGTGTTTGTGTGTGTGTGTGTGTGACACCTGACCCAGATCTATCTGTATGGCGATGGGAACTTGAGTTGCTTGTCCTGGTGTTGTGTTAAGTCCCCTATTTAGGGGACTTTGAGCAGTTCTGGACAGGTTCCGACCATCATTTTTGTGTACAGAGTGCTCTGTGAACGGCGCAACATCAATTGCTTTGCACTCCGTGAAAGCTCTGGTTGTCCCGTTTCACATGCCACTCTCCGCTCTCATCTGAGATGCTGTATGTGAAATCTGACACCTCATTTGCATAGGGAGCGACACATTACTTTTTCTGGCCTATCCAGACAAAGGATCGATTTCCACTGGCTGTGAACCTCGCAGCGCCATTTACAATACTGCATATGAAACGGGAGACCCTATCAATTGCAGAATAAACAGTCTCATCTCGCTGTGATGTTCTCAGATGGATTTAGCGCTCTCAACATGTAAAAATACAAAATAATTTCGTACAATTGAAACAAGACCGCTTTCTCTTGGTCACAGACAGCCAAAATCACGTTGTGCTTAAAGCTGAAGTTGTAACGAGTCAGCAGGCATTTGAATGGCATCTCCGCGTCGCTCAGAGGACACTGGACACAAAATGCTCTGTCTTCAGTTATATGAAATGATGCCAATTTTGTACTGTCACTAAGTATGATCATATTTATTTTACAATTATAAGAAAGGTGAAATATTATAGTAAGTAATTTATAAATTGATTGTTACAATATTTAGAAATAATTTAAATCATTTCAAGCCTATTGCCCTATTCATACATGATTTTTAATATTTTAATATTTTAATCATATTTGTACTGTGTACTTGAGCTTATGTCCTCATGGGAAAATCAAATGCTTCTAACCAAAAAAGTCACCTTACCTTGATACTTAAAACCTAAATCGATACTGTCATTTAATGTGGTTCTTCAATAATTATGCATAATACTTGTTGGATGTCCAGCTAATTAGTTACACCGCAATATTTTCACACATCATCATCTGATCTAGGAATGAACTTTCCGAATGACAATCAAGTGATGAACAGCTGTTGTGATAGCTCAGGCGATACAACAACAGCCCAATTGCTGGAAAAAAGTGTTCGCAAGGAATGTCCAGAATATTTTGGTGTCTCATTCGTTACGCTGGTGAAGACAGTTGTGCCTGGATCCACGTTGGATATAATATCCCTAGTGAGTTGATGTTGATCATCTGTTGTTGTCTGCTTGATTTACAGCAGGTACTCGTTAGATTTAACAGAGAAAGCATCAAGGTAATGTGTTCATGTTTTCAAATGTTTTTGGCCTCGGATTGTACACCGTCTCCTATGTGCACTTGTGTAGGATATACTATTGCGCAACACCCAACACTCTTCCTATTAATTATTCTAGATATAATGACAACAAATTACATAGCCTAGGTGGGCTTGTTCACAATATGATCTTGTAATGAAATAACATGACAAATACGTTTTGTTTTCCATGTTACACCTGCCATTTTAAACAACACAAGGGGCTTGAAGTAGCCCAGCTACTTGAACTTGAATTTGGAGCTCAGAAATCCATGTACTGGAATAGGCCTACCTTGAAAATCAGACTTTTCCTCAATTTGGTGCTTGAAAGGTCCTTGTAATTATTGTTGCCAATTTATAAGTTCTCTTGCTCCCTTATAATTATCTGTGATTTAATTTTTTATACGTTTTTGTGAGATACTTTCGTTTGTTTCCCGCTGCTTCAATTGATGGGTGTTGCGCTACTCTTACCGTAAAACCACATGCGGTTATTATGAGGATGACAACATCTAATGTTGGCTTCAACTTAGCTTTCCATACAAATCATTCCATTAAAAAAGGAACCGTTTTTTTGGTCACTTTCTCATTCTAAAAACAGCAATGGTGAGATTCAAATAGTGAGCTTAATGCTACCACTATTCATTGCTTTATTTCGTGGGCCTGCGTCCGCCACATAGGCTAGAGAAAAATCGCCATGCATGCATCCAATCTATTTAGTCAGGCAATGTCCACATTATTCTCACATATTTTAGAATGTAATAATAATTTGAATCTCAATGCATTGACAAGGCCAAACAAATGCATTATTCTTAAAGTGGTAATGGCCTACTTTTAAAAAACACTTTTTGCTTTTCGCTTTCTGGGGAGGGGGGTTCTATATTAGGCCCTATATGTACAATTATATAAATTATACAACTGTATAACATTGAGGTCCTTAAATTACAATTAAGTCCTTGAAAAAGTCCCTGAAACTCATTGAATTTGACTTGCCAATGTCTGTATGAACCCTGCTTAAAGGATGTATAGTCCTAGGCCTATGTTGTTGTATAGGTGGAGTTATGGGTACATTTAAATATATTCACTTTTATTCCTCTAAGTACACATGTGGAACTGCATGAAAGTCCTTTTAAATTTTGTTTCAAACCATTTTGATCCCAATGTCACACATTAGCTGCAATATTTATTGAAAAGACCATGTCTATTTAGGTGAAAATCTACATTTTGACATTACATTTAACAGATGTGGTGCTGTGGTTTCAAACATCACTAATGTTCCTTATCATGGCCCTGTCTAGCCAATAGCAATCAATATCTGTGTTCCCTCGGACACTATGTTCAACTATTATGTTATGACTGTGGTCTGACTGAACAAGCTGCTATGTCATTCTTATGACTGCATTATGTAGGCCTTATGACAGTGGAGTCAAGTGAAATGCTGTATAACCGTACAACTACTGTCTTTTACAGCACTGTCACTGTGCCAATTATTTCCCCCATACAGTGCCTTTGTTTTTGCACAGCAAATTGGTCAGTGTTACCTAGTGTTGATTTTTCAGTGTAACATTTCTAGTGTTGATTCAGGAGTTAAATTAACTCTCTAAGAGTGAAATTAACACTCAGTGGTGTAAAATAACCCCAGTGTTAGTATTAATAACCAGTGTTGAGTGTGAGAGTGTGATTGTGTCAGTTTTACACTGTGGGGCAGAGGTGGAGGGGCCGGCAGGGGTGGGTGCGGTTTCTGGGATGTCTTGGGTGGTGACAGGAGTGGGGGCAGTTTCTGAGACATCTTGGGTGGTGGGTTGAGCGGTGCCTGTGGAAAGGTCTGGTTTTGGGACTGGTTCTGGGTCTTTGTTGTGGAGGGGGTGGGGGGTTGGTGGGGTTGGGGTTGGGATTTGGGTTAGTGGGGTTGGGGTTGGTGGCGATGGCCCTTGCCCTGCCGGCGTAGGAAGTGGCCCCCTTTCCTGCACAGGTTGCAGCGGCGTGTAGAGATACAGTCTGAGGTGGGATGGTTGTCTTTACAGCTCTTACAGATGATGGCTGTGCAGGCTGTGGCCAGATGGCCCAGTTGGCCGCAGTTCCTGCGCAGTTTGGGCATGCCGTAGTAGTGGACGGAACGCCTGTTGTTCCCCAGCGTGATGGTGTTGGACTCCGCCCTCTCCGTTTGGTCCGTTCTTAACTGGACCAGCCATTTTCGTGCCCCAGTCCAGACATTGTTACCTTTCCTTTGTCCACAGCCCTTCAGGTGTCGGGTGGACCATGGACTGGGGAGTCAGGTCGGGCCACGGTCAAGCCACTGTTACCTTTCCTTCTTCCCCAGTCCTTCTGATGTCAAGTGGCCGTGGACTAGGGGAACAGCATCAGCCACGGTCAAGCCACTGTTCAAAATAAAATAAAATACAAGAGAGAGAGATAGATAGATAGATAGATAGAAAGATAGAAAGATAGATAGATATATAGATAGATAGATAGATAGATATGGTAGATAGATAGATAGATATGGTAGATATGGTAGATAGATAGATAGATAGATAGATAGATAGATAGATAGATAGATAGATAGATAGATAGATAGATAGATAGATAGATAGATAGATAGATATGGTAGAGAGAGGGATACAACCCCAGAACATCTCCACCACACAGGGTTGGGTGTAATGAAGTGAAACCAGAGCTGTAAATAGTTCCATTTTAGGTCAATTTATTTGGTTATTCCAAAATGTATTACATGTTAAAATTTCAAATCAAATTCCCAATAATATACAATTCAAACAATAAGTAATCATTCAAACTTAAGTTAATCAAATCAAAAGAAAAACAAACAATTACCCCAAAAAATTACAAACAAGTGCATTTGATTAAATAACAATAATCAGTCCGTCAATTAGTTAGTTAGGCCGTCAGTCAGTCCGTCAGTCATGGTTGGTCTGGTGGAGTGGCTGGATATCGGGAACTGCGGCTGGTGCTGGGTCTGGATCTGTAGAGGGGAGGAAAGACAACCTGAGGAGCAAGCAGACACACAAGGGAGCCCTAGACCCAGAGGTCAATGGTGGTACTTCCCAGTGTCCTGCTCGCTCCGGGTGAAGGTGTGATCTTTGGTCCCTCCTCCTCGCCTTGTCTGGTGGTCTGGTGCTGGTACTGGGACTGGTGCTGGATACCGGTATCTGGATTTGTGCTGGGACTGGTACTGGATCTGCAGAGGGGAGGAAGGAGAACCTGAGGAGCAAGCAGCCACGGAAGGGAGCCCGATACCCGTAGGTCAATTGTGTCACTCCCCTGTGGTCCGCTCGCTCTTGGTGAAGGTCTGGTGTTTGGTCCCTCCTCGTCTGGTGGTGGGACTGGCCAATTGGATCTGGATTGGTGCTGGGACTGGTGCTGGATCTGCAGAGGGGAGGAAGGACAACCTGAGGAGCAAGCAGGCACACAAGGGAGCCCTAGACCCAGGGGTCGGTGATGGCACTCCCCTGTGGTCCGATCGCTCCGAGTGAACTCCATCGCCCTTGGCTGGTGCTGGAGGTGTGGTTGGTGCGTGGGGCGTGGAAGAAGAGTGACGCAAGGCTGGACGCTGAAGACCAGAGAACAGGTCTGGGGTTTGTCCTTCCATCTTGCCACCCCTTATACCGCCTTCGCCTGGTCTTTATGGAAATCTGATGTTTAATTTTAATGATAACATACACCTACAGTAGGAACTCACTTGGACAAAACAGTCACTAACAAATACAGTCATGGGTGGTAACTCTACAATTCACTCAAAAGGCAAAGCACACTGGGAAATTATATTTGAGGCATGTCTTAATGGGGGCGTGGCTTTCAATTCATTATTTTTGGCCACCTGTGAGTGGAAGTGTTGTACCAGTTTAAGTGTTCTATGGTTATCTTAATTTAAGTTTGAGCATGTTCACTGCCAGTTCTGAAGTCTGTAAATACTTACATAAAAGCATGTTGTAATAAAGATTTGTAAATATAATTGTAATGCACTTAACTTAACACTGAGTGACCTTGTCAAGAGATACTGACCTTTTGGTGTAATGGTTAAAAATACTATAAGAGGTGTTATTGTATAACACCATTGGTGCAAACTATATACACTTCCTAGTGTTAAAAATACTATGTAAAGTGTTATTGCATAACACTGAAAGTGTTAATTCCTTAACACTGACAAAGTGTAACAGCGTCAGCACCAAGCACAGTAATAATTTAACACTCAAAAGTGTGGACCCGTATAGACGCTGTTCCAGTGTTAAATTGAACACTGTCAGTAGCTAGGTTTCCATACAATTGCCGACAGATTTTCATTTGAATATTCTAAAATCTTCCTAAAAACAATATGCGCATTTTCCCCACCAGATATTTGTTTCCATCAAAATTAAAATTGACTTGTTGCAGATAAAAGGCTGTGCGTGACGACATAGTGCACATAAAAATACCTTTTGCGGGTAAATTCCCATGTACCGAATAAAACAATACAAGTTAAATGGGTTTCTATTGCATTTTCAACTCTAATGAATTGCGTATATAGCGAATATGCCCACTCTGGTATTGGTGCGTGTGCTCTAGCCAACAGCTCGCAGATACAGTGCGGGTATAGCCTACATTATTATATTATTATGGACAAAAGAGCCAGATTTTGTCAAATTGCAGCCAAGCATCGATCATCACATCGTCAGAATAAGACCCTCGATATTTATTGGAAAGGAGCGTCAAGCTCACATCACCTTGCACTGTCACCTCCCTGTGAAGTTCATTATAATTTATTTAATCTGTAGCCTAATAAACTGTATGCTTTCCTGAGTCGTAGTGGGAGGACCACATAACATGTCATCACATTACTTAAATATTTACGCATAAAAGCGTTCCCACCATCATTTCTCTGATTTATAAATTTGACTGACACAAGAAGATCCCACCTTGTCTAGTGTATTTTGTTCTTTCGACATTTGGAAAGTTTACCGACAAATTTGCTGTTTCCATCATGTTTTTATTTGCTTCTCCCTCTCATCACCCGTCTCTAAACGTATTCTCTCTCCCTCTATCTCCTGTTTGTCTTTCAGAAATCCTCCACTCGGCGCTCGGACCCAACCCTACCTGACCCAGATATAGGGGTCTATGAGGAAGTCAATATGAACTCCATTGGTGGTCTGGATGGTCAGTGTGTGTGTTTGATTTTATGAACATATTTGATGATGATGTGTGGTGTTAAATTCACTGAAATCAAGTTTGTGTAAATGGTTTGAAGACAAATATGTTTTTATATCCTTACAGAAAAACCACATGATTTCACATGTGAAAACATGTGTTTTTGAAACACTTCACATGGAATCACGTTTTCACATGTGTAGTTTCAAGTTATCACATGTTGTCATGTTATCACATTAACTTCACATAAGATCCCGTGATCACATGTGAAATTCATGTGTTTTTTCCGTAAGGGTAATGTTAATTATAATAATAATGATGATGATGACGATTGGGAAATGACTTTATAATGATCTGTGTGTGTTCCCCAGACGGCCCCCCCTATGCCAGGCTGTGGGAGGGCTCAAACCCGCACCCCCCATCTCGCCTCACCCACCTGACACGCATCAACGTAGACAACTTTGTCTTTCACAAGGTCCTGGGCAAGGGCAGCTTTGGCAAGGTAAGCCTGGTACAGCAGACAATCAGGATCCTAGAGCAGTACAGCTCACCACAGTACAGTTCACATACAGGACACCAGTAGACACAACAGACTTTATGTCTTCTTCTCTTCTTTCCTTTATTCTGTTCTTATCCTCTCATTTTATTCCCCCTACTGTCCCCCATCCTTCTCTCCCCAGGTCCTGCTGGCAGAGTTGAAAGGTCAGGGCGAGTGGTTTGCGGTGAAGGCTCTGAAGAAAGACGTAGTGCTGATGGATGATGATGTGGAGTGTACCATGGTGGAGAAGAGAGTCCTGGCCTTGGCCTGGGACAACCCCTTCCTCACACACCTCTACTCCACCTTTCAGTCCAAGGTACGAACTATAACCCTACACACACTCCTTGGTCCTCTTATTGTGTGTCATTCTGGTTATTTTAGCAACAAATAGCAATGTGATGTGCTGAAGAGAAGCAAAAACAGAACAGAAAGATTACCCGTTGTGTCTACAAAAGCTGTCTCCGATAAGAAGTGATGTAAACGCATAACAAACTCGCTTTCATAGCTCATTACACCACTACTGTACTAGGTACTATACAGTATGTGTTATGATGACTGACATTGACCGTGTTGTCCACAGGAACACCTGTTCTTTGTCATGGAGTATCTGAATGGAGGAGACCTGATGTTCCATATTCAGGAGAAGGGACGCTTTGACCTTTACAGAGCAACGTGAGTTTCACCAGTCAGAAAGACTGATAGTGTATAGATTCAGATAGTTTGAGTGAGATCAAACACAGAGGAGGTACAGAGTCTCATGACTGTTGATCCCTTCTGAGTGTGCATCTGAAACTGGATGTTAAACTAACTGATGCTCAGTTTGATGTTACAAAGATCAGTCCTTAGGCGCCTATATAGCCTCTGTGCTCAGGACAGGTGAGATTCACTTCTACACAGTTGCCAGTGATACCTGATCAAGCATGGGCTAGACAGTTTCAGAGAGGGAGAGAGAGATATTCACCCTCTCTGCTCCCGCTGTATTAGTCATTAACCAATTGTGCGTGTGTATGTTTGCGCACCACACAAGCTGGCAGCGCAGAATGGAGTCTTGGTTTGGTTTCCTGGTTATGTCATATTTTTCCCTGGGCAGATTGGTAAACAGCTGAGTTTCCAATGAGTTCCACTATCTCAGAACATAATGAACCTGTTTATCTATCGACTGACTGACCCTAACCTCTTAACCCAGTGGCACAGAGACAGTGGGCCACGCCCTAAACACACAACAGTAAATCACATTGCACACTGTTTCTTACTGAGTTGCCTCTTCACCATTTGGCATGCTGTTGTGCGGTTCCCCCAGACTACTACACTGTGTGTGTGTGTGTGTGTGTGTGTCTACGTGGAAAACTACTATAGTATAAATACTATAGTATTCACTGTAGTGTTTTTGCTGTCTTTACTGTAGGAAGTCGTGACAGTAACACTGGCCAATTTGCTGTGTACTTGTTAGTGATTGTGAGTGTTGAGTAAGAGTCAAAGGAGAAACCTGTCTGCACAAAGCCCACTTCCTGTCAATCAATCAGTCTCTCAATCCTAATCTCTCCATCCATATCAAGGCCCAATCAGTTCCCCCACCCCAGAGGTAAAAAGAAAAGGAGGTCAGAGATAGGCTAATCCTTTAGCTGTGGCTAGGTTGGGGCCACTGGGCCAGGAGCACCTCTCAGGTTTCATTCATCCTTAAAGTATGAAGCCATTGTTCAGCTGTCTCAACTGTGCACCACACTATACAAATGGCCTCTTCAGTAATGCAGCTAGCTACACACTGGACTGGAGTCTTCAGGGACAGACAGCAGTGTTCAGGGACCAACTCAATAGGGAGATGGATAGATAGAGTAGTACTCTGCTGCCAGCTAGCTGGATCTCTAGACTGTGTAGTGATGTTTATCTCTCTTTTTCCTCCCTCCTTTCTTCTCTCCCTCCCTCCAGGTTCTACTCTGCTGAGATCATCTGTGGCCTTCAGTTTCTGCACTCCAAAGGGATCATTTACAGGTAAGTCACAAACATCGGCACTCTAATGTACACTCACTAACCTCTCACTCACTCAATCACATTACCATACAGATAAAAGAGAATGGCCAGAGCCCCTCCACCAAGGATTGATATAGTGATAGTATCACGTTGTGTGACAGTGAGTATGTGATTATTAGCTGTCACAACACTAGTCACCCTCTCACCCTTTCTCCTCCACACCTTTCTTCCCATCCTGTCTTTCCTCCTACTCTCCCTTACTTGTTTTGTCTCTCTGCCCTCAGAGACCTGAAGTTGGACAATGTGATGTTGGATCATAGCGGTCACGTAAAGATAGCAGACTTTGGCATGTGTAAGGAGAACGTGTTTGGGGAGAACCAGGCCACAACCTTCTGTGGGACTCCTGACTACATCGCTCCAGAGGTATGGAACGCAGACATGGCTGCAGCATCTCAAATGACACCCTATTCCTTATTTAGTACCCTGCTTCTGACCAGAGCCAGAGTAGTGCACTGAATAGGGTATTATTTGAAAAGCAATCACTACGAGTGTCTCACTGTGATGATGTCACTGACCGTGTCTTCCTATCTGATGACATCACTTTTAGATCCTGCTGGGTCAAAAGTACTCCTTCTCTGTGGACTGGTGGTCGTTTGGAGTGCTGCTGTACGAGATGCTGATTGGCCAGTCCCCCTTCCATGGTGATGACGAGGAAGAGCTGTTTGAGTCTATCCGTATAGACACGCCCCACTACCCTCGCTGGATCACCAAGGAGGCCAAGGACCTGATGGAGAAGGTCTGTATGCCCTCCCCCATCCCCCATACTGTGTCCCAATTCTGCCTCTAAGTCCGTTTCTCTCCTCCTTTGTGTGTTGTTATCCCTTTCTCACTGTGTTTCTCTCCTCCACACCTGCAGCTGTTTGAGAGAGACTCCACACGCAGGCTAGGCATCGTGGGTAACATCCGTGTCCACCCCTTCTTCAAGACCATCAGCTGGCCCGCCCTCGAGAAAAGGGAGGTGGAACCCCCCTTCAGACCCAAAGTGGTACGGTCTAGACATGAGGTTTTATAGTGATGATATAGGACAGTTGTAATAGGCCTACCATAATATAACATATTTGGGGTGTCACGGTTTCGGCCGAGGCTGCTCCTCCTCCTGGTTCGGGCAGGCTTCGGCGTTCGCCGTCCCCGGAGTACTAGCTGCCACCGCTCTATGTTTCTGTGTTCCATTGCTTTTGTCTGTCTGTCACACCTGTGTTTGTTTTAGAGTTGATTACTTGTCTTATAAGTTCCATGCATTATTCTAGGGTAGTTGTGTGTGGTTGTCCGTTGCTCCGTGGTTTTGATACGTGTTTGTGTTTCCGTGTCATTTTTCCCTTTTGGAGTGTTTTACGCGTGTGCGTATTGTTCCTCACCTCTCCGTGTTTTCGAGGTCGGGGCTTGTACTCTTGTTTTGGGACATTATTAAAGTCTTGTTGGACTACCTCTGCTTCCTGCGCTTGACTCCTCCACCACATCCACGACAGATATGACAGAACCACACACCATCATGGAGTCAGCAGGATCAGCGGCATCTCCCGAATCGCTGCTGGAACGGCTAAATTTCCAGGACGCCATGATCCAGCAAATCGGGACCGCTATGGACAAGGTGTCCAACACCCTGCGCCGTTTGGTGAACACTGAGGACTTTTACAACATCACATCACCAACGGCCAGTCCTCCTCTCTCAGTACCGGAACCCAGTGGCATTCGGCTCTCACTCCCGAGGGCATATGACGGTTCTGCAGCCGGGTGTCAGGGATTTCTCCTGCAGGTAGAACTGTACCTTGCCACTATACACCCGGCGCCCTCGGGATACGAGAGCGTCTCCGCCCTCATCTCCTGTCTCTCCGGCAAAGCGTTGGAATGGGCCAACGCTGAATGGAGGGGAATAGACGCCGCTACCATCACCTACGCGGAGTTCTCTCGCCGCTTCCGGACTGTTTTCGATCATCCTCCTGAGGGGAAAGCGGCGGGAGAGCGTCTATTCCACCTCCGACAGGGGAAGAGGAGCGCACAGGAGTTCTCACTGGAGTTCCGGACACTAGCAGCGGATGCGGGGTGGAATGAGAGGGCCCTCATCGACCAGTACCGATGTAGTCTACGCGAGGACGTTCGTAGGGAGCTGGCCTGCAGGGACACCAACCTAAACTTCGACCAGTTGGTGGACGTTTCCATCCGTCTGGATACCCTGCTGGCTACCCGCGGACGTCCCGAGTGGGGGTCGTCCAGTCCACCCTCCAGCGCCCCCGAGCCGATTCCCATGGAGCTAGGGGGTGCTGGCGCTAGAGAGAGGAGGAGGGGGAACCCGAGGGGGGCCATCCACTGCACCACCTGCGGTCGTGGAGGACACACTGCGGCCAGGTGCTGGGGAGGGTCTCCTAGGGGAGGTGACAACAGGCAACGCACTGGGGAGTCATTTCAGGTGAGTAGACGCCCCACTCACCCAGAGCTCTCTGTTGGTCACATGAGTATTCCTGTGAGGTTTCCACAGGTGGCACCTCATTCCCAGCATAAGGCGCTAGTAGATTCAGGCGCAGCTGGGAATTTTATTGATCGGGCATTTTGTAATAGGTTAAGGATTCCCCTTCTGCCGGTAGACAATCCATTTCCTGTCCACGCACTAGACAGCCGGCCGTTGGGGTCGGGTCTGATCAGGGAGGTCACAGCACCACTGACTATGACGACGCAGGGGGGTCATGAGGAGAGCATTCAGTTTTATCTGATTGACTCTCCTGCGTATCCCGTGGTGTTGGGACTTCCCTGGTTAAGCACCCATGATCCTACTATAGCGTGGCAACAGAGGGCTCTTATGGAGTGGTCTGCTCAGTGTGTAGGGAGATGTCTAGGTGTTTCCGTAGGGGCGACCTCGGTAGAGAGTCCGAACCAAGTGCCCGCACTGCGCATTCCCCCCGAGTATGAGGATTTAGCACTCGTGTTTAGCAAATCGAGGGCAGCACGGCTACCTCCTCATAGACAGGGGGACTGTGCGATAAATCTCCAAACAGGAGCGGCTCTTCCTCGGAGTCATGTGTATCCCCTGTCTCAAGAGGAGACAGCGACTATGGAGACATACATAGCCGAGTCCTTGGCACAGGGATACATACGGCCCTCTACTTCCCCAGTCTCCTCGAGTTTCTTCTTTGTGAAGAAGAAGGACGGGGGATTGCGCCCGTGTATTGATTATCGTAGTCTCAATCAGATTACAGTTAAATACAGCTACCCACTGCCACTGATTGCGACGATGACGGAGTCATTACGCGGAGCGCGATTCTTCACAAAGTTGGATCTCAGGAGCGCGTACAATCTGGTGCGCATTAGGGAGGGGGATGAATGGAAGACAGCATTTAGCACCACCTCGGGTCATTACGAGTATCTCGTCATGCCATACGGGTTAATGAATGCTCCGTCAGTCTTCCAATCCTTTGTTGACGAGATTTTCCGGGACATGCATGGGCAGGGTGTAGTAGTGTACATCGACGACATCCTGGTGTACTCTTCTACACGAGCCGAGCATGTAGCCCAGGTGCGCCGAGTATTGAGACGACTGTTGGAGCATGACCTGTATGTCAAGGCAGAGAAATGCCTGTTCTTCCAGGAGTCCGTCTCCTTTTTGGGTTATCGGTTGTCTTCAGCTGGTGTGGAGATAGAGGTAGACCGGGTATCGGCCGTGCGTAATTGGCAAACTCCAACCACTGTAAAAGAGGTGCAGCAGTTCTTGGGTTTTGCTAATTACTACCGGAGGTTTATTCGGGGTTTTGGACAGGTTGCAGCTCCCATTACGTCCCTGCTAAAGGGGGGTCCGGTTCGCTTGCGGTGGTCGGCTGAGGCGGACAGGGCATTTATCAAGCTTAAGAACCTGTTCACCTCGGCTCCGGTGCTGGCGCATCCGGATCCCTCTTTACCATTCCAGGTTGAGGTAGACGCGTCCGAGACCGGTATTGGGGCAGTCCTCTCACAGCGGTCCGGCGCGCCACCTAAACTCCGCCCCTGTGCTTTCTACTCGAAGAAGCTCAGCTCGGCGGAGCGTAACTATGATGTCGGGGACAGGGAGTTGTTAGCCATAGTCCAAGCCCTAAAGGTGTGGAGGCATTGGCTTGAGGGGGCTCAACACCCTTTTCTCATTCTGACTGATCACCGTAACCTGGAATACATCCGGGCAGCTAGGAGATTGAACCCTCGTCAGGCTAGGTGGAATATGTTCCTAACCAGGTTTGTCTTTAAAATCACATACATCCCAGGGTCCCAGAATGTTAAGGCAGACGCACTGTCCCGGCGGTATGACACGGAGGAGAGGTCCAACGAGCCTACTTCCATATTGCCGGAATCTTGTTTGGTGGCTCCGGTAGTATGGGAGGTCGATACGGAAATCGAGCGGGCACTGCGTACCGACCCTACTCCCCCCGAGTGTCCTGTGGGGCGGACGTACGTTCCGCTCGAGGTCCGCGATCGTCTTATTTATTGGGCTCATACATCACCCTCCTCTGGACATCCAGGTATTGGCCGGACCGTGCACTGTCTTAGCATGAAATACTGGTGGCCAACGTTAGCTAGGGATGTGAGGGTTTATGTCTCCTCCTGCTCTGTGTGTGCCCAGTATAAGGCGCCTAGACATTTGCCCAGGGGTAAGCTACATCCCCTGCCCGTTCCACAACGACCATGGTCCCACCTCTCGGTAGATTTCGTAACTGACCTACCTCCCTCCCAGGGGAGTACCACCATATTGGTCGTTGTGGATCGGTTTTCTAAAGCCTGTCGTCTCCTTCCCATGCCGGGTCTCCCTACTGCCCTACAAACCGCTGAGGCTCTCTTTACCCATGTGTTCCGGCACTATGGGGTCCCCGAGGATATTGTGTCTGACCGAGGTCCCCAGTTCACCTCCAGAGTCTGGGGGGCTTTCATGGAACGCCTGGGGGTCTCGGTTAGCCTTACCTCGGGGTACCACCCAGAGAGCAATGGGCAGGTTGAACGTGTGAACCAGGATGTGGGTAGGTTTTTGAGGTCCTACTGCCGGGACCGGCCGGAGGAGTGGTCGAGGTATATCCCCTGGGCAGAGATGGCCCAGAACTCTCTCCGCCACTCCTCCACCGGATTAACACCTTTCCAGTGTATTTTAGGGTATCAGCCGGTCCTGGCACCGTGGCACGAGAGCCAGACCGAGGCCCCTGCGGTGGACGAGTGGATTCGGCGCTCGGAGGAGACGTGGGACGCTGCCCATGTCCATCTGCAGCGTGCCATCCGTCACCAAAAGGCGAGCGCCGACCGTCACCGCAGTGAGGCACCGGTGTACGCACCGGGAGATCGAGTCTGGCTCTCGACTCGAAACCTGCCCCTCCGCCTGCCCTGCCGGAAGCTGGGTCGGCGGTTTGTGGGGCCCTTCAAAGTCCTGAGAAGATTGAACGAGGTGTGTTACAGATTACAACTGCCTATAGAGTATAAAAATATTAACCCCTCGTTCCATGTGTCTCTTCTCAGGCCGGTGGTAGCTGGCCCACTCCAAGAGGAGGAGATAGGAGAGACCCCTCCGCCCCCTTTGGACATCGAGGGGGTCCCGGCGTACAGAGTCCGGACCATCTTGGACTCGAGACGCCGGAGGAGTGGTCTCCAGTATCTCGTGGAGTGGGAGGGGTACGGTCCGGAGGAACGGTGCTGGGTGCCCAGGAGGGACATACTAGATCCATCCCTCCTGACGGAGTTTCACCATGGGCATCCCACGCGCCCGGGTCCGTGTCCTCCTGGCCGTCCCCGAGGCCGGGGTCGGCGCGCGGCTGGAGCCGCGCGTCAAGGGGGGGGTACTGTCACGGTTTCGGCCGAGGCTGCTCCTCCTCCTGGTTCGGGCAGGCTTCGGCGTTCGCCGTCCCCGGAGTACTAGCTGCCACCGCTCTATGTTTCTGTGTTCCATTGCTTTTGTCTGTCTGTCACACCTGTGTTTGTTTTAGAGTTGATTACTTGTCTTATAAGTTCCATGCATTATTCTAGGGTAGTTGTGTGTGGTTGTCCGTTGCTCCGTGGTTTTGATACGTGTTTGTGTTTCCGTGTCATTTTTCCCTTTTGGAGTGTTTTACGCGTGTGCGTATTGTTCCTCACCTCTCCGTGTTTTCGAGGTCGGGGCTTGTACTCTTGTTTTGGGACATTATTAAAGTCTTGTTGGACTACCTCTGCTTCCTGCGCTTGACTCCTCCACCACATCCACGACAGATATGACATGGGGTTAGTGTATCATGTCAAAGATCTACAGTAATTCAACTACTGAATGCTCAGTAGAAATCAGGCATGTGCTGTTTATTATTTGATTCATCACTTACTGTCTCCATGTATCATGTATCCTCTCTTCTGATTGACATGTATCTCCTGCCAATCACAGAAAGCCCCCAATGACTGCAGCAACTTTGACAGGGAGTTCCTCAGTGAGAAGCCTCGCCTCTCCCATGGCGACAAGAACTTCATGGATTCCATGGACCAATCAGCTTTCGCCGGCTTCTCCTTCATCAATCCAGAGATGGAGCACCTCTTGGAAAAGTGACGGAGGGTGAAGCCAGGGTTACATTACCACTGTTTTAGGGTCAGTTCGTCAAGGTGTCCTCATTCATGTGATCAAACCCTCAACTTGAGTGAGCTGTTCTACGTTCAGTATTTGTGACTGTAATAGAAGTACAAGTTTCCTCCTCTGGTACTTACTTAGAGAAATAATAAGAGTTAAACTTATACAGTAATTGGCCTCTGTTGTACAGATAGGTGTTATTGTTTTTGTGTGCATGCTAGAGTGTCCAGGTGTACGTGGAGGCCTTCTATTTTAATGGTCAGACTTGTATTGTGTGTGTGTGTGTGTGTGTGTGTGTGTGTGTGTGTGTGTGTGTGTGTGTGTGTGTGTGTGTGTGTGTGTGTGTGTGTGTGTGTGTGTGTGTGTGTGTGTGTGTGTGTGTGTGTGTGTGTGTGTGTGTGTGTGTGTGTGTGTGTGTGTGTGTGTGTGTGTGTGAAAGGGAATGTAAATGCAAATGCAGGGGTTTTGTGTGAATGAGCTGTCTGCATGTATAAAGAGACCTCATACCAACACCAACCACCTCTCAATCTCAACAACCTCTGAATGTGTGTCACATATTCTTGAAAGATTAACTGAATCAAAGTTTTCAGTTCATCACTGCATGGGGAGCCCTTGCATCTATTGGCCAAGTACGAGGGAGTTGTGGTCTGTGTGGTCAATTGGACTGTTTGCCATAAGAAGACCAAGTTCAGACTGAGCAACTACAGGTACCCTGCCATTTCATGTAGCCTCATCTGGGACAGGGACAGATTTGGTGTAAGTGAATAAGTGCTTATTGTGTATGATGCTACATGAATGTCTTTATTTGACTGGGACATAGCAAGATTCTGTATATAGATCTATATGTATATTGTTGTTACGTATATTATTGGTGCGCTAAGGATTCACATTTTTTACTGTCTCCATCTTTTACATCTTAATAAAAAATCATAAACTCCCAGTGTCTTCAGTCACTCTTCAAGTGTTACTCAGTCTGTGATGACCATATAAAACACAGTGAGTGATGTTTTATAAACCACACTCTCACTGAACTGTGGTCCTCTGTAGCTCAGCTGGTAGAGCACGGCGCTTGGAACGCCAAGGTAGTGGGTTCGATCCCCGGGACCACCCATACACACAAAAAAAATGCATGCACGCATGACTGTAAGTCGCTTTGGATAAAAGCGTCTGCTAAATGGCATATTATATTATTATTATAATGAAGAAATATTATTATACTATTAGCGAGATTATCCAATCAAATACCTTTGCTTTCTGCAAATTGTGAACTCTTTTTTTTTTTTATGTTTATTTGTATGTGATGTTGAATCTAAATTAAATTCCCATAAGACTTTACCTTAATTTCTGATTTAGTTCTTGTATCTAAAACTCAATATTGGAGTGACCATGCCGCCTAGCGGGCCACTTGCATAATGTACACAAATCGTTCTGGCGACGTAATGGGTCTTCACCATAGACATTGGTCGTCGCTAGTTACCACAGCCACAAAGTCATAAACCCGCCTATCTACCCTATTATAGATAAATCTAAAAAGAAACGTAATAATTGGTTACAAAGGGATTTATCTCTGAACAGTAGAATATTGCAAACAAAGGCTGAGGATATTTCGAAAATCAGATAAGCAAGAACATTGATAAGTGGTCCTCTGTAGCTCAGCTGGTAGAGGACGGCGCTTGTAACGCCAAGGTAGTGGGTTCGATCCCCGGGACCACCCATACACAAAAATGTATGCACGCATGACTGTAAGTCGCTTTGGATAAAAGCGTCTGCTAAATGGCATATTATTACTATTATAAGATACTTTTTCATTTTGTATGGAAGAACAGGACACATTATATCAAGAAATCTGTGATTATGAATAGGGTGGTCTCAATTTTCTTGATTTTCCCACTGAATAACACTCAAGATTAATTGGATTAACAATTCCTGAAGAATCCTACCTGTATATGGAATTATATCTCTCAGTAGGTTTTTTTTCTCATTTAGGTGGCCTCAAAATTCTCCTGTGTAATTACAATATTGAACAAATCCCGACTAATTTATCTAATTTCCATAAACAATCCATTTTAGCATGGTCTTTGATCTACAAGCACAATTTTTCTCCATACAGATATTTTATCTAGAACAATAGAGATATATATCTTATACAAAGGCAAGTCCTTGTTTTTTGAGAAATGGTTCCAAAACAATATTTTATTGGTGAGTCAACTGTTCAATGATAAAGGTTTTTTATTTAATTATGCCGAATTGTTTTGCTTTTCATAAAATACTGATGACTCCAAAGGAATTTACTGTAGTTTTTTATGCAATCCCCTCTAGAGTTATTGTACTTTTTAAGGATGTAGCCAAATCTATGCCCTCTTCTTTACCATCTCTTGATCTAGCTGACTCACCAGTAGGCACGATATATTTCTCTCCTATTGTTTTTAACAACGTTAGGAAAATACGTGCCTTATTTCAATATGATGTTGTTTCAGTCCCATTTGTCATGTCTTTCTGGAATGGCCTTTAAATAAATATTCATTGGAAAAATGTTTGGTCTCTCTCAGAAGTTTCTTTTAACTAATAAGATTAAAGAAGTTTCATATAAATTAATCCACAAGTGCTACCCTTCTAAACATTATCTTGAAAAGTTAAAAAATACATTAATATTTATTGTACCTTCAGTAATTAACAACCGGAGACTGTTTTACATTTATTTTGGTATTGCTCTTATACCCGAAAGCTGTGGCAAGATACAGTATCTGTAGATTTGTTTTAGATCATATACACGTTAATTTTTCTCTTCTACTTGAAAATGTGATATTTGGTTTTACAAAGTCTATGCAAAGCCTTTCTTTTTAATCAACATCATTGTTATTTTAGCTAAATTCCATATTCATAAATGTATGAGTCAAAAACCTTTGTTTGTTATTATTGAGAATGAAATTGAACAATATACAAACACAATTTCTTCTTTCATACCAAAAAAAGCAATCAAAACTTTGAATGTTTGTAATTTTTAAATGGTCTTTATAAAATGTATTGTCTTTATTCCCTTGACTGTTGTTTGTAATGTTTGTATACTCTGTTTGTTTTTCTAAATTATATATTTTGAATTGCTTTACAATAAACAAAATAAAATAATACAAATAAAAAAACTAACCTGCCTATTTCTAAAATATATATTCTTAAAATTGGATTTTAAACCTTAACCTTAACCACACTTCTAACCTTATGCCTACCCCTAACCTTAAATGAAGACAAAAATATATATTTTTTGTTTTCATTAATTTGTACGATATAAGTTAACTGCGCTAGCTAGTGAAATCGACGCAATGATGTTCCATATGGAACGGAAGTACAAATACATTTTTACGATATAAATTAACTGCTCTAACTAGTGAAATCGACGTAATGACGTTCCATGTTTACGGAACTTGGGTGCATGAAGCAGAAATCTCTAACTAGCTGTAGTCAGATATGTTCAAACCAGCCATCAGAAAAGACCAATGGCACTAAAATTGCTACAGATTTTAACTTACTTTGATTAGTATCTTTGATTATGCTCCTTTTCATGGTGCACTTTCAGGAGAAACCTCATCATACAGGCAAGTAAGGAGGAGGACTAGCTAACTGTAAAATATTAGTGGCAGAAAGACATCTAATTAGAGCAATCTCGATTCCACAGTTAACTGATTGCATTTACACTACCGGTCAAAAGTTTTAGAACACCTCCATTTTTCCAGTTTTTATTGAAATTCACACAGTTTAATGTCTTAATGTACTCTGAAATTAAAGCATAGAACAAATAATCAATTGAAGACAAAAAATAAATAATGGAATCGTTTTGTTTAACATTTACATTTACATTTTAGTCATTTAGCAGACGCTCTTATCCAGAGCGACTTACAGGAGCAATTAGGGTTAAGTGCCTTGCTCAAGGGCACATTAACGTCATCTAGCAGACGCTCTTAGCCAGAGCGACTCACAAATTGGTGCGTTCACCCTATAGCCAGTGGGATAACCACTTTACAATTCTTGGGGGGGGGGGGGGGGGGGTAGAAGGATTACCTTATCCTATCCCAGGTATTCCTTAAAGAGGTGGGGTTTCAAATGTCTCCGGAAGGTGGTGAGTGACTCCGCTGTCCTGGCATCGTGAGGGAGCTTGTTCCACCATTGGGGTGCCAGAGCAGCGAACAGTTTTGACTGGGCTGAGCGGGAACTATGCTTCCGCAGAGGAAGGGGAGCCAGCAGGCCAGAGGTGGATGAACGCAATGCCCTCGTTTGGGTGTAGGGACTGATCAGAGCCCGAAGGTACAGAGGTGCCGTTCCCCTCACTGCTCCATAGGCAAGCACCATGGTCTTGTAGCGGATGCAAGCTTCAACTGGAAGCCAGTGGAGTGTGCGGAGGAGGGGTGTGACGTGAGAGAACTTGGGAAGGTTGAACACCAGACGGGCTGCGGCATTCTGGATGAGTTGTAGGGGTTTAATGGCACAGGCAGGGAGGCCAGCCAACAGCGAGTTGCAGTAGTCCAGACGGGATATGACAAGTGCCTGGATTAGGACCTGTGCCGCTTCCTGTGTAAGGCAGGGTCGTACTCTCCGAATGTTGTAGAGCATGAATCTGCAGGAGCGGGTCACCGCCTTGATGTTGGCGGAGAACGACATGGTGTTGTCCAGGGTCACGCCTAGGCTCTTCGCACTCTGGGAGGAGGACACAGCGGAGTTGTCAACCGTGATGGCGAGATCATGGAACGGGCAGTCCTTCCCCGGGAGGAAGAGCAGCTCCGTCTTGCCAGGGTTCAGCTTGAGGTGGTGATCCGTCATCCATACTGATATGTCTGCCAGACATGCAGAGATGCGATTCGCCACCTGGTTATCAGAAGGGGGAAAGGAGAAGATTAGTTGTGTATCGTCAGCGTAGCAATGATAGGAGAGGCCATGTGAGGATATGACAGAGCCAAGTGACTTGGTGTATAGGGAGAAAAGGAGAGGGCCTAGAACTGAGCCCTGGGGGACACCAGTGGTGAGAGCACGTGGTGCGGAGACAGCTTCTCGCCACGCCACTTGGTAGGAGCGACCGGTCAGGTAGGACGCAATCCAGGAGTGAGCCGCGCCGGAGATGCCCAGCTCGGAGAGGGTGGAGAGGAGGATCTGATGGTTCACAGTATCAAAGGCAGCAGACAGGTCTAGAAGGACAAGAGCAGAGGAGAGAGAGTTAGCTTTAGCAGTGCGGAGAGCCTCCGTGACACAGAGAAGAGCAGTCTCAGTTGAATGACCAGTCCTGAAACCTGACTGGTTTGGATCAAGAAGGTCATTCTGAGAGAGATAGCAAGAGAGTTGGCTAAAGACGGCACGCTCAATAGTTTTGGAAAGAAAAGAAAGAAGGGATACTGGTCTGTAGTTGTTGACATCAGTGGGATCGAGTGTTGGTTTTTTGAGAAGGGGAGCAACTCTCGCTCTCTTGAAGACGGAAGGGACATGGCCAGCGGTGAAGGATGAGTTGATCAGCGAGGTGAGGTAGGGGAGAAGGTCACCGGAGATGGTCTGGAGAAGAGAGGAGGGGATGGGGTCAAGCGGGCAGGTTGTTGGGCGGCCTGCAGTCACAAGTCGCAGGATTTTATCTGGAGAGAGAGGGGAGAAAGAAGTCAAAGCATAGGGTAGGGCAGTGTGAGTAGGACCAGCAGTGTCATTAGACTTAACAAACGAGGATCGAATGTCGTCAACCTTCTTTTCAAAGTGGTTGACGAAGTCATCCACAGAGAGAGAGGAGGGGAGGGGGGGGGGGGGGGGGGGGGATTCAGCAGGGAGGAAAATGTGGCAAAGAGCTTCCTAGGGTTAGAGGCAGATGCTTGGAATTTAGAGTGGTAGAAAGTGGCCTTAGCAGCAGAAACAGATGAAGAAAATGTAGAGAGGAGGGAGTGAAAAGATGCCAGGTCGGCAGGGAGTTTAGTTTTCTTCCATTTCCGCTCCGCTGCCCGGAGCTCTGTTCTGTGAGCTCGCAATGAGTCATCAAGCCACGGAGCTGGAGGGGAGGACCGAGCCGGCCGGGAGGATAGGGGACACAGAGAGTCAAAGGATGCAGAAAGGGAGGAGAGGAAGGTTGAGGAGGCAGAATCAGGAGATTGGAGGGAGAAGGATTGAGCAGAGGGAAGAGATGATAGGATGGAAGAGGAGAGAGTAGTGGGAGAGAGAGAGCGAAGGTTGCGGCGGCCCATTACCATCTGTGTAGGGGCAGAGTGAGTAGTGTGGGAGGAGAGCGAGATAGAAAAGGAAACAAAGTAGTGGTCGGAGACATGGAGGGGAGTTGCAGTGAGATTAGTAGAAGAGCAGCATCTAGTAAAGATGAGGTCAAGCGTATTGCCTGCCTTGTGAGTAGGGGGGGACGGTGAGAGGGTGAGGTCAAAAGAGGAGAGGAGTGGAAAGAAGGAGGCAGAGAGAAATGAGTCAAATGTGGACATAGGGAGGTTGAAATCCCCCAAAACTGTGAGGGGTGAGCCATCCTCAGGAAAGGAACTTATCAAGGCGTCAAGCTCATTGATGAACTCTCCAAGGGAACCTGGAGGGCGATAGATGACAAGGATATTAAGCTTAAATGGGCTAGTGACTGTGACAGCATGGAATTCAAATGAGGAGATAGACAGATGGGTTAGGGGAAAAATTGAGAATGTCCACTTGGGAGAGATGAGGATTCCTGTGCCACCACCCCTCTGACCAGATGCTCTCGGGGTATGCGAGAACACATGGTCAGACGAGGAGAGAGCAGTAGGAGTAGCAGTGTTTTCAGTGGTAATCCATGTTTCCGTCAGCGCCAGGAAGTCGAGGGACTGGAGATTAGCATAGGCTGGGATGAAGTCAGCTTTGTTGGCAGCAGAACGGCAGTTCCAGAGGCTGCCTGAAACCTGGAACTCCAGGTGTGGGGTGCGTGCAGGGACCACCAGGTTAGAGAGGCAGCAGCCACGCGGTGTGGGGCGTTTGTGTAGCCTGTGCAGAGAGGAGAGAACAGGGATAGGCAGAGGCATAGTTGACAGGCTGTAGCAAATGGCTACAATAATGCAGAGGAGATCGGAATGACATGAACTAAACATCTGGGAGAGTAGAGAGCAGGGCCTCCCTCACCGAAAACTTCTACCTCAGAAACTATAATTGTTTCACTGAACCACCCGAACAAAAACTCTACCAACTTCCACCTTTAGAAATCAGAATTGTTGTGAACCACAGCGGTTCAATGTTTAAAGGAATAGACTCAACCCACTTTATTCAGCTAGCTAACTATGACACCATAGCTAACTAGCATGCTAGCATCCAAAAAAAACACACAGTTTAGCACCAACACTTGGTCACAACAAGCCACCAATAGTGTGTTAACACACTAAGCAGATAATTCGTGTCCGTGTCTGTTGGCTAGCTAGCAATGGCCACTGTGTTGACCTTGTTTGAAGAGCGGCTAGCTAGCTAGCTTCGTGCTACCCCCGGCACCGCCGAAAAACAATGCCAACCCACAGTAACTACCCACAACGGCCCACGATGCCTAGCTATGACGCCATAGCTAACTAGCATGCTAGCATCCAATAACACACAGTTTAGCACCAATACTTGGTTACAACAAACTACCAGGAGTGTGTTAACACACTAAACAGATAATTCATGTCCGTGTCTAGTTCCTTTCATAACGCAGCAAAAATTGAACGTTGGCTAGCTAGCACATTAACATTGGAAACAACTCTCCACCGTTGCACTAAACAGATAATTACCAATAAACGTTACCAGTAGCTACCCGCTAGCTAGCTAGCATACCAAGAGTGTGTTAACACACTAAACAGATAATTCATGTCCGTGTCTAGTTCCTTTCATAACGCAGCAAAAAATTAAACGTTGGCTAGCTAGCACATTAGCTAGCACATTAACATTGGAAACCACTCTCCACCATTGCACTAAACAGATAATTACCAATAAACGTTACCAGTAGCTACCCGCTAGCTAGCTAGCCTCGTGCTTCGCCGGGCTCCGCCGTAAGCAATACTTAAACAATACGTAAACAATACTTACCTACAATAATTGCCTACGGAAACCTACAATGACTACCTAAATAAACTACCTACCTACGATCTAAATACATGGTTTAAGCTTTACTCAACACCATATGAGAAGCCAAGCTTACCTCCTGCTTACCTCCTGCTAGAGAAAACACAACCTCTCCCGGCGAACATCACTGTAATCTACATTTTTGACACATCAAAGTAGCCACCTTTTGCAGACATAACAGCCGAACACACTCATGGCATTATTTCTACAATGGAAATCAAATATTGTTCGGAAAGTTCTTCCCTACACTGTTGCAGAAGTTCCCACAAATGTGTTGTAGGTTGCTTTGCTTTCACCCTTCTGCCCAGTTCATCCCAAACCATCTCGATGGGGTTTAAGTCTGGAGACTGTGCTGGCCATTCCATGATTTGAAGCCTACCGTCTTGTTATTTTCTTCTAAGGTAGTTCTGACACAGCCTGGAGGTATGTTTTGGGTCATTATCTTGCTGTAGGATGAACCCCTGACCAACTAGGTGTACACCAGAGGGTATTGCATGGCGCTGCAAAATGCTGTGGTAGCCATTTTGGTTCAGGGTGCCACTCACTCTGTGCAAGTCGCCGACTCTGGATCCAGCAAAAGAGCCCCAAACCATCACGCTTCCTCCTCCGTGTTTGACAGTTGGTGTCACACACTGAGGAACCATCCTTTCGCCTACTCGACGGCGTACAAAAACCCTGCGTGATGAACCGAAGATTTCAGATTTCCAGTCTTCTGTAGTCCACTTGCGGTGCTTCAAGGCCCAGGCAAGCCTTTTTTTCTGATTTTGCCATCTTAGTAATGGCTTTCTTACTGCCACTCGACCTGTCAGACCTGCAGCTCCAAGTCTTCGCTTCACAGTGAATTTTATTTCACCTTTATTTAACCAGGTAAGCCAGTTGAGAACAAGTTCTCATTTACAACTGCGACCTGGCCAAGATAAAGCAAAGCAGTGCGATAAAAACAACAACACAGAGTTACATACGGGGTAAAAGAAAACATAAAGTCAAAAATACAACAGAAAATATATATACAGTGTGTGCAAATGTAGCAAGTTATAGAGGTAAGGCAATAAATAGGCTATAGTGCAAAATAATTACAATTAGTATTAACACTGGAATGATAGATGTGCAAGAGATGATGTGCAAATAGAGATACTGGGGTGCAAATGAGAAAAATAAATAACAATATGGAGATGAGGTAGTTGGGTGGGCTAATTTCAGATGGGCTGTGTACAGGTGCAGTGATCGGTAAGCTGCTCTGACAACTGATGCTTAAAGTTAGTGAGGGAGATAAGAGTCTCCAGCTTCAGAGATTTTTGCAATTAGTTCCAGTCATTGGCAGCAGAGAACTGGAAGGAATGGCGGCCAAAGGAGGTGTTGGCTTTGGGGATGACCAGTGAGATATACCTGCTGGAGCGCATACTACAGGTGGGTGTTGCTATGGTGACCAATGAGCTAAGATAAGGCAGGGATTTGCCTAGCAGTGATTTATAGATGGCCTGGAGCCAGTGGGTTTGGCGACAAATATGTAGTGAGGACCAGCCAACAAGAGCGTACAGGTCACAGTGGTGGGTAGTATATGGGGCTTTGGTGACAAAACGGATGGCACTGTGATAGACTACATCCAATTTGCTGAGTAGAGTGTTGGAGGCTATTTTGTAAATGACATCACCGAAGTCAAGGATCGGTAGGATAGTCAGTTTTACGAGGGCATGTTTGGCAGCATGAGTGAAGGAGGCTTTGTTGCGAAATAGGAAGCAGATTCTAGATTTAACTTTGGATTGGAGATTCTTAATGTGAGTCTGGAAGGAGAGTTTACAGTCTAACCAGACACCTAGGTATTTGTAGTTGTCCACATACTCTAGGTCAGACCCGTCGAGAGTAGTGATTCTAGTCGGATGGGCGGTTGCCAGCAGCGTTCGATTGAAGAGCATGCATTTGGTTTTACTAGTGTTTAAGAGCAGTTGGAGGCTACTGAAGGAGTGTTGTATGGCATTGAAGCTCGTTTGGAGGTTTGTTAACACAGTGTCCAATGAAGGGCCAGATGTATACAAAATGGTGTCGTCTGCGTAGATGTGGATCTGAGAGTCACCAGCAGCAAGAGCGACATCATTGATATACACAGAGAAAAGAGTCGGCCCAAGAATTGAACCCTGTGGCACCCCCATAGAGACTGCCATAGGTCCAGACAACAGGCCCTCCGATTTGACACATTGAACTCTATCTGAGAAGTAGTTGGTGAACCAGGCGAGGCAGTCATTTGAGAAACCAAGGCTATTTAGTCTGCCAATAAGAATGTGGTGGTTGACAGAGTCGAAAGCCTTGGCCAGGTCGATGAAGACGGCTGCACAGTACTGTCTATTATCGATCGCAGTTATAATATCGTTTAAGACCTTGAGTGTGGCTGAGGTACACCCATGATCAGCTCGGAAACCGGATTGCATAGCGGAGAAGGTACGGTGGCATTCGAAATGGTCGGTGATCTGTTTGTTAACTTGGCTTTCAAAAACTTTCGAAAGGCAGGGCAGGATGGATATAGGTCTGTAACAGTTTGGATCTAGAGTGTCACCCCCTTTGAAGAGGGGGATGACCGCGGCAGCTTTCCAATCTCTGGGGATCTCAGATGTTATGAAAGAGAGGTTGAACAGGCTAGTAATAGGGGTTGCGACAATTTCGGCGGCTAGTTTTAGAAAGAAAGGGTCCAGATTGTCTAGCCCAGATGATTTGTAGGAGTCCAGATTTTGCAGCTCTTCCAGAACATCAGCTGTCTGAATTTGTGTGAAGGAGAAGCGGGGGGGGCATGGGCAAGTTGCAGCGGAGGGTGCAGAGCTGGTGGCCAGGGTAGTGGTAGCCAGGTGGAAAGCATGGCCAGCCGTAGCAAAATGCTTGTTGAAATTCTCGATTATTGTAGATTTATCGGTGGTGATAGTGGTTCCTAGCCTCAGTGCAGTGGCAGCTGGGAGGAGGTGCTCTTATTCTCCATGGACTTTACAGTGTCCCAAAACTTTTTGGAGTTAGTGCTACAGGATGCAAATTTCTGTTTGAAAAAGTTAGCCTTTGCTTTCCTAACTGCTTGTGTATATATTGGTTCCTAACTTCCCTGAAAAGTTGCATATCGCGGGGGCTATTTGATGCTAATGCAGTACGCCACAGTTGAAACTGAGACTTGCTTACTTCGACCAGTGTTAAGCTGTGCTTAAAGCTGTTGTGCTGTGAGCCGCCTACCATGCAAGCTGTTGACTCTTAGAAACGTGTCTTCTGATTCTGTTGTGGCTTTGGGTCTGCCAGACCTCATCCTGTCAGAGTTTCCTCCAGTTTCCAAGTGCCGTTTGATGATGTAGGAAACTGTACTCACTGACACCTTGGCTTTCTTTGCAATTTCTCTAAAGGAAAGACCTACACTTTTAAGGGTTAAATTGGTCTATCTGTCTTCCTTTGTTAATCGCCTTTTTCTCACCATTATGATAGCAATATACTACTTCCTGCAGTACAATACTGTCCAAATAATGCTTAACAGGGTGTAGTAACACAGTCTGTTCTAACACTGCTTTTATACAGAGGGTTTGTAAGTAATCAACAAAAGTTGGGACACCTATAGGAATTGTTAGCATCAACTTTCAAGGTTTAATTTACTTCCATTGCTGCAGATCAGCTGTAAGTTGTTAACCCATTACTTGTTCCCTGAAAAAGGGCTTTTTCTATAACTGAAATGTACATTATCTTTCAGTTTTTGGTAACCTACATTTTGTTTTGTTTTACCTCTGGTAGTTTACCACTTACCTTTGTACCATTTCAGGTTATTCACTGGACTTGAACTGCTTACATTTAAATAAAAACTGGAAAAATGGGGGTGTTCTAAAACTTTTGACCGGTGGTGTATATATATTGCATATCTATTTGTGTGCCGACTGAATATGCTCCTGATGATTTTTAGGTCATGTTTCGTATGCACACCTTTTTGCTAAACGCATTCACGCTGCGCTTTGTTTCCAAAGAGCTGATTGGCGTGGTCAACATCAGGTAAGACTGGTTTACTCTTGTTTAACATTACACCTGGGGTGTATTCATTACTCGGATTCCGTTGCAAAACGTTTTACTCCAAACGGAAAACATTTTACAATGAAAACAAGAGTTTCTATTGGACTAATTCAGGTAGGTCCCTCCCCGTTTAGTTCTGTTTGCTCTGTTTGCTCTGTTTGCTTCTGTTTGGTTCTTAAATAGTTCCCATAATGAATACACTCCTGCTGCAATATGAGCTGCTGTGAACCTGCAGTGAAACAAATACTAACACCACATACTGTGTGTGCGTGTGCGCGTGCGTGCATAGGTTCACACTGCTGTACTCCACGCTGGTCTTCTTGTCCAGAGAGGCATTGTTCCCCAACTCTGAGGATTGGTTTTTCCAGCAGGACAATGCGCCATGCCACACAGCCAGGTCAATCAAGGTGTGGATGGAGGACCACCAGATCAAGACCCTGTCATGGCTAGCCCAATCTCCAGACCTGAACCCCATTGAAAACTTCTGGAATGTGATCAAGAGGAAGATGGATGGTCACAAGCCATCAAACAAAGCCGAGCTGCTTGAATTTTTGCGCCAGGAGTGGCATAGTCACCCAACATCAATGTGAAAGACTGGTGGAGAGCATGCCAAGACGCATGAAAGCTGTGATTGAAAATCAGGGTTATTCCACCAAATATTGATTTCTGAACTCTTCCTAAGTTAAAACATTACTATTGTGTTGTTTAAAAATGAACATGAACTTATTTTCTTTCCATTATTCGAGGTCTGACAACACTGCATCTTTTTTGTTATTTTGACCAGTTGTCATTTTCTGCAAATAAATGCTCTAAATGACAATATTTTATTTGGAATTTGGGAGAAATGTTGTCAGTAGTTTATAGAATAAAACAAAAATGTTATTTTTACCCAAACACATACCTATAAATAGTAAAACCAGAGAAACTGATAATTTTGCAGTGGTCTCTTAATTTTTTCCACAGCTGTATATATATATATATATATATATATATATATATATATAGTGGCGTGCAACAGGTCAGCCACTAGGGGGGCCTGGTAATAGATGGAGAATACATCACGAGGCGGTGGCTCCATCTGCTCTCAACGGGCTCCCCGGACAGGACTAATTGGGGCTGATTGGGAGCTGGTGAGTAATTAAGGGTGGATTGCTCACCAGCTGTGCAAGGCCCATAAAGCTGCCAGAAGGGCAGCACATGAGAGAGGACTGGGGGAAGTAAGGTAACTTCCGTGTAGTTGGAGACGGTATCCTGGAGAGGGTCTCAGGGGGGAGACCTTTTCTTTTGATTATTTTATTAATAAACACCCTTGAAACCGAGCTAATCATACTCTGTCCGTGTCTGATCTGTGTAAACGTCTTGACCCAAACCCCTGATCTGCCACAAGTGGTGGAGAATGCGGGCACTTTGATAACATGGTCAGATCAGGGTTGACGTTTACACAGCATCAGCATGGACGAGTTGATAGCTCAGTTCGTCCGGGCCCAACAAGCACAACAGGCGGTTCAGGAACAAATGCTGGAGGAAGAGCAACTACAAAACGTCCGCCTCGTGGAGGAAGTCAGGAAGCTGCAAGGAGGAGCGTCTCCTGAATCCCATCCCAACCAGTTTTTAATCAAGCTAACGGAAGACGATTACATCGAAACATACCTCTGTACGTTTGAACGGACAGCGCTACGGGAAGGATGGCCAAGGCCGAAGTGGGCAAGTCTGCTGGCCCCGTTCCTCTCTGGGAATGCCCAAAAGGCGTATTGGGACCTGAACGACGAACAGGCGGCTAACTACGACGGACTCAAACGGGAGATACTCAGCCGCTACGGGTACAGCCTGGCCCATCGGGTTCAACGGTTCTACGACTGGAGGTTCGTACCCGACGCATCCCCCCGAGCCCAGATAAGCGACCTTCTGCGCGTCACCAGGGCATGGCTCCTAACCGACTGATCCACCCTCTCCCTCCTCGACAAAGTAGTCCTGGATCGCTTCGTACGGGCGCTACCCCACGACATGAAGAAGGCAGCGAGCCTATGTGCGCCCCAGATCTTGGAGGGCCTCCTGGAAGCAGTGGAGACGCATCAGAACACTCAGGCCCTACTGAGCGGGAGCCGGGCGAGGGGACGGAAGGACAACCCCACCGCGGTGTACCCCGAACCGACAGTCGGCAGGGCCAAGGGACCGCAAACCCGTGGAGAGATGGCTGGGGAAGGGCCGACCCGCCACCGACGACCCCAGGTAGATGGAGACCAACGGAGGTGTTTTGAGTGTGGCGCCCGGGGGCACATTGCCTGGAATTGCCATGCTCGAGAGGAGTCGATGCCATCAGCTAGCACCGGAGGCCAGGTGGGTCACACCTATGTCACCTCCTGTTGGGCGCACCATGAATCAACTGCACCCATGGTCCCGGTGAAGGTTGACGGACACGACACGGAAGCGCTATTAGACTGCTGAACCAGGAGACCGAACGGGGTAGTGAGATGTCCATTTCCTGTGTTCATGGTGACACAAAGCGGTATCCCGCCGTATGGACCAACATCGTGACACCACAAGGGAGCTGCCAGATGATGGTAGGTGCAGTACCAGAGCTGCCGGTACCTATCCTAGTGGAACGGGATTGTCCGCTGTTCGCGGCCCTATGGGGGCACGAGTTGAAAAAATATATACGAGCCGGCCGAAGAAGAGAGCGGGGATGACCCCTCGCCTGTGCGGCCAGGACACCACCGGTTAACCAACCTGACTCTACAGGTCCGGAGGGGGAGCCGGAACCCGAACCCCCTGGGGAATCACTGGATGAGGAGCCCAGCCTCCCCCTTCTCGATTTCGAGGGGCCAATCGAGACCCCCGTTGGGGGCCAATTGATTCGGGACGGCCCAGTGGGAGGATCCAAATTTGAAAGCTGCCGCAGCCCAAGTGTTAGCGATGGATGGACAGCTACTTCCGGGGGTGAGTGACTGGCGATACCCCCATTTCCAAATTAAGAATAACCTTTTGTATCAGGTGTCGCGCCAACAGGGGGAGCTTCGAGAGGTATTGTTGCTGCCCCGACGGTACGTAGGAACCGTTCTTCAGCTGGCCCACACCCACCTGTTGGGGGCGCACCTGGGAATGGAGAAGACCCGGGAACGGGTCGCCATGGACATGGTGGGACCCCTGGTAAAGATTGCACGAGGACACAGGTACATCTTGATAATAGTAGACTATGCCACCCGGTATCCCGAGGCCATTCCCCTACGGGCGGCTGTATCCAAGGGAATCGCCTGGGAGCTGTTCCACCTCTTTAGCCGGGTGGGCATCCCAAACGAGATCCTGACAGACCAAGATACAGAGTTTATGTCCCGCCTCATGAAAGAGTTGTGTGCCCTCATGCAGATCAAGCAGATCCAGACCTCAGTTTTTCACCCGCAGACGGATGGGCTCGTCGAGCGCTTTAACAAAACGCTCAAACAGATGCTGCGGAAGGTCATCGAGCAGGACGGGAAGAACTGGGACCAGCTGCTACCCCACCTAATGTTCTCAATCCGAGAAGTACCCCAATCCTCCACTGGGTTTTCCTTGTTTGAACTCCTCTATGGGAGGAGGCCACGTGGCCTACTGGACCTCGCCAAGGAGGTGTGGGAAGCCCAACCCCCTTATGCAGCGTGGTAGAGCACGTGGAGATGATGCGGGAGCGGATGACGGCCATATGGCCAGTCGTGAGGGAACATATGGAGAAGGCCCAACGCGCCCAAACCCAGGTCTACAATCGGGGAGCCCAGCCCCGAGAATTCCTGGCAACATGGCACGGACCATACGAGGTGGATGAGAAACTGGGACCTGTCAACTACCGCGAACGGCAACCGGGGAGACGGAAACCTCAACAGATTTACCACGTGAACCTTTTGAAGAAGTGGCACGAGAAGACAGCCTTGGCCGTGTTATGTTCGGGACCCAGGATGCCAACGGTACCAGTGGTGGTCCCGAGCAGTGAGGACCTCGACCCGGCCCAAAAGCAAGGGCTCCGGGAGCTTGTCGATCCGAGAAGCCGGCCCGCACGACCCTCATTGAACATCACATCCGTACCCGGCCCGAGGAAACGGTAAAAAAGAGGCCGTATCGAATTCCAGAGGCCCGACGGAAGGCTGTGAAAAGTGGAGGCTATGCTGAGGATGGGGGTCGTTGAAGAGTGCATGGTGCAGCCCACAGTGCATGGTGCAGCCCCATCGTGTTGGTGCCCAAACCGGACGGTAGCCTCTGCTTCTGTAATGATTTCCGGGGTGTGAACGACATAAGCGTATTCGACGCCTACCCCATGCCGAGGGTGGACGAGCTAATCGACCGATTGGGAAAGGCCCGGTACATCAGCACCCTTGACCTGACCAAAGGATATAGGCAGTTACCATTGGCAGGCTCCTCCCGGGAGAAGACGGCGTTCTTGACACCAGAAGGTCTGTACGAGTACCGGGTGCTCCCGTTCGGTCTCCACGGAGCCCCGCCCACATACCAGCGACTGATGAACAGAGTGCTTCGACCCCACCAGCAGTACGCAGCGGCCTATCTGGATGATATCATCATCCACAGCCAAGGTTGGTAGGAGCACCTGACGCGCCTCCAGGCGGTGCCGGACGCGCTCAGACAAGCCGGATTGACCGCAAACCCCAAGAAATGCAAGCTAGTGTTTGAGGAGGTGGAGTACTTGATCAGACGGGGGAACGTCAAGCCTCAGGAGAGGAAGGTTCACGCGGTACGTGACTGGCCCGTTCCACGCAGCAAGACACAGGTCAAGTCCTTCCTGGGATTGGCAGGATACTATAGCCGGTTTATCCCCAACTTTGCGGCTATAGCTTCCCCCCTCACTGATCTAACCAGGGCCCGACTCCCAAAAACAGTGAAATGGACGGACGAGACAGAAGCGGCGTTCAGCCGTCTGAAGGAAGCGCTGTGCTCCCATCCGATTCTCGTAACGCCCGATTTCCAGGTGCCGATGGTGGTCCAGACTGATGCATGTGATACGGGACTAGGGGCCGTTCTGTCCCAGATACACGATGGGGAGGAGCACCCCATCATGTACATCAGCAGAAAGCTGATACCGAGAGAGAAAAAAGACTCAATTGTTGAGAAAGAGTGTCTGGGGGTGAAGTGGGGGCTAGACACTCTCAAGTATTACCTGTTATGTATACACTTCACCCTGGTCATGGACCATGCTCACCTGGTCTGGATGGCCAGGGGAAAAGACACAAACGATCGGGTCACCAGGTGGTTCTTGTCCCTTCAACGCTTCTCTTTTTCTGATGTGCACAGGTCAGGGGCGAAGCATGGAAACGCGGATGCCCTATCGAGAAGGGAGACAGACGTTGCACTGATGACCGTCCCCTCCCCGACAGATCTAAGGGGGGGTGTACAGCAGGTCAGCCACCTTTTCTTTTGATTATTTTATTAATAAACACCCTTGAAACAGAACTAATCATACTCTGTCCGTGTCTGCTCTGTGTAAACGTCTTGACCCAAACCCCTGATCTGCTACAATATATTTTACCTTTATTTTATCAGGGAGTCATACTGAGACCAAGGTCTCTTTTACAGATGAGCCCTGAATTACAGAAAATACACATATCAATGTAAATACAAAATGCAAGCAGAAAGAACAACATGGTCATAGAAAACAAACACATTTATCAGTAATAAGGTCCTCCTCAATCAGCCTTCTGAATTGCCCTAGAGACACCAAAACATCAAATGTAAGAACATTTTGAAGATTGTTCCACAAATAAGGTGCAAGAAAACTAAAAGGATAGGTGCAGAGGGTGTAGTCAGGGAAAGAGGATAGGTGCAGAGGGTGTAGTCAGGGAAAGAGGATAGGTGCAGAGGGTGTAGTCAGGGAAAGAGGATAGGTGCAGAGGGTGTAGTCAGACGAAGCTGTACTCAGAAGGTTGAAGAGGGTTGTGTGTACATAGAGGCTATGGTCATGAAGTAATATTAACATTATAATAAGTAATGTTGTTAGTAAATATTGATCTGTATAGATTAAAATGGTATTTCATGATGCAACCCTCATAAGTAACTGTGGACGAGTGTCTACTAAGCTAACTGTTATTAACTGTCATGTCCTTCGTAGCTGGTTTTCACAGGGTTCCTGGTACTGTGCTATGTTGTCTACTTCCTGCGTTTCCTGGGCTCTGGGGAGGCAAACAGGAAGTTCTTCCCCCTGCAGCGTGTGGCAGACCTGCTGCCCTCCAGAGTGAAAGGAGAGGTAACATTCACCACAACAACCCTAAGCGCTAACTCTTTCACTCACCGCATACACTCCTCACTGACCTAGTATACAGTATACCCGAAAGCAATTGGTCATAATAACTGACATAAATGTGTTGATTGATTGGTTCATTCATTCATATACTACATCGGGTCACAACTGTGTTTGAGATGTCATCCCGCTGTGTGTGTTTGTAGCCGGTGATTGACTGGACGTTGGCGAGGCTGACGTGGAGCTTCTTCAAGCAGTCATTCCTAAAGCAGATCCTGACGGAGGGTGAGCATTACATCATGACCTTCCTCAACGTGCTGAGCTTCGGGGAGCAGAGTGTGTATGACATCGTCAACGACCTGGGCTCCATGGTGGTCCGCTTCATCTTCCTGCCTATCGAGGAGAGCTTCTATGTCTTCTTCATCAAAGTCCTTGAGGGGACGGGATGTCAGGCAGCAGAAACAGGTCAGAGAGCAGAGTCAGCCAATCAAATACCTGTCACTCATTTCACCATTTGTAAAGTTGGCTGATACACACCTAATAGCTCATGCATGTGCATTGATGCTGCTTGCTGATTGGTCTGCAGGAGGAGGTTGCCATAGCAGCTGAGGTTCTGGAGTGTCTGCTGAAGCTGGTGCTTGTGATTGGTCTCATCATCAGTGTTTGGTTACGACTACTCTCACCTGGCTCTAGACCTCTATGGGGGATCACTATTGAGCAATGGCGCAGGTGGGTCAGCTAAACAAGTGAGTCGATGAATCAAGTGAGTCAACCACCATAATCAAGTCAAATTATAGAGAGATAACGGAACTCATTCAGCAATGATTTGAATGATCCAATTCCTCAAGCTACTGGTTTTATGTGAGTGGTTGTGTAATGATATGTGTGTTATATTGAAGGGCCCAGTATTGCTATGCTACAGCTCCTATGTACTCCTGCTAGCCATTAATGGAGTGACTGAGTGCTTTGTCTTCACTGCCATGAGCAAAGAAGAGGTCGACAGGTGAGAGAAGGCAGGCTAACACACACACACACACACAGAGTGTATCAAGTTGCTTACGCTGCCCTCTTGTCTGTCCCCAGGTATAACCTGGTGATGTTGGCTCTGTCCATCTCCTTCCTGCCCCTGTCCTACATGCTGACATGGTGGGCAGGGGGCATTTGCTTCATCCTGGCTAACTGTCTGAACATGGGCCTGCATTTCGTCCACAGCCTTCTCTACATCCACCACTACTTCCTGTCCAGCCAGTGGATGCCCCTGCGCGGCTTGAGGCCCTCCCCTTTCGTGCTACTGGCTCTTGCTCTCAGCACAGTCCTCACAGCCCTCTGAGGTACCACACTATAACTGTTCACCTCACTGCTTTACTGTACACACCACATACTGTATCACATATCAGCCAATCATACTTACTTCTGTCTTTGACAGTTAATAAAATAGTTATTGTTTATATCTTACCACCATAGAAATGGGAGTTAGAATATAAACTATATGTCTATGCTTACCACATACTCTGAGATAATAGTGAGACAGATTGTCTTATTTCTGTGTATTTGTTTACCATAGAATCAGATTCCTCTCACTCCCATCTGTCTGTACTCTGTTGTTTCAGGGTGTGTTCTGTTGTGACGGCGGATGGTTACTAAGGCTGGTTCACATCGCTGTGGGGGCCGGGTGTCTACTGGGTGTACTTGTCACCGTTCTTCTCACGGAGACCAAACTTGTTCAATTTGTTCAGACTCAGCTGTTACCTCGCTATGGGAAGAAACACACCTAAACCTGCCCAGCAGAGGAAAGATAAGGACCTATATTAACCTGCCAGCTACAATGGCAGAGAGGAAAGGAGTGATAGACAGAATGGCAGAAGGATGGATAGAGCTGAAGACAGTGACTTGGAAGGGAATGTGGAAACCGCTGCAATTGTAAGGAACCCTGTCATGAACTGAGGGTGAAGTCAGAATGAGCGGCTCACTGGCAAAACTGTGTAATTGTTCCTGAGTGTGTGAGTGTGTAAGTGTGTGAGTGTGTATTTGTGCGTATGTACAGGTAACTGCCTAAATAAAGCCACCTTGGCATAGATTCTACAGGTGTCTGGAACTCTCTTGGAGGGATGTGACCAATGTTCCCTCTAAACTGCATGCAGGCGCGCAGCTCCCGGGACTGCCACGCAGAAGAAATATCAGCCCGTGCTAGAACTTTCTAAAGTTTCCCCCCTTAACACTATCAACGTTTCCCTTTACTGTGGGAATTGTGATCGAATCAACGCAATATTAGCCACTTTCAGTGCAATGTACCAAAACAAAATTAACTATGTAAGACTTAGTATGCAAAAATAACTATGGAGTACGACTCAGCCCGTACTCTACACAGACCGGTGCAGCATAACCAATCAGAACTGCAGTCAGCCTATATGCTGATAGACCATTGCAATATATGGACCTGTGCCATTCTCTTTGAACTGGACTGTTTACAGCATGAGCGGTGAGTTATTTGCCCAGTTATAGCTCATTTGTAGTCAGCAATGGGGGAGTGATTGCTTCCTACAAGAGCTCAAAACGTGTACATTTCTAGACATCTTTGAAAAGAGAGTCAGGTAAAGAGAATTTTTTTTGGGTCTTAAAGGGGCAGTGTTGTATTTTGAGACAGGCTTGAATAAGCTAAGTAGTCAATATGCAGAGGGTTGCATCATTTGTCTGATTCTCTGTAATAATGGTATGGGAATAATAATGCATTTTTTAAAGTGGTTTCTTGCATCAAACACAACATTTTCAGTGACCTTGTCTAAAGGACAAGTGGATAAACAGGTTAATGTCAAGCCCTGCATGTTTTTTTCAAAAGTCTCATGGAATGTAGGCCTACATTGAACGCCATTGTAGGCTGAATGATAGAACAGCTATTTCCATGTTAAAATGTTATGGGATGCATTTTCTCCATTGTTTTTGATGGTAGGCAACCTTGGTAGGCCTACATTATGATCAAATAGCCACAGTAGCCTACTTGACCACTGTCTGAAACTGTAACTTAAAGCGGGTACAGCCTGTGTTCACAGTAAACGTGCGCTGGAAGTTGGACAGAATTTTCACAACGTTCAGGTTTGCGCTCAGCAGACCTGACATTTGATCAGTGCTGAAAATGTTTTGAGAGAACATTGGATGCGACACCATTCTTCCAAGAGAAATTCATAATTTGGTGTTTTGTTGATGGTGGTGCTCACACTGCCCTACCCTATGCTTTGACTTCTTTCTCCCCTCTCTCTCCAGATAAAATCTCGCGACTTGTGACTGCAGGCCGCCCAACAACCTGCCCGCTTGACCCCATCCCCTCCTCTCTTCTCCAGACCATCTCCGGTGACCTTCTCCCCTACCTCACCTCGCTGATCAACTCATCCTTGACCGCTGGCTATGTCCCTTCCGTCTTCAAGAGAGCGAGAGTTGCACCCCTTCTCAAAAAACCAACACTCGATCCCTCTGATGTCAACAACTACAGACCAGTATCCCTTCTTTCTTTTCTTTCCAAAACTATTGAGCATGCCGTCTTTAGCCAACTCTCTTGCTATCTCTCTCAGAATGACCTTCTTGATCCAAACCAGTCAGGTTTCAGGACTGGTCATTCAACTGAGACTGCTCTTCTCTGTGTCACGGAGGCTCTCCGCACTGCTAAAGCTAACTCTCTCTCCTCTGCTCTTGTCCTTCTAGACCTGTCTGCTGCCTTTGATACTGTGAACCATCAGATCCTCCTCTCCACCCTCTCCGAGCTGGGCATCTCCGGCGCGGCTCACTCTTGGATTGCGTCCTACCTGACCGGTCGCTCCTACCAAGTGGCGTGGCGAGAAGCTGTCTCCGCACCACGTGCTCTCACCACTGGTGTCCCCCAGGGCTCAGTTCTAGGCCCTCTCCTATTCTCGCTATACACCAAGTCACTTGGCTCTGTCATATCCTCACATGGCCTCTCCTATCATTGCTACGCTGACGATACACAACTAATCTTCTCCTTTCCCCCTTCTGATAACTAGGTGGCGAATCGCATCTCTGCATGTCTGGCAGACATATCAGTATGGATGATGGATCACCACCTCAAGCTGAACCCTGGCAAGACGGAGCTGCTCTTCCTCCCGGGGAAGGACTGCCCGTTCCATGATCTCGCCATCACGGTTGACAACTCCGTTGTGTCCTCCTCCCAGAGTGCGAAGAGCCTTGGCGTGACCCTGGACAACACCCTGTCGTTCTCTGCTAACATCAAGGCGGTGACCCGATCCTGCAGGTTCATGCTCTACAACATTCGGAGAGTACGACCCTGCCTTACACAGGAAGCGGCACAGGTCCTAATCCAGGCACTTGTCATCTCCCGTCTGGATTACTGCAACTCGCTGTTGGCTGGGCTCCCTGCCTGTGCCATTAAACCCCTACAACTCATCCAGAATGCCGCAGCCCGTCTGGTGTTCAACCTTCCCAAGTTCTCTCACGTCACCCCGCTCCTCCGCACACTCCACTGGCTTCCAGTTGAAGCTCGCATCTGTTACATGGTGCTTGCCTATGGAGCTGTGAGGGGAACGGCACCGCCGTACCTTCAGGCACTGATCAGTCCCTACACCCAAACGAGGGCACTGCGTTCATCCACCTCTGGCCTGCTGGCTCCCCTTCCTCTGCGGAAGCATAGTTCCCGCTCAGCCCAGTCAAAACTGTTCGCTGCTCTGGCACCCCAATGGTGGAACAATTTCCCTCACGACGCCAGGACAGCGGAGTCACTCACCACCTTCCGGAGACATTTGAAACCCCACCTCTTTAAGGAATACCTGGGATAGGATAAAGTAATCCTTCTACCCCCCCCCCCCCTAAAAAAAATAATAAAAATAAATAAATAAATTGTAAAGTGGTTATCCCACTGGCTATAGGGTGAATGCACCAATTTGTAAGTCGCTCTGGATAAGAGCGTCTGCTAAATGACGTAAATGTGGTGGAAAACGCTGTCTCAGGCGCCGCTCCAGAATCTCCCATAAGTGTTCAATTGGGTTGAGATCTCACATACACAGACACCTCTTTCAAAGTCACTGAGATCTCCTCTTTTAGCCATGGTAGCCAAAATAATGGGCAACTGGGCATTTTTATACATGACCCTAAGCATGATGGGATTGCTTAATTAACTCAGGAACCACACCTGTGTGGAAGCACCTGCTTTCAATATACTTTGTATCCCTCATTTACTCAAGTGTTTTCTTTATTTTGGCAGTTACCTGTGTGTGAGCAAGTCTACAGTCATTGGAACAAGCACTGAAAACACTGTTTCACCTGCACGTTATTGTTTTTTTTATGCTTGAGAGGTATTTTGTAACCAAATTTAGGTTTTGATTAATAAAATCACAGGTGGATTTTGGCTGATTGTTTTGTTGTAGCCTAGGCCAGATTACATAGTGCATTAGGGCATCTTGTTGTCCCATATTGTTGTCAAAAACATAGCTAAATAGTACAGTTTAGTTTTGCAGAAAGCGCATGCAATGTATCTACCAATTTACTCTGCATGATGGCAACGAATATTGTCTAGTATCAATAATTGAAAATTCAATGGAAGTAATTGAGTCGAGTTTCCCACCACCCCACATATATCCTTTCGTGCGTCTCTTGATGCTGTTGCCATGGAAACGGAGAAGACCTACTTACTGCTGGAGTCTCCACCCTGCGAGAAGAAAAAAAGTCTATAGTCATAGGGAATCCAAAATGTCCTACCTGCCGTGTCTAAACCAACTTAGTCTTTTGGCCTACAGAAATATACCATACAAATGAAAAGTTGCATTTAGGCTATAGAGAATGTATGCGGACAAGTCAAAAAACAGGGTATTGAATTGCATTTTTTTGCATTAACTAGCCAACTAGTGCTGTATAATGTATTGCATGGCTCACGACGACAGGCTGTGTAGGCCTATTTTCTTTATGCTTATCCTTGACAGCGCGTCGTTGTTTGTTCGCAGGATGTGTTTGTTGAATTGATTTAGATATGCTTTTGTAGTTGAAACAACGACAACACAATGTTTTGGGCAGAGTATGTTCATATTTTCTCTCTAATCGCTGAAATATATGAACAAGTCCATCTGTGCGGGACGCCTTTTCCTCTTGACAGCCCCAGGTTGAAAAAGTGAATGATCGAGCATGCGCAGTTGAGGTTCGTGCCATATCGCAAGGAAGCAGAGAACAAGAGAGGGCGACGTTTTAAATTTACTTGGAAAAACTAGGAAAAGGTGAGATTCACGTAAGTGTATGAAATACTTATCTAATATTTACAATGTACTAACGGGCAAACGTATTTTCAGCTGCCTTGGTGGCTCACGTGTGTTTTTTCTTGGTGTTAAAGAAGCTGTTTTGTGCTCGATTGAGGACGCAGCGCCATACCCATACTTGACATTTCAGCTGCTAACTTGCTCGTGGACAGTGGAAACGGTGCGCTAGCTTCGCGCGCCCGATCATTTTCATTGCGCAGATTAATATCCACGATAAACATTGCAAAACCGTCAGAGGCACGCCAGGTTTTGTTTTCAATGTGGTGAATTCAATTTTACTTGATCACGACCACAATATACAATTTAAAGTTGCCTTTGCCTGCAAGATTGTGTCAACAGATTGTCATATTGCTGATGCTGACATAAACTTTCCCTGAAAAGTCTGACTAGTTTTTTTGTAGTCAAGATGAGTGTTTTAGCTCATGGTTGTTTAGCTTGCGATGTATCAATGCAAGCGTCTGATGTAACATTGTAAACATTTGTAACATTGTAATATTAAATACAGTGCAGCCTGTTACACTGTTTCACGCTAGTCTGTGGCTATATGTGACCAATACTAGACAGTGTCTTACATCCATTTTCGCAACCAAACATAAACAAAATATTAATTTATGTGTAGGCTGGCATTTTTGTGCTGGGTTTGAAATGCCATGGTCAACCAACCCCTTTTCTGAGATGGGACCTCGTTAAGCTACTGGCGGGAACACCTGTCACTGCAGGCGTGAGGCAGAGGCAGCTATAGTGCAGTATATAACCTCAAAAGTGAAGATTTACACACACATCGCGATCATCGTTTGATGTCACTGCTTTGTCACATTGACATTATCGGAGGAGGGAGTCAGGCAGGGATTTCTCAGGGTGAGTTCAGTTAATGACTTCTCATATTGATGAAGATGTCAACAACTCACAGGCTGATCGAAGGCTGTGTGGGTGTGTGGTATGAATGGGTCTAGGCCGGATAGCCTGCTTTAATCATGGCTCTAATCCTGCCTGAGATTGATCTCCCCTGACAGAGAATGGAGAGAGCACCTGTCCTACAAGAGAGTGAGAGATGGACAGAGAAAGAACGCCTAAAGGCAGGGCCGATCTTTGACGTTGAAAAGACGTCTAAAATACGTATTTTCCAGAAATTGAAGTTAGGTTCAATTTAGGTTCTGAATTATGGGGGAAAATACGTATTTTCCAGGACGTTGAAAAAGCATCAGACGTTGAAAAATACGTATATTCCGGATGTTGAAGTCGGGTTCATTTTCGGTTATGAATGAAAGTTTAAAATACTTGTTTTCCGGACGTGGAGAATATGTATTTTCCAGACTTTTAAAATATGTATTTTTCGGACGTTGAAATCCTGACCGGATAAAAATCCATGTCTGTGGATGTTGAAATCAAGGCCGGTCTGGACCACACCAAATCTGAAGCAAACATAGACGTCTATGATTGGTTCAGATTTGTTCCGGAACGGACCAAAAACCAATGTCTGTGGATGTCGAAATCAAGGCCGGTCCAGACTGCACCAAAAAAAAGACGTCCAAAAGGCGACGTCGTGGTAAGCCTACCGTTTGTAAACCACCACAAAAAAAATACTTCCAAAAGACGTTGGCTCGTGTTTACTGGTGTGTAGCCTACCATGTCTGCCAGCAATGGAATTTTATGGATGCCCATCCATGTGGTAGGCCCGCCATTTGTAAAACAGGCCATTGCATTGGCTTTATTAGTCATGATTCCTGTGACTAATCATTTTGGCTATTTAAACTCTGAATATCAGCTACCCAATTTTTTTGGAGTTATCGTGTACGGATACAAACTTCAAACCACTGAACATGTCAATGGGGTGAAACTCCTGGACAACAGTAGCAATTCCATATTGTCCATTTTACTTTGACCTGTCTGTTTTTAGGATATGTTTGTTAACGTGACAGCGCATTTTATATTTGATTGGGCGACATTTAGGTTAGGCTATTTGATCGGAGAAACCTGCATGATGGAAAAAGTGTCCGTCTCAATATATTGTCATACATTCTATCTCCAGTCTGTAAGCTACAGAAAATATGATTTTTTTTGTGGAACGTCGCAGCGATGCATTTCTCCAACAGCACACTAGAGGGGCGCACGGGGAATGGACAAAGTGGGCGCTGCTTATCATAGGACGGCATCAGCGCTCACCTAAAAAGACCATATGCCACTAGTTGAGAGAAATTGTCATTTTTTGGGAGGCAAAATGTGAGGTTTTATGTTTTGTTGTTAAAATCAAATCAAATTGTATTTGTCACATGCGCCGAATACAACCTGTGTAGACCTTACAGTGAAATGCTTACTTACAAGCCATTAACCAACAATGCCTTTTTAAGAAAAATAAGTGTTAAGTAAAAAAGTTGAGAAGTTAAAAACTACAAATTAATTAAAGAGCAGCAGTAAAATAATAGTAGCAAGGCTATATACAGGGGGTACCGGTACAGAGTCAATGTGCCGGGCACAGGTTAGTCGAGGTAATGGAGGTAATATGTACATGTAGGTAGAGTTAAAGTGACTATGCATAGATAATAAACAGAGAGTAGCAGCAGCGTAAAAGAAGGGGTGGGGGGAACAATAAAAATAGTCCAGGTAGCCATTTGATTAGATGTTCAGGAGTCTTATGGCTTGGGGGTAGAAGCTGTTAAGAAGCCTTTTGGACCTAGACTTGGCGCTCCTGTACTGCTTGCCGTGCAGTAGCAGAGAGAACAGTCTATGACTAGGGTGGCTGGAATCTTTGACCATTTTTAGGGCCTTCCTCTGACACAGCGTTGTATAGAGGTCCTGGATGGCAGGAAGCTTGGCCCGAGTGATGTACAGTTTAGCTCAGAAAATGCCACCGTTGCCTAATGAGTGGGCCGGCCGTGCCTGAAGGTCCCACATTCAAAAGGGACAGCTTTCCAAATGCAACTCTCCTCTCAACCTACCTAAATCTACATGATTGCTAACCTTTTTGTAGTCTTGGAAGTGGAACTGTATAGTGTGTAGTAGCCACTGAGTACCAGGCCCTAAACACAGACGTGTTTATTTAACAGCTTGACTTTGTATCTTTTTCAGTTGGATCAAAGTGGTTTTAGCTACTGCTAATACAGTCTTCTGGGTGGTGTTGGGAACACAGTGGGGGCATCATGAACCCCGAGGCACAGGAATCTGGTGAGTCTCACAATGGTTCAATGGCAGTGGTGTATTCAGGTGTATTTTTCTGTCTTTATAAATTCGTTTGTGTGTCTTTCAGCAGGGGGCTCTGAACTGGAGTCTGACTTCAACTGGGATGAATATCTGGAGGAGAATGGAGTATTGGCGGTTCCACATCACGCCTTCAAACATGTATGTCTTATTTCACTGCATCAGGGCCCATTTGCAGATATGGTACTTATATTTTTTTATTTTACTTTTTTATTTAAAAATAAATGCATTGTTGGTTAAAGGGCTGTAAGTAAGCATTTCACGGTAATGTCTACACCTGTTGTATTCGGCGCATGTGGCAAATCAAATTTGATTTGATTATTTAGGGCCCAGAGTTTTTCCTGGCCAGGGCCCTATTTATTGTATATCCACTCACACATTAATTATGGTTGTGTTTCCCCTTCCCTCCCTCTCAGGTGGACCATAGCCTGCAGACAGGGCTGACTCCAGGGATGAGGCTGGAGGTGTGTGTGCGTTCGGAGCCTGACCAACCCTACTGGGTGGCCACTATCATCACCACCTGTGGCCAACTGCTGCTGCTGCGCTACAAGGGTTACCATGACGACCGACGAGCAGACTTCTGGTGTGACGTCATGACCTCTGACCTCCACCCTCTGGGGTGGGGTAGGCAGCAGGGGCGACCAATGAGACCGCCCTGTGGTGAGGAGGGGGTGACAAAGGGGTTAAGGGCAATATACGCTTGTGTTGCTGTAGACCGTTTGGGCCCTGTGCTCAAATAAATGTATTGGAATACGCTGTTAAAGCTTTTCATATATACAGGCATTAACAGCATAAAGATGTACACAATATATGAATGTGATGTGAGTCCAGGTGTCCGTAAGAAACATGGTGACTGGGAAGCTGTCCTAGAGGAGGCTCTGGCTCAGGGAGGGAGCGCACCAGCACACCTACTGAAGGGGGTGAGTCTGGGGGAGGGAGGAGTGGGGACACCAGGACCATAACTATAGCTACAGTGGGGGAAAAAAGTATTTAGTCAGTTACCAATTGTGCAAGTTCTCCCACTTAAAAAGATGAGAGAGGCCTGTAATTTTCATCGTAGGTACATGTCAACTATGACAGACAAAATGAGGGGAAAAAAATCCAGAAAATCACATTGTAGGATTTTTAATGAATTTATTTGCAAATTATGGGGGAAAATAAGTATTTGGTCAACAACAAAAGTTTCTCAATACTTTGTTATATACCCTTTGTTGGCAATGACACAGGTCAAACGTTTTCTGTAAGTCTTCACAAGGTTTTCACACACTGTTGCTGGTATTTTGGCCCATTCCTCCATGCAGATCTCCTCTAGAGCAGTGATGTTTTGGGGCTGTCGCTGGGCAACACAGACTTTCAACTCCCTCCAAAGATTTTCTATGGGGTTGAGATCTGGAGACTGGCTAAGCCACTCCAGGACCTTGAAATGCTTCTTACGAAGCCACTCCTTCGTTGCCCGGGCGGTGTGTTTGGGATCATTGTCATGCTGAAAGACCCAGCCACGTTTCATCTTCAATGCCCTTGCTGATGGAAGGAGGTTTTCACTCAAAATCTCACGATACATGGCCCCATTCATTCTTTCCTTTACACGGATCAGTCGTCCTGGTCCCTTTGTAGAAAAACAGCCCCAAAGCATGATGTTTCCACCCCCATGCTTCACAGGAGGTATGGTGTTCTTTGGATGCAACTCAGCATTCTTTGTCCTCCAAACACGACGAGTTTAGTTTTTACCAAAAAGTTATATTTTGGTTTCATCTGACCATATGACATTCTCCCAATCCTCTTCTGGATCATCCAAATGCACTCTAGCAAACTTCAGACGGGCCTGGACATGTACTGGCTTTAGCAGGGGGACACGTCTTTCACTGCAGGATTTGAGTCCCTGGCGGCGTAGTGTGTTACTGATGGTAGGCTTTGTTACTTTGGTCCCAGCTCTCTGCAGGTCATTCACTAGGTCCCCCCGTGTGGTTCTGGGATTTTTGCTCACCGTTCTTGTGATCATTTTGACCCCACGGGGTGAGATCTTGCGTGGAGCCCCAGATCGAGGGAGATTATCAGTGGTCTTGTATGTCTTCCATTTCCTGATAATTGCTCCCACAGTTGATTTCTTCAAACCAAGCTGCTTACCTATTGCAGATTCAGTCTTCCCAGCCTGGTGCAGGTCTACAATTTTGTTTCTGGTGTCCTTTGACAGCTCTTTGGTCTTGGCCATAGTGGAGTTTGGAGTGTGACTGTTTGAGGTTGTGGACAGGTGTCTTTTATACTGATAACTAGTTCAAACAGGTGCCATTAATACAGGTAACGAGTGGAGGACAGAGAAGCCTCTTAAAGAAGAAGTTACAGTTCTGTGAGAGCCAGAAATCTTGCTTGTTTGTAGGTGACCAAATACTTATTTTCCACCATAATTTGCAAATAAATTCATTAAAAATCCTACAATGTGATTTTCTGGATTTTGTTTTCTCAATTTGTCTGTCATAGTTGACGTGTACCTATGATGAAAATTTCAGGCCTCTCTCATCTTTTTAAGTGGGAGAACTTGCACAATTGGTGGCTGACTAAATACTTTTTTTCCCCACTGTAGGACCTATTCAACATTACTACTCATGTCAGAAAAGCTTGATTTTTTTGTATCGATAAATGTTAACATTTTCTAACATTCTCTTGTCTGTGTCCAGGCTCAGACAGGGGGAGACCCAGCAGACCTGTTTCCCCCGGGGTGGTGTGTGGAGCTGCAGGACAGTGTGGACCCAGGGGTGGCCTGGGGGGCTCAGGTGGAGGACAACATAGGGGGCCGTCTGTGTCTGCGCTACGCTGGGACAGAGGGGCTCACCCAGTCACAGGCCAGGCGCTGGGTATTCTACCTGGACCCCCTCCTGCAACCACCTGGCTGGGCTGAGGAGAACAGCTGCTCTCTCACTCCACCTGCTGGTAAGGAACAGAACTGCCTCTGCACCTTGTGCTGTTGACCAACCCTGGTCCTGAAAAGCAACAGAGTAAACACAAATACACCTCAATCAATGAATCATTAAGACCTTGTTGAATAAGGTGTATTAATGTTGGGCTGGTTGCATGCTGACCACTGTTGTAGTGTGTTTGTGTTTGTTTGGATGCTTTTCTTTGTGTTTTAAGTATTAATGACAGTTACTTAGTGATAATGTCACTGCTGTGTTTCAGTGCTTTGTGGTTTGCGCAGCGAATCAGAGTGGGAGGAGGTGAGAAAGAACATTAGACAGCCTAAAGAAGAAGCTTTCAATCGAGACTTTTTTAAGGTATACTTTACATCTCGCTCTCTCACTCTCTCTCTTTCTCTCTCTGCCCTCTTTCTGTCTCCCTCTCCCTCTGACATATCTTCTGTGTGTTTGTAGGACCGGCCAGTCCTCTCTCCTCACTGCTTCTCTGAGGGGATGAAGTTGGAGGCAGTGAACCCCGCTGCCCCCTTCAACATCAGCCCAGCTACTGTCACCAAGGTAACGCCCTCATGTCACCACCAGGGTTAGCGTTAATTTGACAAATTCAATTCTTATTCAATTCCCTCTCCCTGTAAATTCAATATAATTCAAATTCCAGGTCAGTCTTTGAATTCAGAGATAATCCAATTCCTCTCAATACCAATTTTAGGTCAATTCCAGAATTCAATTCCCAATTCAATATTATCCCCAACAATTCCACAAATTCCAATTAAATTCCCTCAGTCTTTCAGGCTGATCGTGTCACTGTTCAGAAAGCTATACTGGAAAAAGTCACTTTTTTATACTAAGTGCATTCATTCCATTAACTGGAAAATGTACTAATATTTAATCCCAATTCAATTCCAAAGATTAAACGTTTTTACAATTCAAGTTCAAACAGTCTAATTCCAATTCAATTCCAGTTCCATAACTTTGATTGTTGAAATTCAAATTGAATTAAACGTAAATTCTCCACTTCATGAGTGAATTAAATAATTGAATTGGAATTTCTAATTAAAAGGGAATTGACCCCAACCCTGAGGCCTCATTTAAAAACGTTGCGTACGAGCAAAATATAGGCCAAAACATGCGTGTGCCAGTTTTCACACAAAAGTTGGAATTTATAAAAATGTGCTTATCCTCCCACAGACTTCAGACCATGCGTACACACAGTGTCTAGTGGTTGAAGTATTGCATTGCAAGAAGGCAAAAGTAGCCTAGTAGTAGCCTTGTGCAGGAATATATTATGACATTCTTATTTATAACAAAAAAACTGGTAGCTAAATATAATAACAAGATACAATCATTTGCTGTTAGCGAGAAGAGCAAAAATCTATTTATTTTATCTTTGCATTCTAAAATAATTAGAAATATAGTGGGGAAAAAAAGTATTTAGTCAGCCACCAATTGTGCAAGTTCTCCCACTTAAAAAGATGAGAGGCCTGTAATTTTCATCATAGGTACACGTCAACTATGACAGACAAATTGAGGGGAAAAAATCCAGAAAATCACATTGTAGGATTTTTAATGAATTTATTTGCAAATTATGGTGGAAAATAAGTATTTGGTCACCTACAAACAAGCGAGAGTTCTGGCTCTCACAGACCTGTAACTTCTTCTTTAAGAGGCTCCTCTGTCCTCCACTCGTTACCTGTATTAATGGCACCTGTTTGAACTTGTTATCAGTATAAAAGACACCTGTCCACAACCTCAAACAGTCACACTCCAAACTCCACTATGGCCAAGACCAAAGAGCTGTCAAAGGACACCAGAAACAAAATTGTAGACCTGCACCAGGCTGGGAAGACTGAATCTGCAATAGGTAAGCAGCTTGGTTTGAAAAAATCAACTGTGGGAGCAATTATTAGGAAATGGAAGACATACAAGACCACTGATAATCTCCCTCGATCTGGGGCTCCACGCAAGATCTCACCCCGTGGGGTCAAAATGATCACAAGAACGGTGAGCAAAAATCCCAGAACCACACGGGGGGACCTAGTGAATGACCTGCAGAGAGCTGGGACCAAAGTAACAAAGCCTACCATCAGTAACACACTACGCCGCCAGGGACTCAAATCCTGCAGTGCCAGACGTGTCCCCCTGCTTAAGCCAGTACATGTCCAGGCCCTTCTGAAGTTTGCTAGAGTGCATTTGGATGATCCAGAAGAGGATTGGGAGAATGTCATATGGTCAGATGAAACCAAAATATAACTTTTTGGTAAAAACTCAACTCGTCGTGTTTGGAGGACAAAGAATGCTGAGTTGCATCCAAAGAACACCATACCTACTGTGAAGCATGGGGGTGGAAACATCATGCTTTGGGGCTGTTTTTCTGCAAAGGGACCAGGACGACTGATCCGTGTAAAGGAAAGAATGAATGGGGCCATGTATCGTGAGATTTTGAGTGAAAACCTCCTTCCATCAGCAAGGGCATTGAAGATGAAACGTGGCTGGGTCTTTCAGCATGACAATGATCCCAAACACACCGCCCGGGCAACGAAGGAGTGGCTTCGTAAGAAGCATTTCAAGGTCCTGGAGTGGCCTAGCCAGTCTCCAGATCTCAACCCCATAGAAAATCTTTGGAGGGAGTTGAAAGTCTGTGTTGCCCAGCGACAGCCCCAAAACATCACTGCTCTAGAGGAGATCTGCATGGAAGAATGGGCCAAAATACCAGCAACAGTATGTGAAAACCTTGTGAAGACTTACAGAAAATGTTTGACCTGTGTCATTGCCAACAAAGGGTATATAACAAAGTATTGAGAAACTTTTGTTATTGACCAAATACTTATTTTCCACCATAATTTGCAAATAAATTCATTAAAAATCCTACAATGTGATTTTCTGGATTTTTTTCCCTCATTTTGTCTGTCATAGTTGACGTGTACCTATGATGAAAATTACAGGCCTCTCTCATCTTTTTAAGTGGGAGAACTTGCACAATTAGTGGCTGACTAAATACTTTTTTTCCCCACAGTAGGCATCTACAGTTGTCTGATGTTTACATACACTTAGGTTGGAGTCATTAAAATTAGTTTTTCAACCACTCCACACATTTCTTGTTAACAAACTATAGTTTTGGCAAGTCGGTTAGGACATCTATTTTGTGCATGAAACAAGTAATTTTTCCAACAATTGTTTACATACAGAGTATTTCACTTATAATGCACTTTATCACAATTCCAGTGGGTCAGAAGTTTACATACACTAAGTTGACTGTGCCTTTAAACAGCTTGGAAAATTCCAGAAAATGATGTCATGGCTTTAGAAGCTTCTGATAGGCTAATTGACATCATTTGAGTCAATTGGAGGTGTACCTGTGGATGTATTTCAAGGCCTACCTTCAAACTCAGTGCCTCTTTGCTTGACATCATGGGAAAATCAAAAGAAATCAGCCAAGACCTCAGAAAGAAAAATTGTAGACCTCCACATGTCTGGTTCATCCTTGGGAGCAATTTCCAAACGGCTGAAGGTACCACTTTCATCTGTACAAACAATAGTCTTCAAGTATAAACACCATGGGACCACGCAGCCGTCATACCGCTCAGGAAGGAGACGCGTTCTGTCTCCTTGAGATGAACGTACTTTGGTGCGAAAAGTGCAAATCAATCCCAGAACAACAGCAAAGGACCTTGTGAAGATGCTGGGAGAAACAGGTACAAAAGTATCTATATCCACAGTAAAACGAATCCTATATCGACATAACCTGAAAGGCCGCTGAGTAAGGAAGAAGCCACTGCTCCAAAACCGCCATAAAAAAGCCAGACTACGGTTTGCAACTGCACATGGGGACAAAGATCGTACTTTTTGGAGAAATGTCCTCTGGTCTGATGAAACAAAAATAGAACTGTTTGGCCATAATGACCATCGTTATGTTTGGGGGAAAAAGGGGGAGCTTGCAAGCCGAAGAACACCATCCCAACCGTGAAGCACGGGGGTGGCAGCATCATGCTGTGGGGGTGCTTTGCTGTAGGAGGGACTGGTGCACTTCACAAAATAGATGGCATTATGAGGAAGGAAAATGATGTGGATATATTGAAGCAACATCTCAAGACATCAGTCAGGAAGTTAAAGCTTGGTCGCAAATGGGTCTTCAAAATGGACAATGACCCCAAGCATACTTCCAAAGTTGTGGCAAAATGGCTTAAGGACAACGAAGTCAAGGTATTGGAGTGGCCATCACAAAGCCCTGACCTCAATCCTATAGAACATTTGTGGGCAGAACTGAAAAAGCGTGTGCGAGCAAGGAGGCCTACAAACCTGACTCAGTTACACCAGCTCTGTCAGGAGGAATGGGCCAAAATTTACATTTACATTTTAGTCATTTAGCAGACGCTCTTATCCAGAGCGACTTACAGGAGCAATTAGGGTTAAGTGCCTTGCTCAAGGGCACATTTACGTCATTTAGCAGATGCTCTTATCCAGAGCGACTACAAATTGGTGCATTCACCCTATAGCCAGTGGGATAACCACTTTACAATTATACATTTTTTTTTTCTTTTTCGGGGGGGTAGAAGGATTACTTTATCCTATCCCAGGTGTTCCTTAAAGAGGTGGGGTTTCAAATGTCTCCGGAAGGTGGTGAGTGACTCCGCTGTCCTGGCGTCGTGAGGGAGCTTGTTCCACCATTGGGGTGCCAGAGCAGCGAACAGCTTTGACTGGGCTGAGCGGGGACTATGCTTCCGCAGAGGAAGGGGAGCCAGCAGGCCAGAGGTGGATGAACGCAATGCCCTCGCCTGGGTGTAGGGACTGATCAGAGCCTGAAGGTACGGAGGTGCCGTTCCCCTCACTGCTCCATAGGCAAGCACCATGGTCTTGTAACGGATGCGAGCTTCAACTGGAAGCCAGTGGAGTGTGCGGAGGAGGGGGGTGACGTGAGAGAACTTGGGAAGGTTGAACACCAGACGGGCTGCGGCATTCTGGATGAGTTGTAGGGGTTTAATGGCACAGGCAGGGAGCCCAGCCAACAGCGAGTTGCAGTAATCCAGACGGGAGATGACAAGTGCCTGGATTAGGACCTGTGCCGCTTCCTGTGTAAGGCAGGGTCGTACTCTCCGAATGTTGTAGAGCATGAACCTGCAGGATCGGGTCACCGCCTTGATGTTGGCGGAGAACGACAGGGTGTTGTCCAGGGTCACGCCAAGGCTCTTCGCACTCTGGGAGGAGGACACAACGGAGTTGTCAACCGTGATGGCGAGATCATGGAACGGGCAGTCCTTCCCCGGGAGGAAGAGCAGCTCCGTCTTGCCAGGGTTCAGCTTGAGGTGGTGATCCGTCATCCATACTGATATGTCGGCCAGACATGCAGAGATGCGATTCGCCACCTGGTTATCAGAAGGGGGAAAATTCACCCAACTTATTGTGGGAAGCTTGTGGAAGGCTACCCGAAACGTTTGACCCAAGTTAAACAATTTAAAGGCAATGCTACCAAATACTAATTGAGTGTATGTAAACTTCTGACCCACTGGGAATGCGATGAAATAAATAAAAGCTGAAATAAATCATTCTCTCTACTATTATTCTGACATTTCACATTCTTAAAATAAAGTGGTGATCCTAACTGACCTAAGACAGGGAATCTTTACTAGGATTAAATGTCAGGAATTGTGAAAAACTGAGTTTAAATGTATTTGGCTAAGGTGTATGTAAACTTCCGTCTTCAACTGTATTTCCTATTATTTATTTATTTAATTTCCATGATCATTATAGAATAAATTCCTCACCTTTTCTGACTGTGATGGTTTCATATTTGCGAAATAGCCTGTAGGCCTACAACAAGTTAGGATAGGCTACCATTCGTCCCATCTCTCTTTTAATTGGACCCACTTCACAGTAGTAAATAGATAAGCTATTTTAAGTATTTTACTCTATGCGATCTGTTCCGAAGCACAGTTTAATGTAGAATAGACGGTTCACCTTTTCCATTGACGTTTGTAGGCTACTACAGTGGGGAAAAAAAGTATTTAGTCAGCCACCAATTGTGCAAGAGAGGCCTGTAATTTTCATCATAGGTACACGTCAACTATGACAGACAAAATGAGAGTTTTTTTCCCAGAAAATCACATTGTAGGATTTTTAATGAATTTATTTGCAAATGATGGTGGAAAATAAGTATTTGGTCAATAACAAAAGTTTCTCAATACTTTGTTTTATACCCTTTGTTGGCAATGACACAGGTCAAACGTTTTCTGTAAGTCTTCACAAGGTTTTCACACGGTGTTGCTGGTATTTTGGCCCATTCCTCCATGCAGATCTCCTCTAGAGCAGTGATGTTTTGGGGCTGTCACTGGGCAACACAGACTTTCAACTCCCTCCAAAGATTTTCTATGGGGTTGAGATCTGGAGACTGGCTAGGCCACTCCAGGACCTTGAAATGGTTCTTACGAAGCCACTCCTTCGTTGCCTGGGTGGTGTGTTTGGGATCATTGTCATGCTGAAAGACCCAGCCACGTTTCATCTTCAATGCCCTTGCTGATGGAAGGAGGTTTTCACTCAAAATCTCACGATACATGGCTCCATTCATTCTTTCCTTTACACGGATCAGTCGTCCTGGTCCCTTTGCAGAAAAACAGCCCCAAAGCATGATGTTTCCACCCCCATGCTTCACAGTAGGTATGGTGTTCTTTGGATGCAACTCAGCATTCTTTGTCCTCCAAACACGACAAGTTGAGTTTTTACCAAAAAGTTATATTTTGGTTTCATCTGACCATATGACATTCTCCCAATCCTCTTCTGGATCATCCAAATGCACTCTAGCAAACTTCAGACGGGCCTGGACATGTACTGGCTTAAGCAGGGGGATATGTCTAGCACTGCAGGATTTGAGTCCCTGGCGGCGTAGTGTGTTACTGATGGTAGGCTTTGTTATTTTGGTCCCAGCTCTCTGCAGGTCATTCACTAGGTCCCCCCGTGTGGTTCTGGGATTTTTTCTCACCATTCTTGTGATCATTTTGACCCCACGGGGTGATATCTTGCGTGGAGCCCCAGATCGAGGGAGATTATCAGTGGTCTTGTGTGTCTTCCATTTCCTAATAATTGCTCCCACAGTCGATTTCTTCAAACCAAGCTGCTTACCTATTGCAGATTCAGTCTTCCCAGCCTGGTGCAGGTCTACAATTTTGTTTCTGGTGTCCTTTGACAGCTCTTTGGTCTTGGTCATAGTGGAGTTTGGAGTGTGACTGTTTGAGGTTGTGGACAGGTGTATTTTATACTGATAACAAGTTCAAACAGGTGCCATTAATACAGGTAACGAGTGGAGGACAGAGGAGCCTCTTAAATAAGAAGTTACAGGTCTGTGAGAGCCAGAAATCTTGCTTGTTTGTAGGTGACCAAATACTTATTTTCCACCATAATTTGCAAATAAATTCATAAAAAATCCTACAATGTGATTTTCTGGAAAATTTTTTCTCATTTTGTCTGTCATAGTTGACGTGTACCTATGATGAAAATTACAGGCCTCTCTCATCTTTTTAAGTGGTAGAACTTGCACAATTGGTGGCTGACTAAATACTTTTTCCCCCCACTGTACGTCTGAATACTGTAATGTACAATTTCTCAAGTAGACAATAATTTGATTTGATATTTCATTTATAAACAGAATGCATATATCGTAACCATTGCAGAATAAATTCCTCACCTTTTCTGGCCATGACGAGTTCATATTTCCGAAGTAGCCAAACAACAAATGACCATGCGCATCTCTCATTGCGCCTATTATATATTATAATTTCAAGTTTTTGCATCCGAAAGCGGGAGAAGTTTCTAACATACAGTAGAGTTTAACAGACGTTAAACACTTTTGCATTGAAGTGTGTAGGCTACCACTGTAAGTAGTAGGCCTACTGTAGTTTTCATTTTCTTCAGAGTAGACAATGTTTCAGAATTTGCGGGCAGTGCAGCATATTTAGGTTTGGGAAAAAGTAAATGCAAAACATTATTGAATTCAAACGATCTGTTTACAGGTCCACAACAATGTGTAATTGGTTTGGTCTTTCAGACATGGTCAGATACAGCAAAAGTCACTGCAAAATAAAACATTCTGCCACCCCCCTAAGTTTGCCATGCATTGCTATTTCCTTAGATACTGTCTTGGCCTAATTCCAAAACTTCCAAAGTATACAGCAAATAAGGGCGTTATTGTCACCATAGAAGGTGAATGATGGGCAGTTTTCAGGTGGAGTTATAATGCTCGTTCACGACAGGTCTAATTTATAACGGGAAACATGGGTATGTATGGCATGCGCCAAGTTTATAAATCTAAATATTTTGGTGCATGCGCAGTCTTTTCAGAAATGGCACACACAGATATTTAGTGTTACATTTACACAACGGTTATAAATGAGGCCCCTGGTCACCACGGTAACATCCCCACTGCACCCACACACAGCATCCATCTTCTTCAGTTTTTATCAATTACATATAGTGTGTGGTAGGTTGCCCCTAGTTGTATGGGGCTATAACAGTGATGTCATCATTGTGTCCCCCAGGTGTTGAGCGACAAGTACTTCCTGGTGCAGATGGACAGCCTGCAGGGAGACAGTGAGGGGGCGGGGCCTGACTCATCCTTCCTCTGTCACCATGGAAGCACCGGAATCTTCCCTGTCCATTGGAGCCTTAAAAATGGGGTACCCCTCAGTCCCCCTCCAGGTAAGGCAGAATACACCAGAGGTGTGGACTCAAGTCACATGACTTGGACTTGAGTCTGACTCGAGTCACAGATTGAATGATAAAATAAAATAACTTCAGACTTGACTTGGAGCGTCAAGACTCGGGACTCGACATTGACTTGAGACTGATGACTTGAAATTATCTGGCCAGGGTTTTGTAACGTTTTGTCACTAATTTTTTGGCACAGTCTCCGGATATTCAATGTCTGCTTTTTTTAAAAACTTTTACCCATCTAGCAATCGGTGCTCTTCATTGCGAGGCATTGGAAAACCTTCCTGGTCTTTGTGGTTGAATATGTGTTTGAAATTTACTGCTCGACTGAAGGACCTTACAGATAATTGTATGTCATTCAAAAATCATGTTAAACACTATTATTGCACACAGAGTGAGTCCATGCAGCTTATTATGGGACTTGTTAAGCACACTTTTACTCCTGAACTTATTTAGGCTAGCCATAACAAAGGGGTTGAATACTTATTGGCTCAAGACATTTCAGCGTTTCATTTTTAATTAATTTATACAAATTTGAAAATACATAATTCAACTTTGACATTATGGGGTATTGTGTGTAGGCCAGTGACACAAAATCTCAATTTAATCCATTTTAAATTCAGGCTGGAACACAACAAAATGTGGGAAAAGTCAAGGGGTGTGAATACTTTCTGAAGGCACTGTATAGCCTACCATTTGTATTTTATATTTATGCCTTTGCTTATTCAATCTGGCCACTAACATAGGCCTACAGCGTTGCACGGAATTCTTCTTTCAAAAACATCTAATCTGTGCTTCAGAACCAAAAAGTTGTGCATCTTGACTGTTGACCAATGACCAGTCATCAGCATTGTCGCACAAAGGCGGGCGTACATATCCAGATTAATGACCAGAAAGCACTTGTTTCATTTTCTAAGGTTTTGCCTGGCACTTAAAAAAATATATATATAAAATACAGTTTAGCAATCTGCTACCGACATATCTTTGACAGAACAATAGGCTACCTGGATATTTCAGATAGGCCTAGTTTGGGTGGGTTAATTATATACCTCAGTGGTGGGTAGGCCTACTGGCTAGAGATAGTTCTAACATCAATACTCATGGGATGAAGATGTAACATATTCTGGCGAATTAATTCCGATATTTGTGAGGAAGAAAAAGTCTACAGACAAACCATGCTTTCCATCCGATCCTGCAACCTCCGCTGCATACAGGTAGGCCGTATGATCCTGCTTGCCTGGACTCAAAGTGCAGGTGTATCTTGTGTTTTTAAATGCAGCACCATTTATATCTGTAATGAAAGGCAACATCTTCACAGCAATTGTGTGCACGTGCATGTGCATGCACTGGGGGTCGCAAGCTTTGAAACACTCCTTTTTGGGGGTCGCGGGTCAAAACGTTTGAGAACCACTAAGCTAGTGAACAGATGGCTGATTTTCTGTACAGCTATAGGATCGGCTGCAGCACAAACGGCAAATTGTAGGGAGAGAGGATTGCCATAAATATATATGCAGCTCTAACAATTGTTTGGTGATCAAGAATAATCAAGGTTTACTTTGCAAGCTCACCAGTATTTCCCACGGGGGGGCCAGTATGAAAAATAAAATTACAATAAAAAAATAATGTATGCACTCACTAACTGTAAATCGCTCTGGATAAGAGCGTCTGCTAAATGACTAAAATGTAATGGGGCATCAATCAACAATGACTAACATAGGCCTACTGGTCTTTTGGTATGTCAAAATTGCATGAAATGGATCATTTACTCATGAAGCTTGCGTTTGGTATTTGTTGTTAAATTAACTATTTCATAATCAAAATATGCTGTAGACAAAATAATGAAAAGGGCTGTCTGCTAGCCTAAAGAAAATGTATAAAGTTTTATTTTTAACTTGACTTGAAAAAACTTGACTCGACTTGCTCTTAGAATGCACAACTTGAACTTGACTCGAGAATCGACCGGTTCCACTTGGGACTCGACTTGAGACTCGGACCTTGTGACTTGCTTGTGACTTGAATAATAGTGATTTCGTCCCACCTCTGGAATAGACTCATCTCAGGCACTGTACTGCAGTCACCAGTGAAATGGATCTCAGATTTGACTGTGTTCCTGGGTATGTGGGTGTGTAGGTTACCAGGGTCAGGACTTTGACTGGGCGGATTACCTGAAACAGTGTGGAGCAGAGGGAGCGCCAGAGAGCTGTTTCCCTGTGGTGAGACACACAAACACACACACACACACACACACACACACACACACACACACACGCACACCACTCAGACAAGTGTTTTTCCTCCAGGAGCAGAGTGATCATGACTTTGTTGAGTCCATGAGGCTGGAGGCGGTGAATCCCGTCTCTCCTGAGTACGTCCACGTGGCAACTGTAACCAGGGTCAGAGGTCAGCACATCTGGCTGGGTCTAGAAGGTGAGAACAGAACAGCTGGAGGAAGGAGAATAAGTGCTGGGTTGTAGAGATGTAAGGGTTTTTAGGGAAGGATGAGAAGGATGTTGATCTTGTGAATATTATCACTATGACCAAGTCCATTTTGGGTGTTAATTTCAGCTACCTGAATACTCAGTGTTGTTCTATTTACATAGTGTTAATGTGTTCAGCCACTCATAACCTCCTCCCTCTGCTCTGTGTGTTCTCCCCAGGTTTGAAGCAGACTCTGCCTGATGTCATCACGCATGTGGACTCTCTGGACATCTTTCCAGTCAGCTGGTGTGAGAGTAACGGCTACCGACTCCAACATCCCTCTCAACCTACAGGTCAGGCTCCAAACAAGACCCTCCTGTCCATTTTGGCGATTGGTCTATGTCAGTGTTTTATCTGACGGTTACTGGCAGGTGTAGATTTTGACTTTTGACCTCTTCTGTTGCAGCTCAGAAGAAGAGCCGTGTGGCCGTGTTGCAACCAGAGAAGCAGTGAGTTTTTGCAGACCTTGCATATTACAGAGAGCGAGAGTGGGTATAAAAATGTAAAAAACTTACTTCCTCTAGTCTTAACCAACTTTGTGACTTTTATTTCTAACTGTATGTGTATTTGGGTTTGATCTGATGGCAGATCTCAACTTAAAGCCACGCCCCCTGATGCAGCGAGGCAGCAGGATCTGAGCCAATCAGAGAGCGGTGAGTGTAATTCCTTGTGAAAAATAATTTGTGAAAAAATAATGCGTATGACGTGCGTGTCTGTGTCAGCAGCTCAGGGTAACGGGAAGTACAGCTGCCCAAAGATCTTCTTCAACCACCTCTGTTTCTCTGGCCCCTACCTGAACAAGGGCCGCATCGCTGAGCTGCCCCAGAGCATCGGCCCCGGCAACTGTGTCCTGGTGCTGAAAGAGGTGAGAGAGAGAGCAGCACACATCTGCCAGCTCCTCTATCTAAAAATATCAAGGCCATCAGGCCAATATCCAATCTCCCCTTCCTCTCCAAGGTTTTGGAAAAAGTGCTTGCTGTACAGCTCCAGGACCATCTCAATCTGAACAACCTACAGTATTTGAGAAGTTCCAGTCAGGTTTCTGGCCGGCCCACAGCACTGAAACGGCCTTACTCAGGGTCACCCACAACCTGCTGATGCAGGCTCATCCTGATCCCCCTGGACTTGAGCGCAGGGTTTGACGGTCGCCCACCCCATCCTCCTGGAACATCTCCTGGACACCATCGGACTGTCTGGACCAGCTCTGAGCTGGTTCCACTCCGACCTCTCAGACAGGACTGAGTATGTGTCGCTAGGTGGGTCCAGGCCCCTGCGGTGTACCACAAGGATCTGTTCTTGGACGCATCCTGTTCGTTCTGTACATGCTCCCCCTCGATCGTGTCGTTAGCCGGCATGGAATCCCATTCCACTGCTATGCTGATGACACCCAGCTGTATGTAAAAACTGCCCCAAGTCCCTCTGATGCATGTGCCCATCTGAACACCTGCCTTGAGGAAATGGATGAAGCAAAACGTCCTTCAACTGAACTGCAGCAAAACCGAGGCCCTACTTGTTGGCACCCCCCCACCAGGTCCAGCCCTCACCATTGCAGGACAGAACATCCCTCTCTCCCCCTCAGTTTCCAATCTGGGTGTAAAGCTTAATTCCTCCATGACCTTTGACAGTCACATCAAACAACTGTGTAAAGCGTAATTCTATCACCTCAGGAACAATGCCAAACTCCGTCCCAGCCTCACACAGTCTGATGCAGAGAAGCTCATCCATGCCTTTATCTCCTCAGGGCTGGACTGCTGCAACGCACTCTTCATCAGGATCCCTGGCAGGAGTCTCCAGAAGCGCCAATACATTCAGAACAGTGCTGCCAGGATCCTGATGAGAGTGCGGAAACACCATCACATCACCCCTATACTGACATCTCTGCACTGGCTCCCCGTCTCATTCCGGATTGAATTCAAAACCCTCCTGCTGACTTTCCAGTGTATTCATGGCAATGCTCTCCTTATCTCAAAGATGCCCCTCCATGTCTCCCAAGTGGCGCAGTGGTCTAAGGCGCTGCATCGCAGTGCTAGCTGTGCCACTAGAGATCCTGGTTCGAATCCAGGCTCTGTCGTAGCCGGCCGCGACCGGGAGACCCATGCGACGGCGCACAATTGGCCCAGCGTCGTCCAGGGTAGGGGAGGGAATGGCCGGCAGGGATGTAGCTCAGTTGGTAGAGCATGGCGTTTGCAACGCCAGGGTTGTGGGTTCGATTCCCACGGGGGGCCAGTATGAAAAAAATATATAAAAAAACATAATGAATGCACTCACTAACTGTAAGTCGCTCTGGATAAGAGCGTCTGCTAAATGACTAAAATGTAAATGTAAATGTAAAGAACTGCTCTCCCTCCATAACCCCACCCACACCCTCTGGTCAAGCAATAGCCTGCTCCTACACGCAGTTCCGCTCCTTGGGGAATGGGTCTTTCAGCTCGACCGCCCCCCAGCCTCTATAATGCCCTCCCGGACCACCTGAAGGCACCACAGACTCTGGGCTCCTTTAAAAGGGGCCTAGACTTTTCTCTTTAGGAAGGCTTTCAGTTGATAGCTGTGCTCCTTGGTGTCCTTGTCTCTTGTAGTGTCAGCTGTGTTCTTTGTGTCAGTTGCCCTGTCTAGGTGTCAATATTTATTTATTTGGTTTTTATTTTTTATTTTATGCACTTTGAGATTATTCTATATAATGAAAAGCGCTTTACAAATGTAATTAATTATTCATTATTATTAACACACGCACTACTGTAGATGGCAACTCACTATTATCCCCATACAGATGCATCATCTTCTGTGCTGTACCCTACCTTGTATCCTACAGTGTGTACTTCTAACCCCCCTGTATCCTCTCCTGTCCTGTGGTCCAGGTGTTGACTCTACTGATCAGCTCAGCCTACAAGCCCAGCCGGGTGCTGAGGGAGCTGCAGCAGGACCCAGAGCTGAGGGGGCACGGCCAGGGAGAGACTCTCAAGGCCAAGTCAGTCTACCCACCACACTATAACACTAGAATAACGCTAACGTTACATGATGATATACACTCACACTGTTTATAGGGATCATTAGCTATATGCAGAGCCAGGGAGCGATGCTTCAGGCCAAGTCAGTGGACAGACCACAGTATACACCATAACAACAGTGAAATGATAGTGATATCATGACTGTTTAGATTATACTATTTATGGTACAGTATTGTGATAAAATGAGAAACAGTACACACACTAATCCATACAGTTTCTGTACGCGGTAGAGTTACTTTGTTCTTGGTCACTATGTATGCACCATAACACTACTGTACATGGTAGTAGTCGAGTGACACTGAGGATATACATTCTCTCTGCTCCATAATCATCATACTGGATGCAGGACCTGGGAGAGATGCTCTTTGCCACATTGGTCTCTGACAGACCGTATTAATGGGTGTACAGTGAGGGAAAAAAGTATTTGATCCCCTGCTGATTTTGTACGTTTGCCCACGGACAAAGACATGATCAGTCTATAATTTTAATGGTAGGTTTATTTGAACAGTGAGAGACAGAATAACAACAAAAAAATCCAGAAAAACGCATGTCAAAAATGTTATAAATTGATTTGCATTTTAATGAGGGAAATAAGTATTTGACCCCTCTGCAAAACATGACTTAGTACTTGGTGGCAAAACTCTTGTTGGCAATCACAGAGGTCAGACGTTTCTTGTAGTTGGCCACCAGGTTTGCACACATCTCAGGAGGGATTTTGTTCCACTCCTCTTTGCAGATCTTCTCCAAGTCATTAAGGTTTCGAGGCTGATGTTTGGCAACTCGAACCTTCAGCTCCCTCCACAGATTTTCTATGGGATTAAGGTCTGGAGACAGGCTAGGCCACTCCAGGACCTTAATGTGCTTCTTCTTGAGCCACTCCTTTGTTGCCTTGGCCGTGTGTTTTGGGTCATTGTCATGCTGGAATACCCATCCACGACCCATTTTCAATGCCCTGGCTGAGGGAAGGAGGTTCTCACCCAAGATTTGACAGTACATGACCCCGTCCATCGTCCCTTTGATGCGGTGAAGTTGTCCTGTACCCTTAGCAGAAAAACACCCCCAAAGCATAATGTTTCCACCTCCATGTTTGACGGTGGGGATGGTGTTCTTGGGGTCATAGGCAGCATTCCTCCTCCTCCAAACACGGTGAGTTGAGTTGATGCCAAAGAGCTCGATTTTGGTCTCATCTGACCACAACACTTTCACCCAGTTCTCCTCTGAATCATTCAGATGTTCATTGGCAAACTTCAGACGGCCCTGTATATGTGCTTTCTTGAGCAGGGGGACCTTGCGGGCGTAGTGTGTTACCAATTGTTTTCTTGGTGACTATGGTCCCAGCTGCCTTGAGATCATTGACAAGATCCTCCCGTGTAGTTCTGGGCTGATTCCTCACCGTTCTCATGATCATTGCAACTCCACGAGGTGAGATCTTGCATGGAGCCCCAGGCCGAGGGAGATTGACAGTTCTTTTGTGTTTCTTCCATTTGCGAATAATCACACCAACTGTTGTCACCTTCTCACCAAGCTGCTTGGCGATGGTCTTGTAGCCCATTCCAGCCTTGTGTAGGTCTACAATCTTGTCCCTGACATCCTTGGAGAGCTCTTTGGTCTTGGCCATGGTGGAGAGTTTGGAATCTGATTGATTGATTGCTTCTGTGGACAGGTGTCTTTTATACAGGTAACAAGCTGAGATTAGGAGCACTCCCTTTAAGAGTGTGCTCCTAATCTCAGCTCGTTACCTGTATAAAAGACACCTGGGAGCCAGAAATCTTTCTGATTGAGAGGGGGTCAAATACTTATTTCCCTAATTAAAATGCAAATCAATTTATAACATTTTTGACATGCGTTTTTTTGTTGTTGTTATTCTGTCTCTCACTGTTCAAATAAACCTACCATTAAAATTATAGACTGATCATTTCTTTGTCACTGGGCAAACGTACAAAATCAGCAGGGGGTCAAATACTTTTTTCCCTCACTGTACCTATTCTGCTCTGGACGGTGTTGTGGTGTGTAGGTACAAAGGGAAGAGTTACCGGGCCACTGTGGGGATTTCCCGTACGGCTGACCAGGTGGCTGAGTTCTGCAGGAGGACATGTGTGAGGCTGGAGTGCTGCCCCAACCTGATCGCACCTCACATGGTGCTGGAACACTGCTCGGAGAACTGTTTCCTGCTCACCAAGACTAAATACAGTACGTGCTACCTTACACATACACATGCGAATGCACGTACACACAGACAGATTGTATTTACAATGTACTTATCAATATTTAGCTATACAATCATATGAATAACACTCCTGTTATTATTTTTGGTGTCTATGTGCTCTTTAGCTCATTACTACGGTAAGAAGAAGACCAAGCGCATTGGCCGTCCCCCTGGCGGTCACACTAACCTGGAGAGCAGCACCAAGCAAGGGAGCAGGAGGAAGAAGAGGAAGCCCCTGTCTGTCCACAAGAAAAAACGCCTGTCTACATCTGTGGACAGCACCCCTGCTTGCTCCCCACTGGTACTGCATATACTGACATTCAACTCATTAAAGTAACTGTCCAGTGAAAATCTCACTTTTAAAAGTGTATATTCTGTTGACCAGTGGCGGTTGATGCTGTTTAAGATGAGGGAGGATGATTTTTTTTCTTCTCAAGAACATGGCCTTATTTCTATTCCAGCATATTGGATGACTGTCAATTAATATTCCATTCACCCAGTTCAATGTAACAGCGATAGGTTTAGGCTACTACGTGATACTCATATTTTCCCTTTACCCATCATGAGGTTGCTACAACCTAGCCTATGAATGAAAGTTTACAACGTAGGTGTACACAGGTCGAGAGAAAAATGTAAGGTGACAGACAGGGACACATGGACAGACAGTGACACATTCAATACCGCTTTGCACACTCTTGCCTGCATCTAGCTGATCTAGGGTGTAATCCTAAATCCAACAGTTGCGAACAAGAGTTTCAATTGGACAAATCCAGGTATGTTAATCCCTGTTTCGTTCCGTTTGCTTCTGTTTAAGAAACATTTTACAACAGAATCGGTGGAATGAATACACCCCGATCACACGTAAACACAGTTCACTTTCATAGCAGCCATGTTGTATTCCTTCTCGCTTCTATGTGCTCTCCTCCTCTCACCTTTTCCCTTAGCTTGTGGACTTCAATGCACAACACATCAGCTGTATGTGACCAGGCGAGAGAACCTTTCCAAGCCAAACCATATCATAACCGCTACACACAGCCTACATCGTTGTCACCATATTAGCTAAAGTAACGTTAAAATCAACATAGCTAATAGAACTAACGCATTAGTAAACCCACTACAATCATGCAGTAACGTTACAGTGTACAGTCAGTAAGCAGTTCAAAAAGCAGTTTAGCAGTTACATCGACGGGCCCTGGTGGCAATAAATTAGTAAAATTAAAAGTGTTGGATAGTGATAGCCAGCTAGCTAACATAGTATCTCTCTGTTTGAGCCGGGTGTTTGAGTAGGCTAAACTAGCTAGTTAGCTGCATTTGCTAGCTAAGTAAGTGAAACTGAAAGTAAAAAATATATATATATCTCTCTCGCTCTCTCTCTTCCTTCTCCTTCATTTTTTAAGAAATGAATTTGTTCAAAACTGTTAAACTATTGTATTTCTCTCTCTTTGAGTCAACTACTCACCACATTTTATGCACTGCAGTGCTAGCTAGCTGTAGCTTATGCTTTCAGTACTATATTAATTATCTGATCCTTTGATTGGGTAGACAACGTCATTGTCACGTTGTATACTGATAGACAGGCGCAGGAATACGTAATAGGGTGTTTTATTACTCAACCCAACATAAGGTACGTCATGGAAAAACGACGTGGATGAAGCCCAAAACAAACACGTGAATATATAACACAGGGCAGTAACCCAAACAAAAGAGCGAGGTGTAAACCTCTAAATAATACACGGGACGAGACCCGTAATAACAATTACGCGGCATGTAAACTGTAATACAATGTACTCACAGGACCAACGGACATTGGACAGTAATTGACCAGGACAATGGGGAACAGAGGGCACATACAGTTGAAGTCGGAAGTTTACATACACTTAGGTTGGTGTCATTAAAACTCGTTTTTCAACCACTCCACAAATTTCTTGTTAACTATAGTTTTGCCAAGTCGGTTAGGACATCTACTTTGTGCATGACACAAGTAATAATTTTTCCAACAATTGTTGGACAGATTATTTCACTTATAATTCACTGTATCACAATTCCAGTGGGTCAGAGGTTTACATACACTAAGTTGACTGTGCCTTTAAACAGCTTGGAAAATTCCAGAAAATGATGTCATGGCTTTAGAAGCTTCTGATAGGCTAATTGACATCATTTGAGTCAATTGGAGGTGTACCTGTGGATGTATTTCAAGGCCTACCTTCAAACTCAGTGCCTCTTTGCTTGACATCATGGGAAAATCAAAAGAAATCAGCCAAGACCTCAGGAAAAAAATTGTAGACCTCCACAAGTCTGGTTCATCCTTGGGAGCAATTTCCAAACGTACCACGTTCATCTGTACAAACAGTAGTACGCAAGTATAAACACCATGGGACCACGTAGCCGTCATACCGCTCAGGAAGGAGACGCGTTCTGTCTCCTAGAGATTAACGTACTTTGGTGCGAAAAGTGCAAATCAATCCCAGAACAACAGCAGAGGACCTTGTGAAGATGCTGGAGGAAACAGGTACAAAAGTATCTATATCCACAGTAAAACAAGTCCTATATCGACATACCCTGAAAGGCCGCTCTACGGTTGCAACTGCAACTGCACACAAAGATCGTACTTTTTGGAGAAATGTCTTCTGGTCTGATGAAACAAAAATAGAACTGTTTGGCCATAATGACCATCGTTATATTTGGAGGAAAAAGGGGAATGCTTGCAAGCCGAAGAACACCATCCCAACCGTGAAGCACAGGGGTGGCAGCATCATGCTGTGGGGGTGCTTTGCTGGAGGAGGGACTGGTGCACTTCACAAAATAGATGGCATCATGAGGAAGGAAAATGATGTGGATATATTGAAGCAACATCTCAAGACATCAGTCAGGAAGTTAAAGCTTGGTCGCAAATGGGTCTTCCAAATGGACAATGACCCCAAGCATACTTCCAACGTTGTGGCAAAATGGCTTAAGGACAACAAAGTCAAGGTATTGGAGTGGCCATCACAAAGCCCAGATCTCAATCCTATAGAAAATGTGTGGGCAGAACTGAAAAAGCGTGTGCGAGCAAGGAGGCCTACAAACCTGACTCCGTTACACCAGCTCTGTCAGGAGGAATGGAGCAAAGCACCCCCACAGCATGATGCTGCCACCCCCATGCTTCACGGTTGGGATGGTGTTCTTCGGCTTGCAAGCCTTCCCCTTTTTCCTCCAAACATAATGATGGTCATTATGGCCAAACAGTTCTATTTTTGTTTCATCAGACCAGAGGACATTTCTCCAAAAAGTACGATCTTTGTCCCCATGTGCAGTTGCAAACCGTAGTCTGGCTTTTTTTATGCCGGTTTTGGAGCAGTGGCTTCTTCCTTGCTGAGCGGCCTTTCAGGTTATGTTAATACAGGACTCGTTTTACTGTGAATATAGATACTTTTGTACCTGTTTCTCCCAGCATCTTCACAAGGTCCTTTGCTGTTGTTCTGGGATTGATTTGCACTTTTCGCACCAAAGTACGTTAATCTCTAGGAGACCGAACGCGTCTCCTTCCTGAGCGGTATGATGGCTGCGTGGTCCCATGGTGTTTATACTTGCGTACTATTGTTTGTACAGATTAACGTGGTACCTTCAGGCGTTTGGAAATTGCTCCCAAGGATGAACCAGACTTGTGGAGGTCTACCATTTTTTTCCTGAGGCCTTGGCTGATTTCTTTTGATTTTCCCATGATGTCAAGCAAAGAGGCACTGAGTTTGAAGGTAGGCCTTGAAATACATCCACAGGTACACCTCCAATTGATTCAAATGATGTCAATTAGCCTATCAGAAGCTTCTAAAGCCATGACATCATTTTCTGGAATTTTCTAAGCTGTTTAAAGGCACAGTCAACTTAGTGTATGTAAACTTCTTACCCACTGGAATTGTGATACAGTGATTTATAAGTGAAATAATCTGTCTGTAAACAATTGTTGGAAAAATTATTACTTGTGTCATGCACAAAGTAGATGTCCTAACCGACTTGGCAAAACTATAGTTTGTTAACAAGAAATGTCTGTAGTGGTTGAAAAATGAGTTTTAATGACTCCAACCTAAGTGTATGTAAACTTCCGACTTCAACTGTACTAATCAGGGGGAATGGGAACCAGGTGTGCGTAATGAGACAAGACAGTCCGGGGTTGGTGGTAATGAACCAGGTCAGTGACATCTAGAAGGCCGGTGACGTAGACCTCCGGAGCTGGTGAACGGAATGAGCAGCAGTACCGGGGGGATCCGTGACAGTCAGTTCATGCTGCAAGAGCTCTGATAGGTTGGAGGACATCCTCCGGAAGTTGTCATAATTACTGTGTAAGTCTATGGAAGTGGGTGAGAACCATGAGCCTCCTAGGTTTTGTAGCTGTCCTAGCTGTCCTCCGGCTACACCATGGTGCTATCCTACAGAGTGCTGTTGAGGCTACTGTAGACAGTCATTGCAAAACAGTGTGTTTTAATCAATTATTTGGTGACATGAATATATTTAGTATAGTTTTGTCTAAAAAGGATAACTTTTTTAATGTTTTACTATTTTTATTTTTATGAAATTCACTGAGTAGGATGGTCCTCCCCTTCCTCGTCTTGAGGAGCCTCCACTGCTGTTTACTCATATCCAAACATTGTTGTAGACTCAACCTATACTCTGTTTGTGGCCAAAGCATAAATTGTAGAAAAAGCACTTCAAACTGGTATCTCAAACAGACAGTTTAAAAAATGCTTGCTATTTCCTCATAGAGGATGATGTCATCCTCCTGATGAGGATGAGCTTGCCAATCAGTGGTTTCCCTCAACCACTGGTCCAAGGTCAGAGATTTTCTAATGGTTAAGGTTAGGATTTGGGGTAGAGCGCAGTGCATCTTGTTGTTTTTATCGCACTGCTTTGCTTTATCTTGGCCAGGTCGCAGTTGTAAATGAGAACTTGTTCTCTACTGGCTTACCTGGTTAAATAAAGGTTAAATAAAATAAAAAATAAAAATCTTATGGGCAACTTTTATATGGAAGGAGCCAGTAATCGAACTCATATCTGTGCTCTTTCTTTGCACCCCAGGGTAGTGGAGAGGAGGAGGACCTGGATGAGGACTACTTTCTGAGTGAGGAGGACTCGGGCTCAGAGCAGCAGGATGACTCTGAGGTGTCAGAGAGGAAGTCCCAGCCTGCCTCTCGCTGTCCCACCCCTACAGAACCACGCCCTCGGGAAGGACCCCGCCAGTGTAGGAAACCCCCCCACTTACCCTCCTACTCAGATGATGAGAACCAGCCCCCCTCACCTAAGGTAGCGGCTGTTGCATAATTATATACACACACACAAACACACTGATCCTAGAACTATATATGTGTAACCTCCTGTGTTTGTGTTCTGTCTCAGAGTGGGCGGCTGGAGGTGCAGGAGAAGCTGCATCTGGACAGCAGTCCTCTGGGCTGGAGCATCACTGATGTGACCCACTTCATCAGAACCACTGACTGTGCCCCGCTGGCACGCATATTCAGGGACCAAGTAGGAGTGACACACTCACACACACACACACCAGACACACATACACACACGCACAGTGCACTCATTTTCTGAGCCATGTTGTTTGTGTGTTGACAGGAGATAGATGGCCAGGCCCTGCTGTTGCTGAGCCTGCCCACAGTTCAGGAGTGTATGGGGCTGAAGCTGGGCCCTGCCATCAAACTGTGCCACCTTATAGAGAGGGTCAAACTGGCATTTTACCAGCGCTTTGCCGGCTGAGAAGTTTGTGTGAAGTGTGTGTGTGTGTGTGTGTGTGAGTGTGTGTGTGTGTGCGCGCATTATGTACACTGTTGTTTTCAATGATGTGTATAAACCCTGGATGACTGATAAGGGGCGTTGTATTGAAGCCACCGCACAGCCATCTTGGTACTCCTCCATTGTAAAAAAAAAGATTTTGGAAGCTATAGAATTGTTTTTTGACATGTGGCCAATACAATGGCCAATACATAACATCAGCAATCCAGGGTTTATATACATCATTGGTTGTTATGTGCAGTATGTGCTGCTCCAGGATGGACACAGTTTATAGCCTCAACTGAACACCCCTGTAATATGTGACTGGATTCTGTATCTTTCAGGGATTTCATGTTTGAGTTTGTTTACCATTTGTTTGTACACAGTTGAGGGGAATTGAAAAGCACAAGGTAATTGTATGGAGTCATGATGGAATTGTTTTCCATCCATTCATCACTTAAGACTTCGTTTGAAATGAAAATCCAAGGTAAAGCATTTCAACAAAATAGATCTGGAGACCGGTTTAGGTACTAGTTCCCCTCTTATTAATGCAAAGTCCCCTCATTGTGAAACAGTCAAAATATTGAATCTGTATAATGTGAATAACAAACAGCACCTGATGTGGGGAGACATATTTGCACTATCATCGCTAGGTTTTTACGTCGGTCTACAAGGTTAGGGTTATCAATTTGACTGACTTCTACTTTAATATGAATATCAGCTCATCAGACTTTTGGGGCCGATTTCCCACACACAGATTAAGGCTGGTCCTAGACTAAAAATCATGTCTCCATTGAAAGTGGTTCAGTCAAATTGATAACCCTAACCTTGTAGACTGACGTAAAAACCTAGTCCGCGAAATGCAATGAATCTTAAATGCATCCTATTAGATTCTCAACAGGTTAGGCTGTTCTTGACCTTTTGTCTTTATGATGACTATGATCACTTTAGTTGTGTGTACTATAGTTAGTCAGTCACTAGTTATGTGTGGTCATGGGGTGGTCGACAGGGTTATAAGACGGTCCTGATAATTATGGACGTCTCAGTTCAAAAAGTATTTTATTATCGATTATTATTATTGATTATTGAGGACCTGTTGGTCCTCATTTTACTTATTGTATATTGCAGCTTGATCAAAGTATAAACTGAACCGTTTATTATTATTTTTTAGGTATTTCTAAAGATTGAATGTCAACTATGTTTAAAAGCGTTTAGCAGATTGCTTTGAGTAAAACATTTATTGATGTATATTTTAAAAAGTACAGTATGTGATGTTTTTGAGGATAATATAATACACCCATGCTATCTCCAAAAACCAAACGGTACTCAAGGCCGGACTGTGCCATGTTTGAGACATTCCCTGTTGTTTATGCTCATTATCACGTTCCACATCAGCTTGGTGTTTCATTCAGGGCTGTCATTGAAAGTCTTCATGTTCCTATTCCCGTTCATTTGATCAATTACTTGATTTTACATTCCTGTTGCTCATGTTGAAAATAAGTTCTGGTCGATAAAAGTAAACTAAAGGGGTTTCCCATGAAACAATCTCAAATGTAAATGTAAATTGGTTTGTGGATGTTTCCAATGTGAATATGTTTGCAGAATGATTTTTATTTAAAGTTATTGCTTTTAAAAGTAATAAGATGATAAACTTCGATTTTATCTTATATTACCAGTGTTGTGTCGTTTTCTTAATCCCAGGAAGCTATCTTCACTGAATATCTCATTCATATTTAGTGAAGTTAGGGTCCACCTTTGAAAACCATTGCCTAGCAGCACTGTGAATGATAACATGAGTATTGTATTGGCTCTCAAATGGCTAGAGGAAGATAGATGTAAGGTGGAAAAGGCCTACTGTTGCTCAAGCTGTTCTTGCCATGATTCACAGTGTTAAAGGTCCTACCTACTAGGTTTTATATTGGACTTCTCTCAGCCCCCCTCCTCCAAAATCCAGAGGAACAGAATAATGACAGAACAGAGGAAGGAAAGGGGGGAACGACACATACCTCTTGCCATGTTAGTAATTTCTCTACCTTTTGTTATTTGTTTGCCCATTGAATGACTGAGATATGGACACATGCATACATGGTCAAGTGTTGCTCTATGTTTGACTGGGTTGAGGCTCTTCCATCGAGTGTTGAGTGTAACCGTTAGATTGGTCCCTTCAGTTGTTATTGTCAAGGACAGAAAGATGCGTCTTGAACTCATTTCATTTGTGTTCTAGTGACAAGTAGAGGGGAAAAGGAGGAGGGCCATGAGAGAATGTCGCCATAGTGGAGGAGGAGTTGAGTTGTAGACTTGGATTTGTGATATTTTATTAGTCTGTGAGGAGTTGCTTTAAAAGAATGCAAGACTGTTCCAACTGAAGAGGAGATCACGTCATTCACTCCCCAATGATAGTCCACCCTGAGAACAAACAGAACCAGAGAACGAGAGAGAAAAATGGGTGAGGAGTCCATTGACCCTCTGAGTCATCAGCCACTGGGCCTGTGAACAGACAGCCCACTGGAGAGATACTGGGTGTATCAAATCAAATTCTATTTGTCACATGCGCGAAATGCTTACTTACAAGCCAGCAACGCAGTAAAAAAAAAGTGTTAAAGTATTTACTAAATAAACTGAAGTAAACAATAAAGAAAAATGAAGAAAAATAACAAATAATTAAAGAGCAACAATAAAATATCAGTAAAGAGGCTATATACAGTGAGGGAAAAAAGTATTTGATCCCCTGCTGATTTTGTACGTTTGCCCACTGACAAAGACATGATCAGTCTATAATTTTAATGGTAGGTTCATTTGAACAGTGAGAGACAGAATAACAACAACAAAATCCAGAAAAACGCATGTCAAAAAAGATATGAATTGATTTGCATTTTAATTAGGGAAATAAGTATTTGACCCCTCTGCAAAACATGACTTAGTACTTGGTGGCAAAACCCTTGTTGGCAATCACAGAGGTCAGACGTTTCTTGTAGTTGGCCACCAGGTTTGCACACATCTCAGGAGGGATTTTGTTCCACTCCTCTTTGCAGATCTTCTCCAAGTCATTAAGGTTTCGAGGCTGACGTTTGGCAACTCGAACCTTCAGCTCCCTCCACAGATTTTCTATGGGATTAAGGTCTGGAGACTGGCTAGGCCACCCAGGACCTTAATGTGCTTCTTCTTGAGCCACTGCTTTGTTGCCTTGGCCGTGTGTTTTGGGTCATTGTCATGCTGGAATACCCATCCATGACCCATTTTCAATGCCCTGGCTGAGGGAAGGAGGTTCTCACCCAAGATTTGACGGTACATGACCCCGTCCATCGTCCCTTTGATGCGGTGAAGTTGTCCTGTCCCCTTAGCAGAAAAACACCCCCAAAACATAATGTTTCCACCTCCATGTTTGACGGTGGGGATGGAGTTCTTGGGGTCATAGGCAGCATTCCTCCTCCTCCAAACACATCGAGTTGAGTTGATGCCAAAGAGCTCGATTTTGGTCTCATCTGACCACAACACTTTCACCCAGTTCTCCTCTGAATCATTCAGATGTTCATTGGCAAACTTCAGACGGCCCTGTACATGTGCTTTCTTGAGCAGGGGGACCTTGCGGGCGCCTCAGGATTTCAGTCCTTCACGGCGTAGTGTGTTACCAATTGTCTTCTTGGTGACTATAGTCTCAGCTGCCTTGAGATCATTGACAAGATCCTCCTGTGTAGTTCTGGGCTGATTCCTCACCGTTCTCATGATCATTGCAACTCCACGAGGTGAGATCTTGCATGGAGCCCCAGGCCGAGGGAGATTGACAGTTCTTTTGTGTTTCTTCCATTTGCGAATAATCACACCAACTGTTGTCACCTTCTCACCAAGCTGCTTGGCGATGGTCTTGTAGCCCATTCCAGCCTTGTGTAGGTCTACAATCTTGTCCCTGACATCCTTGGAGAGCTCTTTGGTCTTGGCCATGGTGGAGAGTTTGGAATCTGATTGATTGATTGCTTCTGTGGACAGGTGTCTTTTATACAGGTAACAAACTGAGATTAGGAGCACTCCCTGTAAGAGTGTGCAAATAGTCTGGGTAGCCATTTCGTTAGCTGTTCAGGAGTCTTATGGCTTGGGGGTAGAAGCTGTTAAGAAGCCTTTTGGACTTAGACTTGGAGCTCCGGTACCGCTTGCCGTGCAGTAGCAGAGAGAACAGTCTATGACTAGGGTGGCTGGAGTCTTTGGCAATTTTTAGGGCCTTCCTCTGACACCGCCTGGTATAGAGGTCCTGGATGGCAGGAAGCTTGGCTCCAGTGATGTACTGGGCCGTACGCACTACCCTCTAGTGCCTTGCGGTTGGAGGCCGAGCAGTTGCCATACCAGGTGGTGATGAAACTAGTCAGGATGCTCTCAATGGTGCAGCTGGATCTGAGGACCCATGACAAATCTTTTCAGTCTCCTGAGGGGGAATAGGTGTTGTCGTGCCCTCTTCATGACTGTCTTGGTGTGTTTGGACACCAAGGAACTTGAAGCTCTCAACCTGCTCCACTACAGCCCTGTCGATGAGAATGGGGGCGTGCTCGGCCCTCCTTTTTCTGTAGTCCACGATCATCTTCTCTGTCTTGATCACGTTGAGGGAGAGGTTGTTATCCTGGCACCACACTGCCAGGTTTCTGACCTCCTCCCTATAGGCTGTCTCATTGCTGTCGGTGATCAGGCCTACCACTGTTGTGTCGTCGGCAAACTTAATGATGGTGTTGGAGTCGTGCTTGGCCATGCAGTCATGGGTGAACAGGGAGTACAGGAGGGGACTGAGCACGCACCCCTGAGGGGCCCCCGTGTTGAGGATCAGAGTGGCAGATGTGTTGTTACCTACCCTTACCACCTGGGGGCGGCTCGTCAGGAAGTCCAGGATCCAGTTGCAGAGGGAGGTGTTTAGTCCCAGGGTCCTTAGCTTAATGATGAGCTTTCAGGGCACTATGGTGTTGAACGCTGAGCTGTAGTCAATGAATAGCATTCTCACGTAGGTGTTCTTTTTGTCCAGGTGGGAAAGGGCAGTGTGGAGTGCAATAGAGATTGCATCATCTATGGATCTATTGGGACGGTATGCAAATTGGAGTGGGTCTAGGGTTTCTGGGATAATGGTGTTGATGTGAGCCATGACCAGCCTTTCATAGCACTTCATGGCTACAGACGTGAGTGATACGGTCGGTAGTCCTTTAGGCGGGTTACCTTGGTGTTCTTGGGCACAGGGACTATGGTAGTCTGCTTGAAACATGTTGGTATTACAGACTCTGTCAGGGACAGGTTGAAAATGTCAGTGAAGACACATGCCAGTTGGTCAGCACATGCTCGGGGTACACGTCCTGGTAATCCGTCTGGCCCTGCGGCCTTGTGAATGTTTACCTGTTTAAAGGTCTTACTCACATCAGCTACGGAGAGCATGATCACACAATCGAACAGCTGATGCTCTCATGCATGCTTCAGTGTTGCTTGCCTCGATGCGCGCATAGAAGTAATTTAGCTCGTCTGGTAGGCTCATGTCACTGGGCAGCGCGCGGCTGTGCTTCCCTTTGTAGTCCGTAATAGTTTGCAAGCCCTGCCACATCCGACGAGCATCGGAGCCGGTGTAGTAGGATTCAATCTTAGTCCTGTATTGACACTGCCTGTTTGATGGTTCGTCGGAGGGCATAGCAGGATTTCTTATAAGCGTCCAGGTTAGAGTCCCGCTCCTTGAGGCAGCTCTACCCTTTAGCTCAGTGCGGATGTTGCCTGTAATCCATGGCTTCTGGTTGGGGTATGTTCGTACGGTTACTGTGGGGACAACGTCATCGATGCACTTATTGATGAAGCCAATGACTGATGTGGTGACTGATGTGGTGTGTGTGTGTGTGTTGGGCTGGACTGGACAAAGAGGAATAGAGAAAGCAGAGTGGGAGAGCGAGACAGAGATCAGCAGTCATTCTGACCACAACAGCTTTTATCCAGGAGGTTCATCCACTACTTAAGAGTCAGTCACCATGTCTCCGGTAAGACTGCAGTGCTGGGCTAGGGAGGGACATGTAGTTATGATGACATGATCTCACCAAAGAGCTCACTGAAACTTGCCTCGAATGTTTCTGCCTAGTAAACCTACTGGAGAACTCTACATGGGAACTTTTATTTCACTTTCTTCAGTGTTCCATTTCTTCTGTCTTCTTCTCCAGCCTGGAGAGGGTGTTGAGGGACAGCTGAAATGTCCTGAGGTGAGGGAGGAGGATCACCTGAGAGCAAAGGGCTCCAAAACTGGGCTCCAAAAAAGAGCTGAAAGGAAAGACCATAGAAGTGATGGAGGAGTGTGGTGAACAATGTTGCTTTTATCGGCATGACAGATTTAGGGGGTCATGTCTAGGGGGCATTAGTGTGAAGTTAAAAACCTTCCACCTCTGTTTGACGTTTTTGTCGCTGACAGTTAAGATTGGAAATAGGTGTATACAGTGCATTCGGAAAGTATTCAGACCCCGTAACTTTTTCCACATTTTGTTACTTTACAGCCTTATTCTAACATTGATTAAATTGTTTTTTCCCTCATCAATCTACACACAATACCCCATAAGGACAAAGCAAAAACAGATTTTTAGAAATGTTTGCAAATGTATAAAATAAACCGGAAATATCACATTTACATAAGTATTCAGACCCTTTACTCAGTACTTTGTTGAAGCACCTTTGGCAGCGTTTACAGCCACAAGTCTTCTTGGGTATGACGCTACAAGCTTGGCACACCTGTATTTGGGGAGTTTCTCCCATTCTTCCCTGCAGATCCTCTCAAGCTCTGTCAGGTTGGATGGGGAGCGTCACTGCACAGCTATTTTCAGGTCTCTCCAGAGATGCTCGATCGGGTTCAAGTCCAGGCTTTGGCTGGAACACTCAAGGACATTCAGAGACTTGTCCCGAAGCCACTCCTGCGTTGTCTTGGCTGTGTGCTTATGGTCGTTGTCCTGTTGGAAGGTGAACCTTCGCCCCAGTCAGAGGTCCTGAGCACTCTGGAGCAGGTTTTCATCAAGGATCTCTCTGTACTTTGCTCCGTTCATCTTTCCCTCGATCCTGACTGGTCTCCCAGTCCCTGCCGCTGAAAAACATCCCCACAGCATGATGCTGCCACCACCATGCTTCACAATAGGGATGGTGCCAGGTTTCCTCCAGACGTGACGCTTGGCATTCAGGCCAAAGAGTTCAATCATGGTTTCATCAGACCAGAGAATCTTGTTTCTCATGGTCTGAGAGTCCTTTAGGTGCCTTTTGGCAAACTCCAAACGGGCTGTCATGTGCCTTTTACTGAGGAGAGGCTTCCGTCTGGCCGCTCTACCATAAAGGCCTGATTGGTGGAGTGCTGCAGAAATGGTTGTCCATCTGGACGGTTCTCCCATCTCCACAGAGGAACTCTGGAGCTCAGTCAGAGTGACCATCGGGTTCTTGGTCACCTCCCTGACCATTTGCTAAAATTTGTGAAAACCTATTTTCGCTTTGTCATTATGGTGTATTGTGTGTAGATTGATGAGGGAAAAAATGAATTTAATCAATTTTAGAATAAGGCTGTAAAGTCACAAAAAGTGTCTGAATACTTTCTGAATGCACTGTATGGAGAACAGTGTTATATAACAATAGGGAGTTAGTGTGAGTAGAGTTCCTTGCCATGATTACGTTTCCACTCCATATACAGCACAGTTGAGGATGGTCAAGACAAGAGGGAGACTCACTGAACTATCAAATACAGTGCTCCCTTCCCCTCTCCCTGCTGCATGAACTATAGATGTTTATGTTTATACACTCTTCGACTGGAGCTACTTGACTTCAGAGTGAGTGGGTGATGGATCTACAGTATGTTGTGTTCACAGAGCGTGCGGGTAAAGTCACCCTGTCTGTGTTCAGTGGAGCACGTTCAGGAGGAGAGACTGCCTTCAACAAGCCCCAGGCTCAACCAATCAGGAAGTAGCAGAGGCAGCAAAGACACTTCTTATACTCCACCCTGGCCTACATCGAAAACCACACTGGTGTGACTGAATGTGCCTTGTTCTGGTCAAGTATTTATTAACTTTTTTATTAAAAGCTTGAATCCTCATTCTGTAAGGAGTCTGATTGTCAAGAAAGGAGTTTAAGTGGGCATTAACTGGGTGTCAAGTTGAGTAGGCGGTATTGGTTCTTTATGAATATACACTGAACAAAAATATAAATGCAACATGCAACAATTTCAAAGATTTTACTGAGTTACAATTCATATCAGGAAATCAGTCAATTGAAATACATTCATTAGGCCCTAATCTATGGATTTTACGACTGGGAATAAAGATATGCATCTGTTGGTCACAGATACCTTAAAAAAACGGGTAGGGGCGTGGATCAGAAAACCTGCCAGTAGCTGGTGTGACCACCATTTGCCTCATACAGTGCAACACATTTCCTTCGCATAGAGTTAATCAGGCTGTTGATTGTGGCCTATGGAATGTTGACTCCTATTCAATGGCTGTGTGAAATTGCTGGATTTTGGTTGGAACTGGAACACGCTGTCGATCCAGAGCATCCCAAACATGCTCAATGGGTGATATGTCTTGTGTGTATGCAGGCCAAGAAGAACTGGGACATTTTCAGCTTCCAGGAATTGTGTACAGATCCTTGCGACATGGGCGCGTGCATTATTATGCTGAAACTTGAGGTGATGGCGGCAGATGAATGGCTTGACAATGGGCCTCAGGATCTCGTCACAGTATTTCTGTGCATTCAAACTGCTATCGATAAAATGCAATTGTGTTCGTTGTCCGTAGCTTATGCCTGCCCATACCATAACCCCACCGCCACCATGGAGCACTCTGTTCACAACGTTGACATCAGCAAACCGCTTGCCCACACAATGCCATACACGTTGTCTGCCATCTGCCCGGTACAGTTAAAACTGGGATTAATCCGTGAAGAGCACACTTCTCCAGCATGAAAGTGGCCATCGAAGGTGAGCATTTGCCCACTGAAGTCGGTTATGATGCCGAACTGCAGTCAGGTCAAGACCCTGGTCAGGACGATGAGCACGCAGATGAGCTTCCCTGAGACGGTTTCTGACAGTTAGTGCATTCTTCAGTTGTGCAAACCCACAGTTTCATCAGCTGTCCGGGTGACTGGTCTCGGACAATTCCGCAGGTGAAGAAGCCGGATGTGGAGGTCCTGGACTGGTGGGGTTACACATGGTCTGCGGTTGTGAAACCGGTTGGACGTAATGCCAAATTCTCTAAAATTACATTGGAGGCGGCTTATGGTAGAGAAATGAACATTCAATTATCTGGCAACAGCTCTGGTGAACATTGCTGCAGTCAGCATGCCAATTGCACGCTCCCTCAAAACTTGAGGCATCTGTGGCATTGCATTGTGTGACAAAACTGCACATTTTAGAGTGGCCTTTTATTGTCCCAGCACAAGGTGCACATGTGTAATGATCCGAGTTGTGGACTCGAGTCACATGACTTGGACTTGAGTCTGACTCAAATCACAAATTTTATGACTTGACTTGATAGAAAATAAAACAACCTGAGACTTGACTTGGAGCCTCAAGACTCGTGACAGGACTTTAACTTGAGACTGATGACTTGAAATTATATGTCCAGGTTTTGTAACGGTTTGTCATTCATTTTTTGGCACAGAGTCTAGGTTCATTACTCTACACGCAGCCAGAGACAGTAACCGCAGCATCGCCCTTGCAAAAAACCTGCAACAGATTTACTTGTGAAACGCACACTCGGCACTCTGATTGGACCAGCAAACTGTCAATCAACACAGATAATTTACTTATGAAACTTGCATTTGGAATTTCTTTATCAAATTAATTATTACTGTGGCGACGACGCACAATTGCGCTCTCCAAACTCCCGCCAGTGGAGGGTGTTTTCTTTCTCTTGTTGAAACGTTTGCTGTTGCTTTCACACGTTTAAATGCATAGGCCTTATGTGGTAAATCTATATTCCATCTAATCCTAAAATAATTTCTAGCGTTTCATCATTACATCCCCGTATGGTTTATTGCAACATGTAGAAATGTTTGTTCCATGTTTGATAGGCCTACATAGACATTTCTGTTTCATGTTTGATAAGCCTAGAGATACATTGGCGCGATGTTTATAGCGCGCAATGTTCTAAATTGGCGCGATGTTTATAGCGCACATGAACGTTCGTAAGAAGTTCTGTTTATTTAATGTATGGTTTCCTTTGTCCATATTTCCGGGTAATGACACAGTTCCGTGTGTCTGTGTCCTATGTCACTGTCATTTTTGTTGTGCGTAATAGGCGAGCGCGCGCCTCAGTGCGCATAGAAATAGGCTACTTGACCTGCGCTCCACGCTTTGGAGTCAGAACGTTGAATTAGAGAAAATGATTGTTCCATTTAATATCATTAATAATCATGAAGTTTGATTAAGACGAAGGTACCAATGTAACAATGGATGTGGAAATTGCCTTTTATATTGTAGAACCAGTTTATTGGTTATAATTGCTAATTGGGTAATTGTATGGTTATGTGGATCCTGTATTATTTGAGACTATTTGAGCTCCTGTTTGACAGATTCGATTTGGTTTCTCAAGGGGAGGCTGTGCATTCTTGCCCTCTACCTGTGTCCGTTCAGATAGGATATGTTAACCCTGATACAGAGGCTATTTATTTTGGGCTATTGCCCGTGTATATTTAGCATGATAAGACCTGTAAATAAATCTACATGTCAACCTACCTTGCCTTCTGCTGATGTCATGCCCTATTTTACAATTACATGGGCTAATCAAAATGTGTTGTAGACAAAATAATGAAAGAGCTGCCTGTAGCCTCAATAAATAGACAAAGATTTGTAGTTAAACAAGTCGTTGCATGTATATCTATATTTTTTACTTGACTGAGATTTGACTTGCCCTTAGAATGCATGACTTAAACTTGAATCTTGACCTGTTCTACTTGGGACTCGACTTGAGACTCAGACCTTGTGACTTGAAACTTGCTGGTGACAAGAATAATTGTAACTTGGTCCCACCGCTGGTAATGATCATGCTGTTTAATCAGCTTCTTGATTTGACACACCTGTCAGGTGTATGGATTATTTAGCAAAGGAGAAATGGTCACTAACAGGGAAGTAAACACATTTGTGCACACAGTTTGAGAGCTAAGCTTTTTGTGCATATGGAACATTTCTGGGATATTTTATTTCAGGTCATGAAACCAACACTTTACATGTTGTGTTTATATTTTTGTTCAGTGTATTTGAGTGTTAAGCTATTCACTGTGTTAATTTAGAAGAGGATGTTCATCATTGTGCTATGTAAGAAGCATCTCTGTCATTCCCTGTCCTTACAGTATCAGTTAGCTCTAGCTAGTGCAGTCGAGTTAATCTAGCAGTGTCTATTCTGTGTATCTGATAGAATAAGTCTGCGAGCAACAATGACAAACAAATCAAATTTTCCATGTTTTCCTTTTTATTGAAAAAAATTAATTTGATTAACAAGCAAATAACCTTTAAAAAAAGGTATTTATCAGAATAGTACAAACCACTACAGTTGATGGGGCAGCTTGAGGGGGTTGTTGAACAAGAGAAAGGATGAAATAAGGCATAAAAGAAAGAAGAGAGGGATGAATTTTACATGGAGAACTGGGAGAGAAAAAGACTGCCAGGGCAATGACTTTCCAAACATGAGATGCTTAACTCTGTGGTAGAAACTGTGGATGGAGGGATGTAGAGAAGGGTAGAGGAACTTTAGAAGGGGTGTTAGTTCTTTATTTCATGAACTTGTGCTGCTGGTCCTGGAGGATCTTAGCGGAAGACTTGGCATCATAGAAGAGCTCATTGATCTCCTCCACCTGCTCCCGCTCTACTCCCTCCTTCCCCTGGACTCTGCCTAACAGACTGGCTGGGGTCAGCAGCTGCGCCGCATACCTGACAGAGGAGAGGGGTAGGTGAGTCAATACACACACACACACTAGAGACAAGTGGAGTGTGTGTGCACACATGCAGAGTAACAGATTGGTGAGTGTTACCTGAGGGTGGTCTTGGTTCCGATCTCTCCCAGGTGACTGAGGGCCTCCTCACTGATGTTGATCCCCTCAGTCTGAGCACGGATTTTAATGATCTACAGTGACCACACAAACGCTGTCAGCATCACACCAGTGACCACACACTTCATATATAAACATACCGTCTCTTAAACACACACTTCATATTTTATATATAGGAATGCAATCTCAGACACGATGAGAGGCGCACACACACCTGCTTCATCTCCTGTGGTGTGTAGAGCATGGTGCGGATGATCATGACTCTGTCCAGCAGGTCCAGAGGAATGCCATGGGGAGAGCTGATGTCCTCTGTCCCCCTGAAAAACCAACCACACAGAAGGGTTAGTAAACAGAGCAAAGTTGGCTTCCAAAACAGACTGTCACAGTTACTCACATTCAAACTGAGTTGCAATCACATGCATGCACATTAGCACACACACCCACCCACCTGATGAGGCAGTTGCCCCTGTTGGAAGCAAACACTACGATGGGTGCGATGGTGCTCTCCAGGGCTCGGTGCAGATAGGTGAAACACTCAATGTCCAGCATGTGCACCTCGTCCACAAACAGCACCCCGGGGACCAGCTCAGCCACACCCTGGTCAATGTAACGGTTTACCACCTTGTTGATCTCAGCTCGCAGCTTGTCTAATGGACAGCAGGAAGAGCCAATGAAGAGCCAGGGGTCAGGCAAGGGAGCCAATCAAAAGGCAAGGACAGAACAGAAAGGATGGGTTTCTTTTGAGTGATGTTTATTGGGGGGAGGTTGGGGTTTTGAAAGTACAAGCTGCTATTACTACAAGGATATAAGTACGGTTGTGGGTTTAAAAAAGTTAAGCTTAGTGGTTGAGGGCTTACCTGTGATCTCGGTCTTCTTGGGCTTCATCAGTTGTCCCATCATAGACAGGATATCTTGACCTCCCTGAGAGGAGAGCAACCACACTTTATTCCTTAAGAGTAAGTCGGGGGGGGGGGGGGGGGGGGTCATACCAACGATCATTTAGATTACTGCAGGGCGCAGACATAGACTCAAGTGTTTTTGTTTGTGCACTATTATTTTTAGTGCAATAGTTATTTTCCCATAGTGTATATCTGCAGTGCAGTCTTATTCACTTTAACCAGGGTCTAGGGGACACTGTGTGTACCTGTGGTCTAGCGTTGGCAATATCCAGGTCGTGTAGCGTGACGTCTTGGATGATCTCTTTCTTCTTGTGGACGTCCCCCTTGGGCAGCGGCACGTACTCCTCAGCCTCCAGGTCAAACTCTGTGGCAAATGTGTCACACCGACCTTGTCTCTGCACACGCCACACAGACGGAATGGTTAAACACAGAACACAAGCATACTGAACAAAAATATAAACGCAACATGTAAAGTGTTAGTCCCATGTTTCATGAGCTGAAATAAAAAGATCACAGAAATGTTTCATATGCACAAAAAGCTTATTGCTCTCAAATGTTGTCCACAAATTTGTTTATATCCCTGTTAGTGAGCATTTCTCCTTTGCCAAGATAATCCATCCACCAAGATAATGATAAACTCTATGTGAAGGAAATGTGTTGCACTGCATGAGGCAAATGGTTGTAACACCTAGGGCTGTGGTGGTCATGATATTGTCACAGGTGATTGTCAAGCAAATAACTGCTGGTCTCACGGTAATTCACCGTTAATTAGCATCTCCAGATGCAGATCTTTGGAACATCTACATTTTAAAAAGTCTAATAAATCCATGTAATATAGCCTACACCATCACAATAAATCCATAATTTATTTTAGACAGGTCTAAAGAAACATGATATGAAGAAAATGTAGTCTGTTTCAGAAGAACAGAATAGCATACTCTGAGTTGTCCTTATGTTAGGCCCTGATATGGCTATGCCATATGGCTGTGGGCTACAGTAGTTCATTTAGCAGACAAGATTTGCTTAGAATTCCGTGGCTTTATTTTATAATACGAAGAATACAATTGAACATAGCTTAATAAAATATAAAGGATATTTTCTCCAAACAATTTCAAAGGAAGTGTGCACATGCGGCTATTCTGTGTTGAGCGGTTAACAAAGAAACTGGTCCTCCTATATGCTTAATTTAGAGTTATTTATGCAACTTTTGTTGTGATACAAACGTTGGGCTATATGTTTTGATGTTTAATACATTCTAAGGCTGCATGATGGGACTCTAATGATGATTTGAGAAATGTCGCAAGTTGCACATACTTCATCAGTCTCTCATTCACAATTTGACAAGCACTTGATATTCTCACCAGGCCTCAAATGTCCCGGCGGCATCCACCTTGTGTGACCATAATGCCCCCTAAAAAATCCATGCCTTTTGCGGCCAAAATGGCCATTGTGCCCTTGGGCTGAATATAATAGGCTAATTATAATTCCCTTCTCCTGGCTGCCGTGCTCCAAAGCACCCCTCACTCACATGGCTCTCTCAGATGTAACCAATGCCTGTCACGTGATCGGGTCCTTCTCACAGGCATTTCAGCTAAGTAGGCTTCAAGTGAATAAAGAGTGACACATCAGGGACGCAACTGCACAAGTCCCTCTTATCGAATTCTGAGGCGCATATTGAAAATGTTAGAACTGTCCACATTTAGCCTACTTTTCATCAGCCAACAAGATGAGTAGGCCTAACGAACAGCAAAAGCACTAGCCTATGTCAATCTAGTATCCGCCATAGTACAAAAGTTGACCTATTCTATTGGTCAACTTGTCCTTCTGTGCAAGGAATCAATATTCCAAACATACTCTGGGACAGTTGTGGGATGCGATAGAGCCCAAATTAATACCACTTTTTAAAGCAATGAGGCTGATCGTTTAGCTTAAAATGTTGATAAACTATTAGGCAATTTTTTCACATAAGTGCAGCAATGCGCACACGGCAGTAGGCTATAAGCGCGAATGTTCCAAAATCCAATCAATTAGCGGGAAAACACTGTTCTTGAAAGTGACGGCAAATGCGATTATGCATGTAATGCTTTATTATAAAGGTGCATTTTTATAGTGAAAATGTTAACTTTAACTTGAAACTCACACGCAGCCTATGTATGCCAGTTAGGCTCTAAACCGGTTATAAAGCAGATGAATGTGCTTAATTTTAAGAAGTTATTTGGCCACTTTAGTTGTGATACAAACCTTATCAAAACATATAGGCCTATGGGCTTGGCTACATTAGGTGTGCGACTATGATTTGAGAAAGTAGCAACAAAAAAAAAGTATGAGCTGTTTCTTGCCTTAATGCACAAGCTGGGCATCATTCACAAGTGATAGGCTAATATTGTCACCCATCAGACTATTCTTCATTTAATGTTGTCTTTACATATACTAAATAATATATGTGTGATATTAGTTTTGATTTAGAATGGACCATTATCATGCACCAGTCTCAGAACAGGGGCATGGGAAAATAAATACATAAACTTAAATAGCAAATGGTGGACGCTTTTCCCGTGATTAATTTTCATGCCAGCCAGGTAGGCTATGCTCCTGTTGTAAAGCAAAGCGCTTAATATTAGGAAAGTTGATCAATAAATAGTAGGCCTAGCCTATAGAAAGCTGATGGAATCCTCCTCTTTTTAATAGAGGCCATCAAAACTGTTCTCACGCAATGGCATAGCCTATGGAAATGTTGCGCAACATGAGCACTCATTAAGTGTTTGATTAGATTTTCGATTACATTTGCATTGATGGGAGTGTTTAGAGGGACAATAGCAGCATCAGATCTTGGAGAAGCCTAATTACCGTGACTAAACGGTCACATGGAATTTGACTGCGTTCATGACTCGTGACCACCGGTGTGACGGTAATACGGGACCAGCCCTAGTCACACCAGATACTCACTGGTTTTCTGATCCACGCCCTACTTTTTTGTAAGGTATCTGTATTCCCAGTCATGCGAAATCCATAGATTAGGGCCCAATGAATGTATTTCAATTGACTGATTTCCTTTTATGACCTGAACCTGAAATTGTTGCATGTTGCATTTATATTTTTGTTCAGTGTACTAACCCAATCCCATCAGAGGAGGTCTGGTGGCTGAAACTAGGCCAATCACTTCATAGGGGAATAAAAAGAAGGGAGGAGAGGGAAAGCAGGGGAATGATTGGACTCCATGCCAACTTGAGGAGGGCATGAAAGAGGCGGGGGGATGAAAGAGTAAGAGTCAGGGAGGGTCCTGCAAGGGCTGTCAACAGCAACAAATGTAAGGACCACCCCTCCCCCCGGGCCCACCTGCACCCTCAGCCCACCTGCACCAATTAAAGAAGCCGTCAACACACGTGTCAACACAGGCCACGAGGCCCGTCCGCCAGAACAGAGGGAGCGAAGGAGAGATGGAGAGATAGGGGGAATAAAACCCGGGCCGATGAAGGGCTGGAGGAATGAGAGGGGTCCATTCCAGCGTACAGTATAGAGATGAAACAGAGCCGGCATGGAGGACTGACGGAGATGAAACAGAGCCGGCATGGACTGGGGCAGGAGGGCACAGCAAAGCGCACTGTGTTGTTTTAGTGCATTCTTAGTTTGTGTGCTTGTTTGTAAGTTTTTGTAGTATGTCAATTACTTTAATTTTGAATTGTTTGAGCCACTGTAAATGTGTAATTTGTGTATGGGAGCCTTTTCAAGGTGAGTCTTTTCAAGGTGAGTGTTTGTATAGAAGTGTATTAAATAGGTGGAAGTGTATTGATACCTTGACGGCTCCACTGTTTGATTCAATGTAGATGACATCTCCCGCCTCCACACGCTCCTTCTGCAGGCTCTCATAAATACTGGGATCCAGCTACACACAAACACAGAGACACAGACCGTAAGATACAACAGTGTTTTTACAGAGCGCTTTGTGCCCCCTTCATGAGTAGAATGAAGTTGTCCCTAGACACTGATCTAGGGCCAGTTTTGTGTCCCCCACCCTCTATTTTACATTACATTCCCCTAACTGTTATAGCTGCGATTTCGAGAGGCTAACCTAATCCTAGATCTGTGTCTAAGGCCAACTTCTACATGGACTGGTCTAGTCTCCGACTCGTGCCTGACCTTGAGCTGCTTGGTGCCCTTGCCTGTCTTCAGTCCAATGATGACGTGGCTGATGGTCTTCCCGTAACCACCCATGGGGTTCTCCGTCTCACAGGGGGTCAGCTCTGTAACCTCCCCCTCATACACCTCCTTGGTCTCCTTAATACGCAACCCTGGAGGAGGGAGGACAGGGTCAGGGTCACACACTGAATGAAGACTCTGTAAAACCTTTATTCTCTTGAATCAATAAAACCACCACATCCTTTGGTCTACCTGGCAGACCATTTATTGGAGACTGTGTGAGAGTGAGTGTGTGTACAGTGCATGGTCCTCTCTCTGTGTAATGTGATCACACTGTAGCCCTTGTTCCTTCTGCATACAGTCTCTTGGTGTGTGAGTGGCGCACAGGTGGCTGGGCTATAGGAGGGGGGGGCACACTTCTGCGGGAGAGGCCGTTTTTCAGATTGCTCATCAGGGGGGTGTCGACATGCTCAGAATGTACCCTGCCCTTTCCCTCCATCGTAACGCTTGTGTTCCGTCCTAAGGGAGGGGTGAGGGTGCTGACCACCACCCCTCTCAACCCAAGCTCCATTCCCTTCTCTATGACAGGGAATTATTATTATTATTATTATTTGGGGGTGGTGCTTATATTTGTCCTGTTACACACAAGTGTGTAATGGAAATGTGGGAGTGGGGTCACGGCCATCAAGTGAAGTGCCTTGCTCAAGGGCACAGCAACATATTTTTCACCTTGTCGGCTTCGGTATTCGAACCAGCGACCTCTCGGTTACCGGCCCAATGCTCTAACCGCGAGGCTACCTACCATAATGTCAACACTTGAACAAACCCCTTCCGAGCCTTTTCCCCAGTGTCAACAGCCACACTGATCCCCTACCCTAGTCAGCCCAGTAGGAGGGGTGTGGAGGAGAACCCCTGGCTCTGGAGTCTATTCTGATGGTGGTGTAGCTGGTGAATGAAGGGTGCAGCTTTATCTGGTCTCCAATTGACCCAGGTGTGTGTGTGTGTAATCCATTCCCAGTGGCCCGTGTTTGTGTGTGGCCCCTCACCTATGGCCCTCCTGAAGTTCTCCATCAGCACCTCTGTTTTCTTTATCTCAGAAGAGTAGACCTCACTACCCACCATGGGGCAGAATGGCACCTTGTTGCCCAGCTCCTGTGCCATAGCCAAAGCCAGGGCAGTCTACAAGGGGGGAGAGAGATTGTGCAAAGTAGGGTTGGTTAAAGTCTCAAGTCTTGTATTCTTTCTATTACTGTGGAGGACAAAGGTATAACCATTAGTCCAAAAGTATGTTCTGCAACAAAAACGAGTTTCTATTGGACAAATTTAGGTAGGTCCCTCCCCGTTTCGTTCGCTTCGGTTGGTTCCTAGTGAATACACCCCTGGAGACACAGTAAGCATATCAGACATTTCACAATTACTTTGGGGTATCATTGAAGTACTGCAGTAACATTTTGTCTACCTTTCCTGTACCGGGAGGTCCAGCCAGTAAAACTGCCCTTCCTGACATCTTCTTTGAGCGGATCAGTTCCACAATAATACCACAAGCCTGTTGACAGAAAAAAAGGTAAAGAACAACATAAAATATTGAAAATAAGAAATAGAATAAAGAACAATGACCTGCAAAGTCACGTGATATCGGAAATACGGTGGCTAAATAACTAAAAGTAGCCAACTTCAAGACTTACGTTTTCACGTAACTAGCTAGTTAGGCTAACTTACCTCTCTTGCGGTCTCCTGCCCCACAAGACCTGACGCATTTTGCTTTGCATTCCCGGCCTCGTCTAGCCCGAGTCCTTTCACATGGCTGTGAGACGCGACACGCTGGGTTTTCGTGGTGCTTTTCACTTCCTCGATTTTCATGGCTGTGTTGTTTATTCAAGTCCTATAAGTAACCAATAATGCCCCCTTACTTGTTATTTATTCAATGTTTTAATCTGTTATAATCGGTGAGTTAACTCCAAACACACACAGAGCCGGTCTGTTTCCACGGGTGCATGTGGGTTACCAAGGAAGTTGAAGGAAGTACAACCGTAAAGGTGTTTTTCTTTTTTGCTCTGGAGGTACACTATTGGACAATTATGCTCTTTTGTTATAAAGCGATTGGATAGAAGCACTGTCACTCTCACTCATAAAAAAAACACCACGCCTCTCTTTGGCTTTTATTTCCGCTTGTGTTTAAGTCACTTTGACGTTACGGAAAATGGTACACACTTTGACATTGGTTCCGGCCAAAGTGCATTCCATCGCTTATCGAAAAATGTGCTTAACAATATTATTTGTGTAGAGCTCTAGACGGATATTTCTTCACATCTCACATTGATTTTGTAGCCTATGCTTGCGAGGGGGACTAAAACGTTACTTCAACCGGCATATTTTCCAGAGGACTGTTTTTATTGATACACAATTGACAGAAAAGTTTCGTGTAATTCGACAGCTAACGTTAGTGTTTTGCTAACGTCAACTATATTTCATAACAAATATGAATGAATTATAAGGTTAGGAGTTTAATGAATGACGGTTAGTTTAACGTACAAGTAGTCAATTGTGTTAAGTGTAATTACGGAAAGTAAACTAGAGTTCAAGGTCCAGCCAGCCACGCTAGGTGCTGAGACTGGTTGCGACAGGAGCAGATAGCTAGTTAGTCAAAGCTACCAGTCATGGCAGACTCGAGCAACAACCACCCGAAGACCCTCAATTTTAACGTGGGGGTACTTGGGCATGTCGACAGCGGGAAGACGTCGCTTGCCAGGGCTCTCAGCAGCACAGCGTCCACGGCTGCCTTTGACAAGAACCCGCAGTCCCGAGAGAGAGGCATCACCCTGGATCTAGGCTTCTCCTCCTTCACCGTGGACCTCCCCGAGCAGCTGCGGGCGGTGTCCGGGGGCCGCGGCTACGACAACCTGCAGTTCACGCTGGTGGACTGTCCTGGACACGCGTCCCTCATTCGCACCATCATTGGGGGTAAGAGAAGCGAATGAGGATAATCTCGTGTTACTGTTTTAACTGCAAAAATAAATCGATGCCCTAACAACAGTGGCAGGACAGCAAATGCTCAGGTGTTGACACTTGTTTAACAGTGGAGATCCCATCACTCACACAATGGCGGCAAGATTTACACCACTCCAGCCGACGCTTGGCATTGCGCATGGTGATTTAAGGCTTGTGTGGCTGGTCGGCAATGGAAACCATTTCACGAAGCTCCCGACGAACAGTTATTGTGCTGACGTTACTTCAAGAGTCAGTTTGGATCTCGGTAGTGAGTGTTCAACCGAGGACAGACAATTTTTACGTGATTCAGTACTCGGTGGTCCTCTTCTGTGAGCTTGTGTTTTTTAAATAATTTTTTTATTTAAGCAGGTAAACCAGTTGAGAACAAGTTCTCATTTACAACTGCGACCTGGCCAAGATGAAGCAAAGCAGTGTGATAAAAACAACAACACAGAGTTACATATTGGGTAAACAAAACAAAGTAAAAAATACAACAGAAAATATATATACAGTATGTGCAAATGTAGCAAGTTATGGAGGTAAGGCAATAAATAGGCCATAGTGCAAAATAATTACAATTTAGTATTTACACTGGAATGATAGATGTGCAAGAGATGATGTGCAAATAGAGATACTGGGTTGCAAATGAGCAAAATAAATAACAATATGGGGATGAGGTAGTTGGGTGGGCTAATTTCAGATGGGCTGTGCACAGGTGCAGTGATCGGTAAGGTGCTCTGACAACTGATGCTTAAAGTTAGTGAGGGAGATAAGTCTCCAGCTTCAGAGATTTTTGCAGTTCGTTCCAGTCATTGGCCGCAGAGAACTGGAAGGAATGGCGGCCAAAGGAGGTGTTGGCTTTGGGGATGACCAGTGAGATATACCTGCTGGAGCGCATACTACGGGTGGGTGTTGCTATGGGGACCAATGAGCTAAGATAAGGCGGGGATTTGCCTAGCAGTGATTTATAGATGACCTGGAGCCAGTGGGTTTGGCGACGAATATGTAGTGAGGACCAGCCAACAAGAGCATACAGGTCACAGTGGTGGGTAGTATATGGGGCTTTGGTGACCAAACGGATGGCACTGTGATAGACTACATTCAATTTGCTGAGTAGAGTGTTGGAGGCTATTTTGTAAATGACATCGCCGAAGTCAAGGATCGTTAGGATAGTCAGTTTTACGAGGGCATGTTTGGCAGCATGAGTGAAGGAGGCTTTGTTGTGAAATAGGAAGCCGATTCTAGATTTAACTTTGGATTGGAGATGCTTAATGTGAGTCTGGAAGGAGAGTTTACAGTCTAACCAGACACCTAGGTATTTGTAGTTGTCCACATACTCTAGGTCAGACCCGCCGAGAGTAGTGATTCTAGTCGGGTGCCAGCAGCGTTCGATTGAAGAGCATGCATTTAGTTTTACTAGTGTTTAAGAGCAGTTGGAGGCTACGGAAGGAGTGTTGTATGGCATTGAAACTCGTTTGGAGGTTTGTTAACACAGTGTCCAATGAAGGGCCAGATGTATACAAAATGGTGTCGTCTGCGTAGAGGTGGATCTGAGAGTCACCAGCAGCAAGAGCGACATCATTGATATACACAGAGAAAAGAGTCGGCCCGAGAATTGAACCCTGTGGCACCCCCATAGACTGCTATAGGTCCAGACAACAGGCCCTCCGATTTGACACATTGAACTCTATCTGAGAAGTAGTTGGGGAACCAGGCGAGGCAGTCATTTGAGAAACCAAGGCTATTTAATCTTCCAATAAGAATGTGGTGGTTGACAGTCGAAAGCCTTGGCCAGGTCGATGAAGACGGCTGCACAGTACTGTCTATTATCGATCGCAGTTATAATATCGTTTAGGACCTTGAGCGTGGCTGAGGTGCACCCATGACCAGCTCGGAAACCGGATTGCATAGCGGAGAAGGTACGGTGGGATTTGAAATGGTCGGTGATCTGTTTGTTAACTTGGCTTTCAAATACTTTCGAAAGGCAGGGCAGGGGCAAGTTGCAGCGGAGGGTGCAGAGCTGGTGGCCGGGGTAGTGGTAGCCAGGTGGAAAGCATGGCCAGCCGTAGCAAAATGCTTGTTGAAATTCTCGATTATTGTAGGTTTATCGGTGGTGATAGTGGTTCCTAGCCTCAGTGCAGTGGCAGCTGGGAGGAGGTGCTCTTATTCTCCATGTACTTTACAGTGTCCCAAAACTTTTTGGAGTTAGTGCTACAGGATGCACATTTCTGTTTGAAAAAGCTAGCCTTTGCTTTCCTAACTGCTTGTGTATATTGGTTCCTAACTTCCCTGAAAAGTTGCATATCGTGGGGGCTATTCGATGCTAATGCAGTATGCCACTGGATGTTTTTGTGCTGGTCAAGGGCAGTCAAGTCTGAGGAGAACCAGGGGCTATATCTGTTCTTAGTTCTGCATTTTTTGAATGGGGCATGCTTATTTAAGATTGAGAGGAAAGCACTTTTAAAGAACAACCAGGCATCCTCTACTGACAGAATGAGATCGATATCCATCCGGGATACCTGGGCCAGGTCAATTAGGAAGGCTTGCTCGCTAAAGTGTTTTAGGGAGCGTTTGACAGTGATGAGGGGTGGTCGTTTGACCGCGGACCTGTTACGGACGCAGGCAATAAGGCAGTGATCGCTCAGATCCTGGTTGAAGACAACGGAGGTGTATTTAGAAGGTCAGGATGATATCTATGAGGGTGCCCATGTTTACAGATTTAGGGTTGTACCTGGTAGGTTCCTTGATAATTTGTGAGATTTAGGGCATCTAGTTTGGACTGTAGGATGGCCGTGGTGTTAAGCATATCCCAGTTTAGGTCACCAAGCAGTACGAACTCTGAGGATAGATGGGGGGCAATCAATTCACATATGGTGTCCAGGGCACAGCTGGGGGCTGAGGGGTGTCTGTAGCAAGCGGCAACAGTGAGAGACTTATTTCTGGAAAGGTGGATTTTTAGAAGTAGGAGCTCAAACTGTTTGGGCACAGACCTGGATAGTATGATAGAGCTCTGCAGGCTATCTCTACAGTAGATTGCAACTCCACCCCCTTTGGCAGTTCTATCTAGGCGGAAAATGTTGTAGTTGGGGATGGACATTTCTGAATTTTTGGTGGCCTTCCTAAGCCAGGATTCAGACACTGCTAGAACATCAGGGTTGGCGGAGTGTGCTAACGCAGTGAATAACTCAAACTTAGGGAGGAGGCTTCTGATGTTAACGTGCAAGAAGCCAAGGCTTTTACGGTTACAGAAGTCAACAAATGATAGCGCCTGGGGAGTAGGAGTGATACTGGGGGCTGCAGGGGTTAACCTCTACATCACCAGAGGAACAGAGGAGGACTAGAATAAGGAAATGGCTAAAGGCTTTAAGAACTGGTCTTCTAGTGCGTTGGGTACAGAGAATTAAAGGGGCAGATTTCCGGGCGTTGTAGAATAGATTCAGTGCATTATGTACAGACAAGGATATGGAAGGATATGAGTACAGTGGAGGTAAACCTAAGCATTGGGTAACAATGAAAGAGATGGCATCACTGGAGGCACCGATTGAGCCGGTCTCCGCGTGTATGGGGGGTGGAACGAAGGAGCTATTTGAGGCAGTTTGAGAGGGACTTGGGGCTCTACAGTGAAATGGTATAATAAGAGCCAACTGGAACAGCAATAGGCAAGGCATATTGACATGGGAGAGAGGCATAAAGCAATCACAGGTGTTATTCAAGAGAGCTAAGACAACAACTGGCGATGAAAGTTTGGGCTGAGGCTAAACAGATAAACAGGACAGGGTACTGTGTAAAAGGAACAGTCCAGCAGGCATCAGCTGTGCAGCTGAGTGATCATAAGGTCCAGTGAACAGCAATATGTGAGTCCGAGAGCAGTTCAAATTGGTGCTACAGCACAGGCGAGCAGGAAGCACGGCTGTTGAATTGCGTGTGCTAGCGGGCCGGGGCTAGCAGATGGATCTTCGCAACGGGAAGCCTGTTGAAACCACAGACGATTACGTTGGCAGACCAGTCGTGATGGATCGGCGGGGCTCCGTGTCAACACTAGGAAGTCCCGTCCGGTTGACAGAGAGGTAGATAGCCGGGAGATGGGCCTGACTCGAGGCTAGCTCAAGGCTGATTAGCCAACAATCCATTCGGTTGCAGCTAGCTAGTTGCGATGATCCGGTGTTAAAGGTCCAGTGATTCAGTGATTCCGGCAGAAAATCCGGTATGTTCTGGGTCAATAACGCGCTGTGCAGACAGTGCAGACTGGCCGATAATAGTCCAGGCTAGAGCTGGCTGGTAGGTAGTGCAGGCCACGGACAATGGTGAAAAACCACTAACGGTGGCTAATAGCAAGTAGCTAGTTAGCTGGCTACTCCCGTCCAGTAGACCGAGAGGTAGATAGCCGGGATATGTGCCTGGCTTGAGGCTAGCTCAAGGCTAACTGGTGCTTGCTTCGGGGGCAGTGGTGATTTAGCCAACAGCATCATCCATTCGGTTGCGGCTAGCTAGTTGCGATCCGGTGTTAAGGTCCAAAGATTCAGTTATTCCGGCAGAAAATCTGATGTTCTGGGTGAAACCGCTAACGGTGGCTAATAGCAAGTAGCTAGTTAGCTGGCTAGCTAGTTTCAACTGGAGATTCTGGATAAAAGGTAAGTAAATAATAGAATCCGTTCCATATTGAGTGAGGCGGTTTGCAGGAAAGTATATTTAGTAGAAGGATGAAAAGTGTCTGATATATATATATATACACGAAAAAAACAAAAAACAGGCTATTTACACGGACACACTACAGAGTACACGACCGCACTGCTACCCCATCTTGGCCTACCACTGAGCCGTTGTTGCTCCTAGATGTTTCCACTTAACAGTAACAATTCTTACAATTGACAGGGGCAGCTCTAGCAGGGCAGAAGTTTAACGCAATGACTTGTTGGAAAAGTGGCATCCTATGGCGGTGCCACGTTGAAAGTCACTGAGCTCTTCAGTAAGGCTATTCTACTGCCAATGTTTGTCTATGGAGATTGCATGGCAGTGTGCTCGATTTTATACACCTGTCAGCAACGGGTGTGGCTGAAATAGTCGAATCCACTAATTTGAAGGGGTGTCCACATACTTTTATTTATATATAAACATGAAGAATAAATACACAATTAGTAGCGATAACTTGGCTATATACACAGGGTACTGAGTCGATATGCAGGGGTACGAGGTAATTGAGGTAGATGCAGTGCATTCGGAAAGTATTCAGACCCCTTGACTTTTTCCACATTTTGTTACGTTACAGCCTTATTCTAAAATGGATTAAATTGTTTTTTCCCCCGCGTCAATCTACACACAATAACCCATAATCACAAAGCGAAAACAGGTTTTTCGATTTTTTTGCAAATGTATTAAAAATAAAAAAACAGCAATACCGTATTTCAATATGCATTCAGACCCTTTGCTATGAGACTAAAAATTGAGCTCAGGTGCATCCTGTTTCCATTGATCATCCTTGAGATGTTTCTACAACTTGATTGGAGTTCACCTGTGGTAAATTCAATTGATTGGACATTATTTGGAAAGGCACACACCTGTCTATGTAAGGTCTCACAGTTGACAGTGCATGTCAGAGCAAAAAGCAAGCCATGAGGTCGAAGGAATTGTCCGTAGAGCTCCGAGACAGGATTGTGTCTAGCCACAGATCTGCGGAAGGGTACCAAAAATATGCAGCATTGAAGGTCCCCAAGAACACAGTGGCCTCCATCATTCTTAAATGGAAGAAGTTTGGAACCACCAAGACTCTTCCTAGAGCTGGCCGCCCGGCCAAACTGAGCAATCGGTGGAGAAGGGCCTTGGTCAGGGAGGTGACCAAGAACCTGATGGTCACTCTGACTGAGCTCCAGAGTTCCTCTGTGGAGATGGGAGAACCTTCCAGAAGGACAACCATCTCTGCAGCACTCCACCAATCAGGCCTTTATGGTAGAGTTGCCAGACGGAGGCCTCTCCTCAGGAAAAGGCACATGACAGCCCGCTTGGAGTTTGCCTAAAGGCACCTAAAGGACTCTCAGACCATGAGAAACAAGATCCTCTGGTCTGATGAAACCAAGATTGAACTCTTTGGCCTGAATGCCAAGCATCACGTCTGGAGGAAACCTGGCACCATCCCTACGGTGAACCATGGTGGTGGCAGCATCATGCTGTGGGGATGTTTTTCAGCTGCAGGGACTGGCAGATTAGTCGGGTTTGAGGGAAAGATTAACAGAGCAAAGGACAGGGAAACCTTGATGAAAACCTGCTCCAGGCCTCTGCATGGGGCAAAGGTTCACCTTCCAACAGGACAACGACCCTTAGTACACAGCCAAGACAATGCAGGAGTGGCTTCGGGACAAGTCTCTGAATGTCCTTGAGTGGCCCATCCAGAGTCCGGACTTGAACTCGATCGATCATCTCTGGAGAGACCTGAAAATAGCTGTGCAGCGACCCTCCCCATCCATCCTGACAGAGCTTGAGAGAATCTGCAGAGAAGAATGGGAGAAACTCGCCAAATACAGGTGTGCCAAGCTTGTAGCGTCATACCCAAGATGACTCGAGGCTGTAATCGCTGCCAAAGGTGCTTCAACAAAGTACTGAGTAAAGGGTCTGAATACTTATTTAAATGTGTTATTTCCGTTTCTTTATTTGTAATACATAAAAAAAAAAAAAAATGTGTTGGGGGGAAACTATTTAATCCATTTTAGAATAATGCTGTAACGTAACAATATGGAAAAAGTCAAGGGGTCTGAATACTTACCTTATGTACATATAGGTAGAGGTAAAGTGACTAGGCAATAGGATAGGTAATAAACAGTAGCGTATGTGAAGAGTCAAAATAATTAGTGCAAAGAGGGTCAATGCAGATAGTCCGGGTAGCTATTTGGTTAATTATTGAGTAATCTTATGGCTTGGGGGTAGAAGCTGTTCAGGGTCCTGTTGGTTCCGGTCTTGGTGCATCAGTACCACTTGCCGTGCAGTAGCAGAGAGAACAGTCTGTGACTTGGGTGGATGGAATCTTTGAGAATTTGTAGGACCTTCCTCTGACACTGCCTGTTATAGAGGTCCTGGATGACAGGGAGCTCAGCCCTAGTGATGTACTGGGTCGTACGCACTACCCTCTGTAGCGCCTTGCGGTCGAATGTCAAGCTATTGCCCGTTGCGAAGTCCAGCATCCAGTTGCAGAGGGAAGTGTTCAGTCCCAGTGTCCTGAGCTTAGTGATGAACTTGGAGGGCACTATGATGTTGGACAGCTGGGTTTCTTTTTGTCATCCGTGATAGTTTGCAAGCCCTGACACATCAGACGAGTGTCAGAGCTGGTGTAGTATGATTCGATCTTAGTCCTGTATTGACGCTTTGCCTTTTTTATGGATTCCTTATATGCGTCCGGATTAGTTTCCTTCATTGCGGATGTTGCCTGTAATCCATGGCTCTTGGTTGGGAAATGAAACGGGCCAGTCAGCTGTCTGATGGCTGCTGGTACTCCAGCCCTGAGTTTGACAGCCATGTACAGGAATGGCAAGTGGCAACATACAATGACTTTATCAGATAAGGACAACATGTTCATGGATAATTGATTGAGGGTGGTAACTTCCTATACTGTAGAGCTTACTACACTGTCTGTGAACTCATGAAAGTGCTGTCAGAGTTCAACTCTAGATCCAGCCAGCAGAGGGCGACTGAGGACTGCAGAATAAAGACTACACAACCACCCATACAAATATAATGTATTTCTTGAATCAACCATGCAAAGCAGCCATTACAAGGTTAACGCACACTGACTGACTGGCCCCTCCACTAGCCTGTGGCTTTGCAAGGAGGAGAGCGAGGAGGAATGGATTCAACATTCCAGGAGGACAAGAACAGCGCCGGAAGAAGATGGCTGCCGTTTTACAGCCCTCTAACCAATTGTACTATTATGTGTGTTTTTCCGCGTTATTTGTAATTTATTTTGTACATAATGTTTATGCCATCGTCTCTTATAACCAAAGAGAGCTTCTGGATATCAGGACAGCGATTACTCACCTCGCGTTGGACGAACACTTTTTTTTCAACGAGGCGTTCGCGAAGGATATTCTACAGACTCCAGACAAGGCCCAGATCCCCGTCATTCGCGTGAGGAAGAGACGGAGATACCGTGGACGTAGGTCGGGGTGCCTTGTAAAGATCCGACGGCGAACGAGTAAACTGCCTCTCCCATCAATCCTATTAGCCAACGTTCAAGCTTTGGATAATAAAATGGACGATTTAAGATTACGGTTATCCTACCAACGGGACATTAAAAACTGTAATATCTTATGTTTCACGGAGTCGTGGCTGAATGACAACAATGACAACATTCAGCTAGCAGGCTATACGCTACATCGGCAGGACAGAACGGCAGACTCGGGTAAGACGAGGGGTGGCGGTCTCTGTATTTTTGTAAACAACAGCTGGTGCACAAAATCAAATACTAAGGAAGTCTCAAGGTTTTGCTCGCCTGAGGTAGAGTATCTTATGATAAGCTGTAGACCACACTATTTACCAAGAGAGTTTTCATCTATACTTTTCATAGCTGTCTATTTACCACCACAAACCAATGCTGGCATTAAGATTGCACTGAATGAGTTGTACAAGGCCATTAATCAACAGGAAAACGCTCATCCAGATGCAGCGCTCCTAGTAGCAGGGGACTTTAATGCAGGGAAACTTAAATCCGTTCTACCTCATTTCTACCAGCATGTTAAATGTGCAACCAGAGGGGAAAAAACTCTAGACCACCTTTACTCCACACACAGAGACGCATACAAAGCTCTCCCTCGCCCTCCATTTGGCAAATCTGACCATAACTCTATCCTCCTGATTCCTGCTTATAAGCAAAAACTGAAGCAGGAAGCACCAGTGACTCGGCTAATAAAAAAGTGGTCAGATGACGCAGATGCTAAGCTACAGGACTGTTTTGCTAGCACAGACTGGAACATGTTCAGGGATTCTTCAGACAGCATTGAGGAGTACACCACATCAGTCACTGGCTTCATCAATAAGTGCATCGATGATGTCGTCCCCACAGTGACCGTACGTACATACCCCAACCAGAAGCCATGGATTACAGGAAACATCCGCACTGAGCTAAAGGGTAGAGCTGCCGCTTTCAAGGAACGGGACTCTAACCCGGACGCTTATAAGAAATCCCGCTATGACCTCCGACGAACCATCAAACAGGCAAAGAGTCAATACAGGTCTAAGATTGAATCATACTACACTGGCTCTGACGCTCGCCGGATGTGGCAGGGCTTGAAAACTATTACAGACTACAAAGGGAAGCACAGCCGCGAGCTGCCCAGTGACACAAGCCTACCAGACGAGCTAAACCACTTCTATGCTCGCTTCGAGGCAAGCAACACTGAAGCATGCATGAGAGCACCAGCTGTTCCGGACGACTATGTGATCACGCTCTCCGTAGCCGATGTGAGTAAGACTTTTAAGCAGGTCAACATTCACAAGGCCGCAGGGCCAGACGGATTACCAGGACGTGTACTCCGAGCATGTGCTGACCAACTGGCAAGTGTCTTCACTGACATTTTCAACATGTCCCTGACTGAGTCTGTAATACCAACATGTTTCAAGCAGACCACCATAGTCCCCGTGCCCAAGAACTCTAAGATAACCTGCCTAAATGACTACCGACCCGTGGCACTGACGTCTGTAGCCATGAAGTGCTTTGAAAGACTGGTCATGGCTCACATCAACAGCATAATCCCAGAAACCCTAGACCCACTCCAATTTGCATACCGCCCCAACAGATCCACAGATGATGCAATCTCTATCGCACTCCACACTGCCCTTTCCCACCTGGACAAGAGGAACACCTACGTGAGAATGCTATTCATTGACTACAGCTCAGCATTCAACACCATAGTGCCCTCAAAGCTCATCACTAAGCTAAGGATCCTGGGACTAAACACCTCCCTCTGCAACTGGATCCTGGACTTCCTGACGGGCCGCCCCCAGGTGGTAAGGGTAGGTAACAACACATCTGCCACACTGATCCTCAACACGGGGGCCCCTCAGGGGTGCGTGCTCAGTCCCCTCCTGTACTCTCTGTTCACCCATGACTGCATGGCCAGGCACGACTCCAACACCATCATTAAGTTTGCCGACGACACAACAGTGGTAGGCCTGATCACCGACAACGATGAGACAGCCTATAGGGAGGAGGTCAGAGATCTGGCCGTGTGGTGCCAGGACAACAACCTCTCCCTCAACGTGACCAAGACAAAGGAGATGATTGTGGACTACAGGAAAAAAAAGAGGACTGAGCACGCCCCCATTCTCATCGACGGGGCTGTAGTGGAACAGGTTGAGAGCTTCAAGTTCCTTGGTGTCCACATCACCAACGAACTATCATGGTCCAAACACACCAAGACAGTCGTGAAGAGGGCACGACAAAGCCTATTCCCTCTCAGGAGACTAAAAAGATTTGGCATGGGTCCTCAGATCCTCAAAAAATTCTACAGCTGCACCATCGAGAGCATCCTGACTGGTTGCATCACCGCCTGGTATGGCAACTGCTTGGCCTCTGACCGCAAGGCACTACAGAGGGTAGTGCGTACGGCCCAGTACATCACTGGGGCAAAGCTCCCTGCCATCCAGGACCTCTATACCAGGCGGTGTCAGAGGAAGGCCCTCAAAATTGTCAAAGACTCCAGTCACCCTAGTCATAGACTGTTCTCTCTGCTACCGCACGGCAAGCGGTACCGGAGTGCCAAGTCTAGGTCCAAAAGACTTCTCAACAGCTTCTACCCCCAAGCCATAAGACTCCTGAACAGCTAATCATGGCTACCCGGACTATTTGCACTGCCCCCCCACCCCATCCTTTTTACGCTGCTGCTACTCTGTTAAGTATTTATGCATAGTCACTTTAACTCTACCCACATGTACATATTACCTCAACTAGCCGGTGCCCCCGCACATTGACTATGCAACGGTACCCCCCTGTATATATAGCCTCCCTACTGTCACTTTATTCTATTGTATATATAGCCTCCCTACTGTCACTTTATTTTTTACTTCTGCTCTTTTTTTTCTCAACACTTTTTTGTTGTTGTTTTATTCTTACTTTTTTGTTTAAAATAAATGCACTGTTGGTTAAGGGCTGTAAGTAAGCATTTCACTGTAATGTCTGCACCTGTTGTATTCGGCGCATGTGACCAATAAAATTTGATTTGATTTGATTTGATTTGAAGAGACTTCCTTATCCTTACGGCTCAGTTGAACCCTGCTTACTCATTCCCCCTCTCTTCGTTCTTGCTGCTATTCCCCTTCTCTCTCTCTTCTCACTCCTAATGAGTGTTTGTAGGGTTGACAATATGTATCCTGTAAGAGGAGGACAGGCCTGAGAGGTGAGGGTGAGAAGAGAACAGGGGGAGTCACAGTAGAAGGAAAGCAGGATAAGGCGAATACACACACACACACACACACACACACAGGAGTGCAGCCTGTGTCAGTGTATATGGCTGGTAGTTTGCTATATAAAGCCAGTGTGTCCCTGTGGATGGCACATGCTGTGGATTAGGGCGGAAGGAAGGTGTGGGGAACGGGGTATGTAATAAGCTTCCCCTCCTGTCCCCAATGGGGAGAGCACAGGAAAGAAAGAGAGCCAAAGAGAGGCAGAGAAAAGAGGGGAGCACAGGAAAGAAAGACTGCCAAAGTGAGGGAAAGAAAAGAGGGAGGAAAGACAACCAAGCGAGCTGAGGCTCTAATTTCAGCCCTCTAGCCCTTCTCCCTTCTTTACATCCCTTTGTACCCTCCCTCCTCTTTCCCGCTCTTCTTGTTCTGTTGTTATTCTTGGTTGTCTGTTTCTGTTCCTGTTGCTCAACTTATGACTTTGGTCATATGGCCCTCCAAGAGTCCTGTGTAGATCAGCTGTAACCATGCAGTGCTGAGTGTGTGCAATCATTTCACTGCAGTAGTTTTGGACTGGGGTGTTTATTATTGACAAGTCTATAGCATACATCTAATTGTGCGTGTGTGTGTGTTCCAGGGGCTCAGATCATAGACCTGATGATGCTGGTGGTAGACGTGGTGAAGGGGATCCAGACCCAGACAGCAGAGTGTCTGCTGATAGGAGAGCTGACCTGCCCCCGCATGGTGGTCATTCTCAACAAGACTGACCTGCTGCCGCCCAACAAGAGACAGACCGCCATCGACAAGATGACCAAGAGACTGCACAAGACCCTGGAGAACACCAGGTAACACACACACACACACACACACACACACACACACACACACACACACACACACACACACATAGTCATTCTAACCCTCGTTTCATCCCCTGTTGGCCAGATTTAAAGACTGTCCTGTGATTGCCGTGGCAGCGAAGCCTGTTGGTCCTGAAACAGAGGAGCCCCAGGGAGTGCCTGACCTAATAGAGGTAAAGACCCTGAACACACTGGTGACCAAGGATGTGCCTGCACTGTTAGCGGTTTTGGTTAATATTCTGACTAGACAGGACAAACCCATTTTCACGATTTCTGGTATATCATCAAAATAAATTAATCACAGCACGTTTTTGGACTCATTCAGCAGTTTGTACCTGGTTAATTAGAATACTATTGGAAATTAATGTTGAAAGCAAACATTTTTATTCCTAAAACATACATTGAAAATTATGCTGTAGCTGATTCCTGTTGACAATAACTTTTGATAAATAGCCAAATGTCAACACCGTTTTGAAGTGTCCAAATCAATAATCAATAGATGCAAAAACAGTTTGTCATATATTGAAAACCTAAACATAAAATGTACTACCTACACATACATGTACCACAATAATAATCATATTACTTGTATTTTCTATCAACGAGAACCTTATAAACTGCATATGCACCAAAAACCCTTTTGGTTTGACAAGTGGCAATAAATCACTCATATTGATTAGGGGGGAAATCAGGAATATGCGCAACAAAAAACACACAGGAACTGGAAATATTGTTTACATCACTGGTTAGAGGACAACCTGATGAAGACAGCCAGATACATTTTGGAGTGATGCATTTTGATTTGGGGTTCGCCAAAATGGAAAGAGAAACGCAACACTTATTTGCCAATCACTCATAATCAATATCACGTTGAAATCAATAGAACGAGAGGGGGTAGTCAGGTTGCACGTCCTGATTGAACACTACTGAAAAAACACATAATCTGGTATGCTGTATCACTGGTTATAGGACAACTTGTAGAAAACATCCAGTTACATTTTTTATTTTGTTAAAGGGATACTTCGGGATTTTGTCAATGAGGTCCTTTGTCTACTTCCCCGGAGTCAGATGAACTTGTGGATAGCATGCTAGTAGATACCCATAGATTTCCAGTCATTGCGCTAACGCTAGTTAGCATTGGCTCACGAAACTACCTCTTAACTTCCTTCATACTGGACACAGAGACATAAAAATGGTATCCACAAGTTCATCTGACTCTGGGGAAATAGATGAATTGTCAACAACCCGAAGTATCCCTTTAATCACTCATATCTGTACCAAATTGAAATCAATAGAGCGAGGCAACGTTTGGGTTGTAGGTGCTGTTTGAACTAACACTATTCAAAGGCCACACTGAGTATGAGAATATTTTTTATTTCACTAGTTATAAGAGAATTTGCTACAGACAGTGGTCTACATTTTGGAATGTCGGATGGAGATTCTGGGAGGCTGCCGACAGGGGAAGAAACAAATCAGTTACTTTGTTATTTAACTTAAATGAATAACGACCCGGCATATGATATCAACGCTGACAAAGTTTGGCTGTTATTTAAGTGATCTTGTGTAATCGTAAAACGTGAGCTTGTGTAATCTAGTAACACATACTGTCCACATCATGGAAAGTAGCGTAATGTAAATTAATTAAATGTGGCTAAAAAATGCTATATCTTAATTTAGCATTATTGTTAATGAAGCAAACTCACAGATTTTTACAATAATCACCATATATTTCTCACTAGTTTAACCATTTAGAGAGTTAAATGCTCTCCAACACATTATTACCAGGCGCTCTAGACTAGAGCTTCCATAGTGTCTGTGCAGCAGCCTGAACGTTCCACGTTGCTATTCTGACTGGTGTGGAGATACTTTCAATGATACATACAGTATCCTTAATTGAAATGATACTGTAAAAGGTAGATATCCTAGAACAAAGAGGTATATGACAGACACTGTCATAGGTCAGGGAGTTCTGCCCTATGATTAAAACACGAGACACTGTCAGGAAGTGTTTATGAAACCACAGGATACACAGACTCAACACTAAGATATGGTTCTGAATAGGACTGGCCCTCTGCTCTGTGTGTGACTAGCCTGAATCATACTCATGCCTACGATGACCGTACAATGTTATGACAGCAGTTTTGACTTTGCTCCGTATGTGTGTCTCCCCTAGCTGTTGAAGATCCAGACGTACCTCCCTCACAGAGACCCGGGGGGAGCCCTGCTGATGGCCGTGGACCACTGCTTCTCCATCCGCGGTCAGGGCACGGTCATGACCGGAACTATTCTACAGGGGGCGCTAGCTGTCAACGACACTGTGGAGATCCCATCGCTCAAGGTACGGTCACTGACCACAGAACATTGATTTGCATGACCACTGAAAGTCTTGATCAGTGGTTCTCAATCTGCTAAGTCTATTGACCAGCAACAATTATTTGTGATATTGCTGATTATTATAGCGCGTTAGTCAATTTAATTAGTTCTATTTTTAGTTAAAGTGGTTTTAGTTCATACTATTGTTTGTCACTTTATAGGACCACATTAACTAAAATTAGAACCATGGCATGCTCATAGTCCCTGCTTCCAGAAAGGTGGAGAATCGTTGATGCAGTAGAAGAACCCTGATTCAGATGACCTGGACAGCACAAGGCTAGAGTAGAAGCTACGGAGTTCATAAGTTGACTGGAGGAGGAGGGAAGGAAAGAGGGATGGTAGTGTGGGGGTGGAGGATGTGTCTGTGTGTTTTTGGAGGGAGCAGGATGGGGAGACTGGGGAGGAGGGGTGGGGATTGACAGTACAGGAGCTGACTAATTTAGACCAGATGCAGTCACTCACACTTGTTTGTAGGCCAGCCTAGTCTAAACACCAGCTTATTGTATTGAACCTTACTATCAACTGGTGTCATTATAACATCCTCCATCAGGTGGCAGCAAAAGCCTGGAAAAACCAGCAGGCTTGTCTCAGCATTCAGTGTCAGAGAAGAATGGTGGTTAGGCCACACCGACCATACTCACCCACTCTCCCTCACACAACAACACAACAAACAATAAGAGTAGGTTAGTTTGATTGTCTCTCTGTGTTTGTCCTTTAACCCCTAGGTGACCAAGAAAGTGAAGTCAATTCAGATGTTCCGGCTGCCGGTGTCTGGGGCCATGCAGGGTGACCGCGTGGGCGTGTGTGTGACCCAGTTTGACCCCAAATTACTAGAACGGGGGGTGGTGTGTACCCCTGGATCCCTACACACCCTCCACGCAGCCCTCATCTCCGTCAGAAAGATTGGCTACTTCAAGGGTTCCCTGGCCACCCGAGCCAAGTTCCACATCACCGTGGGCCATGAGACTGTCATGGCCAGGGTCACGTTCTTCGGTCTGCCCCCTGGAGGAAGCCCCCAGACCCCCACCACGGACCCCCAACCACCTCCCTCCGACCCCCACTCCCCTCAGCCAGACCCCAGCCCCCTGAGCAAACCTTTTTCCTTTGACCGGGAGTACTTCCACCAGGACGAGTATGTGATTGGCCAGCGGGCGGCCGGAGGGGCTGGGTCAGACCCGGAGCAGTGGGCGCTGCTGGAGTTTGAGCGACCGGTCACATGTCCCTCTCTCTGCCTGGTGATTGGCTCCAAGCTGGACACAGACATCCACGCCAACGCGTGCCGGCTGGCGTTCCAGGGTCGTCTGCTGGAGGGCTTTGAGGAGAAGAACTACTCTGAGACTACACTACCCAGACTACACATCTACAAGACCAAACACAAGGAGGGACAGGTGGAGAGGGTGAGTGGACGCCCTGCTCGCCTCTCTCTGACTCCCCTAATAGTCTGTACACCCTCCCCTCCCATCACCCTTCATGGATCTCTGTCCTTGCTCCTTTGCCCTCTCTCTCACCCCTCTTCTCCCTCTCTCTCTCTGGTCCTTGTTTGGATTTTTCATTGCTGGTGGTGCTGGAGCGTGTTGCAGGGACTGAGCTCCCATTGTGCACACACACAGAGTCCCTGGGGCGGTGCGGGAGGGAGGCGTGGAGAGGTATGCGGGGCCTTGGCCTGTGCTGGGATGTGACACAGGCGTGTGGCCCTCTGATGCCAGTGGCAGCAGCCAGACAGACTGGTGCTGTTTGGACACACCTGAGTGGCACAGGAATATACCCATATGACTCTGCATTCTCCCAGACCCACACTCTAGCCTCTGCTCTCTCTCTCTTCTCTCTGCTCTCTCTCTTTCTCTGCTCTCTTCGCTCTCTCTGCTCTCTGCTCTCTTCGCTCTCTCTCTTTCTCTGCTCTCTCTGCTCTCTCTTTCTCTGCTCTCTGCTCTCTTTGCGCTCTCTCTGCTCTCTCTGCGCTCTCTCTTTCTCTGCTCTTCGCTCTCTCTGCTCTCTGCTCTCTCTGCTCTCTCTGCTCTTTTTTTTCTTCTTTCTCTCTCTTTGTGTCCTCGAGCCGTAATGTTTTTTTGTCTCTGACCTTTACCCTCTTTCTCCCTGGCTCCATCTCACTCTTGTAATATCTTTTTGTCATTTAATTCTGTTGTTCCTCAGTTTGTCTTCCCCCTTTTGGCTCATAAGAGTCTTATCTGCCTCTTGTTGCTCCTGTCTTTCTGTGTCTGTCTCTGTCTGTTTGAGTGTTGTCTGCCACCCAGCAGCAGCCAGCAGTGTGTCTGTGTGTACACACCCTCTGTCAGGGTCGCTAACAGGTCAGAGGTCAAGTGTGTGGACAAGTTTTACTGCTGTTAGCACCTCAGGCTGTCGACAGCCAGCCCCACAGTTACACAGCAGTCCTTGACCCTGAGGTTGACCCTCTCAGACTCCGTTCATGGGGGTGTGTGTGGGTTCCCTCACATAATGAGGAAGTCCTGTTTGTTTTTTTGTCTTCTAAGAGGACACATACCTGAGATGTTTGAATGTTTGAGATATGACTGTGTCTTTAAGTCATGCCTTTGTCCCAGTGTGTCTGACATGTGTACCAACTGTAGCTTATCAGTGGTCACGCTTCAGTCAGAACCCAACGTCAGAGAGAGAAAGGGAGCGAAGGAGGGAGGGTTAAGGAAAGAGAGCGGGAAGGAAGGGACAGAGGGGGAGAAGTAGAGAGACAGAGCGGTGCCCTCTCTTTATCGGATCAGTGACGGTTGAGAGAGTCTCAGTGATGGAGAGAAAATACAAACAACAAACAGAAGAAAAATGTGTAGAGGAATGAAAGAGGAGATACAGACAGACAGACGGGCGGCAGGCCTAGGGGAATGTGGCTCGTTGGATTGGGACGGGGTACAGAACAGTGTCGTGGTGGGGTCAGCCACCCCTCCACCCCCCACTATGGCGACAGAGTGGCAGCATGGTAACACAAGGTCATGCACCAGTGTGTGTTAAATCAGAGAGAGGAACATAAAAATCACCCACTGACCTCTCTGTTTATACTGTCAGCCTCAAGAAATCATTAAAGGATATGCTGGATAATTTTAGGATATTTTCCACTTGTGTTATTTGCTTTCATCATTAACTGGAAGCTGTTCATTTAATAATACTATTATTTAGGTTTATTACATATTAATTATATTTTCAATTTTCTTAAATTATTTCCTTGTATCTGTCATTGGTGCCCCTCATGTCTCCTTCTTCCTCTTCTCTGGTCAGGTGACAGATGACTACACTGTGATTGGGAGAAACCTGTTCAAGAAGGAGACCAACCTGCAGCTGTTTGTGGGGTTAAAGGTCACGCTGTCCACCGGCGAGACTGGGATCATTGAGGGCGGCTTCGGACAGAGCGGCAAGTTTAAGATCCGGGTGCCAGGTAAGTAGTGGTGGGGCTGGAGGTAAAGGTAGACGTGCTGTATGAATCTGTTAAGGAAGAAACGGACTGCGCCGACAATCGGTTAAAAGCAGCGGACCCATGGGTGTCCTATCACATCTTACCATCAGATATTGCAGCGGATGGGCGTCCTATCACATCTGACAATCAGATACCATCAGACCATCCGATACCACCCATCATTTTCTATAAATTTCCTGGCGATTCTACATGTTGAATTGCCACTGTTCGTTGACACCCAGCAGGTGATCTACTGTCCACGGCCGACGTTCATTATGGTGTTTCTCCTTTTTATACTCTATTAACAGTCAAGATAAGGACTGTATCGTTTGGATTTCTTACCTCATTTGTTGCCAAAGCATATTCCATTTGTTTATTAGTCAGAATTATGCAATTATATTTATAGTACAACCGAAGTATGAAAGGGGCCTTCTCTTTTTTTCCTGCATCTCTCACTCTGGTCTCAGTGCATTCGTTATTATGATGTGGTTAGAGTGGTGGGCTGGGAATCCCACTCCAGCATTCCCAGGATTCCTCTGGGGGTAGCTCTGTGTCCGAGGGAAGTCTGCTCCCTGTTTATTTTACCTTGTCGCTCCGCTCCCCTCCGACCCAAAGCTAGGCTCCACACCGGGCCGGGCAGGAAGAGAAAACAAAAACATTTAGAAAGAGAACCCTACCTATATCCTCTCAACTCACTCACATTCACATACACATACACACTCCCACACACATGCTCTTACATACACACTCCCACACACATGCTCTTACATACACACTCCCACACACATGCTCTTACATACACACTCCCACACACATGCTCTTACATACACACTCCCACACACATGCTCTTACATACACACTCCCACACACATGCTCTTACATACACACTCCCACACACATGCTCTTACATACACACTCCCACACACATGCTCTTACATACACACTCCCACACACATGCTCTTACATACACACTCCCACACACATGCTCTTACATACACACTCCCACACACATGCTCTTACATACACACTCCCACACACATGCTCTTACATACACACTCCCACACACATGCTCTTACATACACACTCCCACACACATGCTCTTACATACACACTCCCACACACATGCTCTTACATACACACTCCCACACACATGCTCTTACATACACACTCCCACACACATGCTCTTACATACACACTGACATACTTGGCTAGTCACTTGGGACATTCAGTATGCTCATTGCTCATACACACTCATAGTATGACGCTGCTGTGTGTTCCTCTGACCTCTAGCTACCCCAGGTGTGTTTGTGTTGTGTGTGTGCTCCCTTTCCCTTGTTGTTCTTTTCTTCTCCCCTCACACCCCTTCATGGCACATGATTAAAGACCGAGAAAGCCACAGAGAGAGGGAGAAATGGAAAGAGGAGGGCTAGTTAGATTTGAAGGCCCTCCAGACCTCTCCACAACCTCCCCCTTCTCACACAGACAGCACTGTCCAATCCCCCCTGCTATCCGCCCTCCCCTGGCCCTGACCCCAAACTCATCCCCTGCAAGCCCCTAAAGGCCACCAGCCTGGCACCAGACAGTTATTCTGTCTCTCCAGAGAGAGATGGAGGGAAAGATTGAGGGAAAGGAGCAGAGAAAGAGAGGGGAATACTGTGGTTTGTGTATGAGGTGTGTACGTGATGTCAGCCTGGATAGAACACATGTTTTCATTATGTGGTTTATATCAATAAAACAACTTGTTCTAAATGTGTGAAGGTGGCTTTAGGAGGATAATTCACTGTGTGTGTTTGTAAATTAGTTGTATTCTACTCAAACGTTGAACTGTGTTTGACCGTTTTTATTAGACACTGTATCACACGGATTCATTCTAGTTTGTATTTACTGCTATTTATCTAAGTGTGTGTGTGTGTGTGTGTGTGTGTGTGTGTGTGTGTGTGTGTGTGAGAGAGAGAGAGAGAGACAGCAAGAAGTGGGCTAAGGCCAAGCGAATAGATCGGAGATATCCATCCTCGTAATCCTAACAACCCTCATGCTGGCATAACCATAACAATCTCCTCGGTGGCGCCGTGTGACGCGGGTAGGCGAGGTCAGCCGGTGCAGAGGTTTGCTCAGGGAACATTTCTCAGTTCCACGTGAGCGGAACAACAAACACACACACAGGAAAAGATGCCCCATAGGAATCCACGGCACGTCCCCAACCGCCTGAGAACTGTCAGACACCTGTGTAAATGTCAGCCAGAACAGGACCGCCACAGAGAACCATGACAGAGACATGGTTCTTCTACGACCGTGAAATGGGAACCGTGAGACAAGACCATGTAATAAGTTAAGGAGACAATGACTGTGGTGGGACAATGTTGCATGTGTGATGGAATGGTCAATCTGGACTGGAAATGTCAGATAAGACAGGACCGTGACCATGACCCTTGTCTCCACTCTTCATGCTATCAGAAGCAGGATCAGGAGGCTAGCGGTTCAGTTCAGGAAACAGTGGCTCCAGCACTCTTACTCTTAAGTAGAGCAGAACAGATCTACACTATATATACAAAGTATGTTGACACCACTTCAAATTAGTGCATTCGGCTATTTCAGCCACACCCGTTGCTGACAGGTGTATAAAATTGAGTACACAGCCATGCAATATCCATAGACAAACATTGGCAGTGGAATGGCCTTACTGAAGAGCTCAGTGACTTTCAACGTGGCACCGTCATAGGATACCACCTTTCCAACAAGTCTGTTCGTCAAATTTCTGCTCTGCTAGAACTGCCCCAGTCAACTGTAAGTGCTGTTATTGTGAAGTGAAAGTCTAGGGGCAACAACGGCGCAGCCGCGAAGTGGTAGGCCACACAAGCTCACAGAATGAGACCGCTGAAGTGCTTAGCGTGAAAAAATAGTCTGTCCTCTGTTGCAACATTCACTACAGATTTTTTTCCAAACTGCCTTTGGAAGCGACATCAGCACAAGAACTGTTAGTCGGGAGCTTCATGAAATGGGTTTCCATGGCCGAGCAGCCGCACACAAGCCTAAGATCAGCATGCGCAATGCCAAGCATCGGCTAGAGTGGTGTAAAGCTCGCCGCCATTGGACTATGGAGCAGTGGAAACGCGTTCTCTGGAGTGATGAATCACGCTTCAACCATCTGGCAGTCCGACGGACGAATCTGAGTTTGGCGGATGCCAGGAGAACGCTACCTGCCCGAATGCATAGTGCCAACTAAAAGTTTGGTGGAGGAGGAATGATGGTCTGGGGCTGTTTTTCATGATTTAGGCTCCTTAGTTCCAGTGAAGGGAAATCTTAACACTACAGCATACAATGACATTCCAACTTTGTGGCAAAAGTTTGGGGAAGACCCTTTCCTGTTTCAGCATGACAATGTCCCCGTGCACAAAGCGAGGTCCATACAGAAATGGTTTGTCGAGATCGGTATGGAAGAACTTTAATGGCCTGCACAGAGTCCTGACCTCAACCCCATCGAACACCTTTGGGATGATTTGAACGCCGACTGCGAGCCAGGCCTAATCGCCCAACATCAGTGCCCGACCTCACTAATGCTCTTGTGGCTGAATGGAAGCAAGTCCCGGCAGCAATGTTACATCTAGTGGAAAGCCTTCCCAGAAGAGTGGAGGCTGTTATAGCAGCAAAGGGGGGACCAACTCCATATTAATGCCCATGATATTGGAATGAGATGTTCAATGAGCTTAGTGTACTTTTGGTCATGTAGTGTATCTGTTCTCTCTCCCATCTCCTCCATCTCTGTCATCAACAGTCTAAAGAGCAGATACATACTGTTGACCCTGAGTCACCACTGGAGAGCAGTCAGAACAGGTCTAGTGGAGTTCTGTTTTTAAATTGCCTCCAGATCACATATAGCGCTGCAGCATGGGTACGAATCCGGCCCACTGCTATTTCAGCACACTCCGTCTTCTATGTTTTCTCTCTACCTCTGTCCTATCCTTTGTTTAATTTTGATAATTTAAATGTTTTTATTTTTGTATTTGTTTAATACCTATGTGAGGAATGGGACTTCCCCACTGCTTAAATTTTTTTTTTAAGGGGGAAAAGTGACTTGCATAAACCAACAGCAGTTCTAATGCTCATACGATTTCTCTTTATCTCTCCCTCTCTTCCCCATTCCCTCTTTCCTCTCTTCAGAGGGTCTCAGTCTAGAGACTAAGCAGCTCCTCTCCTCCACCTCCAAGAAGAAAGGAAAGGGTGGGGCTAAGGGGGAACCAACCAAAGAGGAAGAGGCCAAGATGGACACTCAGCCAATCAACATCAACCTCCGATTCAAGCGATACGTCTTTGACCCCCACAAGACGATGGTTCAGTCCTGAGGTGCGTTAGGATCACTTGAACGTTTGCTACGTTGTGGAGCGGTTTGTACTGAACGACATGTTTCCCCAAAACTTTCTTGTATGTTCTTGAACAGACTTTGAGCTACGTTTGGTGGGTGTGGTGAGGTGTGGCTTGAAGCAACGAGAGGCGTATTTAAAGGGCAGTGGCCATGCTGACAACCCACAACCCAACCCCTCCCCATTTTAATACTGGTCTTTCAGTACAGCACTGTTTCCATTCAATTGAACGTTCAAGAATGTAAAAACGCACTGACCGCAGCCCTGACCTCTGCAGCAGTAGCTAGAGGATGAGAACAGTGAGATATATATATATATATACACACACCCACACACAGTACCAGTCAAAAGTTTGGACACACCTACTCATTCAAGGGTTTTTCTTTATTTTTACTATTTTCTACATTGTAGAATAATAGTGAAGACATCAAAACTATGAAATAACACATGGAATCATGTAGTAACCCAAAAAGTATATATTTTATATTTGAGATTCTTCAAATAGCCACCCTTTGCCTTGATGACAGCTTTGCACACTCTTGGCATTCTCGCAACCAGCTTCACTTGGAAAGCTTTTCCAACAGCCTTGAAGGAGTTCCCACATATGCTCAGCACTTGTTGGCTGCTTTTCCTTCAGTCTGCCGTCCGACTCATCCCAAACCATCTCAATTGGGTTGAGGTCGGCGGATTGTGGAGGCCAGTCATCTGATGCAGCACTCCATCACTCTCCTTCTTGGTAAAATAGCCCTTACACAGCCTGGAGCTGTGTTGGGTCATTGTCCTGTGGAAAAACAAATGATAGTCCCACTAAGCCCAAACCAGATGGGATGGCGTATCGCTGCAGAATGCTGTGGTAGACATGTTGGTTAAGTTTGCCTTGAATTCTAAATTAATCACACACCGTGTCACAAGCAAAGCACCCCCACACCATAACACCTCCTCCTCCATGCTTCACGGTGGGAAATACACATGCGGAGATCATCCGTTCACCCACACTGCGTCTCACAAAGACACGGCGGTTGGAACTAAAAATCTCAAATTTGGACTCCAGACCAAATGACACATTTCCACTGATCTAATGTCCTCTTCTTCTTATCGGTGTCCTTTAGTAGTGGTTTCTTTGCAGCAATTCGACCATGAAGGCCTGTTTCACACAGTCCTCTCTGAACAGTTGATGTTGAGATGTGTCTGTGACTTGAACTCTGTGAAGCATTTATTTGGGCTGCAATTTCTGAGGCTGGTAACGCTAATGAACTTGTCCTCTGCAGCAGAGGTAACTCTGGATCTTCCATTCCTGTGGTGGTCCTCATGAGAGCCAGTTTCATCATAGCGCTTGATGGTTTTTGTGACTGCACTTGAAGAAATGTTCAAAGTTCTTGAAATTGACTGACCTTCATGTCTTAAAGTAATGATGGACTGTCATTTCTCTTTGCTTATTTGAGCTGTTCTTGCCATAATATGGACTTGGTCTTTTACCAATAGGGTTATCTTCTGTACCTTGTCACAACACAACTGATTGGCTCAAACGCATTAAGAAGGAAAAAAAATTCCACAATGTAACTTTTAAGAAGGCACACCTGTTAATGAAATGCATTCCAGGTGACTACCTCATGAAGCTGGTTGAGATAATTCCAAGAGTGTGCAAAGCTGTCATCAAGGCAAAGGGTGGCTATTTGTTTAACACTTTTGGTTACTACATGATTCCATATGTGTTATTTCGTAGTTTTGATGTCTTCACTATTATTCTACAATGTAAAAATAAAGAAAAACCCTTGAGTGAGTAGGTGTGTCCAAACTTTTTATTGGTAGTGTATATATAGTGGTAAAATAAAGCTGGGTACGCTGTTCTCCGTTTCGAGGTGAAAGTAACGATCACTATTTTCAATACTTTTTTCAACGATAGGTGAGTAAATGCTTGCACAAAATAAAGGTGCGTCAACCATGTTACAGTAATGATGGAAAGATTACAGTGTAAAGGCTGGCCTCTGTATCTGGAGTACATACAGTGCCTTCAGAAAGTATTTATACCGCTACAGCCTGAATTCAAAATAATGACAAAGTGTAAATGTTTTTAGAAATGTTTGTAAATGTATTGAAAATTAAATACATAAATATCTAATTTACACAAGTGTTCACACCCCTGAGTCAATACTTTGTAGATGCACATTTGGCAGTGATAACAGCTGTGAGTCTTTATGGGTAAGTCTCTAAGCTTTCCACACCTGGGTTGTGCAACATTTGCCCATTTATTCATTTCAAAACTCTTCAAGCTCTATCAAATTGGTTGTTGATCATTGCTAGACAGTCATTTTCAGGTCTTGCCGTAGATTTAAGTCAAAACTGTAACTCTGCCACTCAGGAACATTCACTGTTTTCTTGGTAAGCAACTCCAGTGTAGATTTGACCTAGGTTATTGTCCTGCTGAAAGGTGAATTTGTCTCCCAGTGTCTGGTGGAAAGCAGACTGAACCAGGTTTTCCTCTAGTATTTTGCCTGTGCTTAGCTCCATTCCGTTTCTCTTTTTATCCTGGAAAACTCCCCAGTCCTTAACGATTACAAGCATACCCATAACGTGATGCAGCCATGGAGAGTGGTACTCAGTAATGTATTGGATTGGATTTGCCCCGAACATAACACTTTGTATTCAGGACAAAAAGTCAATTGCTTTGCCACTTTTTTGCAGTAATACTTTAGTGCCTTGTTGCAAACAGGATGCATGTTTTGGAATATTTGTATTCTGTACATGCTTCCTTCTTTTCACTCTGTCAATTAGGTTAGTATTGTGGGGTAACTACAATGTTGTTAATCCATCCTCAGTTTTCTCCCATCACATCCATTAAACTCTAACTGTTTTAAAGTCACCATTGGCCTCATGGTGAAATCCCTGAGCGGTTTCCTTCCTCTCCGGCAACTGAGTTAGGACAGATGCCTTTATCTTTTTAGTGACTGGGTTTATTGATACACCATCCAAATGTAATTAATAAACCAGAAAGCAATGCAAATGGATAGTTATAGCCTAATGCTAGCTAGCTAACATTGAACGTAGTTGGTTAGCTTTAGCTACCTGCAGATTCATACTCCAGCATTTCATGCATGGGGGCTAGCTATGACAATCCGTTTGTACTGTAGCTATGGGTTGGGATTATGGTTAATTGTTTAGCTAGCTGGCTAACATATAACTTTATTTCAGCTAGTTAGCTACATGTCTAAACAAAATACTCCACTTCGCAAGAGAATGATTACGTGACCCATCAAGTTAGCCAGGTGTGTCTGGGTGTGATTACGGCCATCTATTGTATTTCATGAACACGTGTACATGTCTAGACAACAGTGACCCATCCACTTAGCTAGATGTGGCTGGGGGGTGGTTATAGCATTTCTTTCACATAACCCATCCATTTAGACAAGTGTCTGGGTAAGCATCATCTAATAATTTATACAATATTTTTATCTGGACACTTTCAAAGTCAGATTAGGATATAGGCCAAGGACTAGATAGTGTATTGTTACCTGGAGATTTTCATTAATGTAGGCTACTACTTAAACCACTTTTAGTCTTGAAATCTTTGGTTGTTTACTACACTACAGTGCCTTGTAAAAGTATTCATCCCCCTTGGCGTTTTTCCTATTTTGTTACATTACAACCTGTAATTTAAATTGATTTTTATTTGGATTTCATGAAATGGACATACACAAAATAGTCCAAATTGGTGAAAGTGAAATGAAAAAAATCACTTGTTTCAAAAAAATTAATAATGGAAAAGTGGTGTGTGCATATGTATTCACCCCCTTTGCTATGAAGCCCCTAAATAAGATCTGGTGCAACCAATTACCTTCAGAAGTCACATAATTAGTTAAATAAAGTCCACCTGTGTGCAATCTGTGTCACATGATCTGTCACATGATCTCAGTATATATACACCTGTTCTGAATGGCCCCAGAGTCTGCAACACCCCTAAGCAAGGGGCACCACCAAGCAAGCGGCACCATGAAGACCAAGGAGCTCTCCAAACAGGTCATGGACAAAGTTGTGGAGAAGTACAGATCAGGGTTGGGTTATAAAAAAATATCAGAAACTTTGAACATCCCACGGAGCACCATTTTTATATCCATTATAAAAAAATTGAAATAAAATGGCACCACAACAAACCTGCGAAGAGAGGGCCGCCCACCAAAACTCACGGACCAGGCAAGGAGTGCATTAATCAGTGAGGCAACAAAGAGACCAAAGATAACCCTGAAGGTGCTGCAAAGCTCAACAGCGGAGGTTGGAGTATCTTTCCATAGGACCACTTTAAGCTGTACACCCCACAGAGCTGGGCTTTACGGAAGAGTGGCCAGAAAAAAGCCATTGCTTAAAGAAGAAAATAAGCAAACACGTTTGGTGTTCGCCAAAATCCATGTGGGAGACTCCCCAAACATATGGAAGAAGGAACTCTGGTCAGATGAGACTAAAATTTAGCTTTTTGGCCATCAAGGAAAACGCTATGTCTAGCGTAAACCCAACACCTCTCATCACCCCGAGAACACCATCCCCACAGTGAAGCATGGTGGTGGCAGCATCATGCTGTGGGGATGTTTTTCATCGGCAGGGACTGGGAAACTGGTCAGAATTGAAGGAATGATGGATGGCTCTAAATACAGGGAAATTCTTGAGGGAATCCTGTTTCAGTCTTCCAGAGATTTGAGACTGGAACGGAGGTTCACCTTCCAGCAGGACAATGACCCTAAGCATACTGCTAAAGCAACACTCGAGTGGTTTAAGGGGAAACATTTAAATGTATTGGAATGGCCTAGTCAAAGCCCAGACCTCAATCCAATTGAGAATCTGTGGTATGACTTAAAGATTGCTGTACACCAACAGAACCCATCCAACTTGAAGGAGCTGGAGCAGTTTTGCCTTGAAGAATGGGCAAAAAATCCCAATGGCTAGATGTGCCAAGCTTATAGAGACATACCCCAAGAGACTTGCAGCTGTAATTGCTGCAAAAGGTGGCTCTACAAAGTATTGACTTTGGGGAGGTGAATAGTTATGCACGCTCAAGTTTTCAGTTTTTTTGTGTTATTTCTTGTTTCACAAAAAAATTATTTTGCATCTTCAAAGTGGTAGGCATGTTGTGTAAATCAAATGATACAAACTCCCAAACAATCAATTTTAATTCCAGGTTGTAAGGCAACAAAATAGGAAAAATGCCAAGGGGGGTGAATACTTTCGCAAGCCACTGTACCTTACTCACACATGGCCTCATGTGAATCCTTAAAGTGATGGGTGGGGCTAACGTTTAAGAGGGTGTGAATTATGCTGAATGGGTGTAGACAAAGAAGAGCTCTCCAGTAGGTGTACCAAAACATTCAAGTGCTATATTCTCAAAAGTGGGGTTACAATTTTATCAACTTTCAAAGCAGAATTACTTTCCCATTGTTCCTCAACTGCAGTGTATAATATACAATTTTGTAGCTCTGAGTCTCAACTTTTATCCAATGTAAAAATAAATAAATACATAAGACCTAATTAAGGCGGTCAGTCACAAATGTGAAATAAGTCAAGGGGTGTGAATACTTTCTGAAGGCACTGTAAGCTTCCACCCTCTCTTCCACACACGGACTGAGGACACAAAGGTCTTGCCTGAATCGCATCATAGTGGCCTGCTGAGAAGCCTGAGAGAAAAGCAGAGAATGTATGATGATATGTTTCTGTTTAAACCACACTTTCCCAGTGATAGTAGTGGCAACCTAGACAACCCAGAGATATGGCCGACACCACTCCCTCGTTGTTTTGTTGGCTGACCTGGAAGTTGCTCATGATGTGGCAAAATGTCAAGAGAATATCCGGAGTCTCTCTCTCGCTCGCTCTCTCGTTCCTCCCCTATCTATTTCCGCTTTTTTCCCTCGCTCTTACAACTGCCTTAATGGGCATGACCAAATTGGCTAGTGTCATCAAAAGCAATCATACGTTTTACAAACATAACACATAACCAGTTCTGTCTCTGCCCTGATCTCATCCTCATGTTGGGGTGAAAGGTCACCTCTTTCTGGGTTTGGACCCATTCACTCCTCTCATGTGATTTCATTTTCAATAAAGCAAACACATGTTGAACGTCCACTTCCGCTTCTTATTGATGTGTGTGTGCACGTTTGTCAGTGGTTAATAACGACACCCCCCGGACATAGTTCCCAGTGGTAAAGATTACATGATTGTGATTGACATGAATCTGTGGGATATGAATACTGTGTTGGGTTTGACTGGGTGTTTTTTATTTTTTATTTTTTTATTTAACCTTTATTTAACTAGGCAAGTCAGTTAAGAACAAATTCTTATTTACAATGACGGCCTACACCGGCCAAACCCGGACGACGCTGGGCCAATTGTTCGCTGCCCTATGGTACTCCCAATCACGGTCGGTTGTGATACAGCCTGGAATCGAACCAGGGGGTCTGTAGTGACGCCTCAAGCACTGAGATGCAGTGCCTTAGACCGCTGTGCCACTCTGCCTGTTTGTGAGGTGATGCTATTTTGGTGGGCTCATTCTGATTGACATCTAATGACTCCTGCCAAGGGCTGTGGCGGTCATGACATTTTGTCAGCCGGTGATTGTCAAACAAATAACTGCCGTTCACACGGTAATTGACCGTTAATTAACGCAAACACATTTAGCATCTCCTGGCTTCCACGCATAGCCTACAAGCCACTGATGCAGACCTTTTGGAACATCTACAATTAAAAAAAATCGAATAAATCCATCCATATAGCCTACACCATCACAATCAATCAAATGTATTTATAAAGCCCTTTTTACATCAGCAGATGTCATAAAGTGCTATACAGAAACCCAGCCTAAAACCCCAAACACCAAGCAATGCAGATGTAGAAGCACGGAACAGCAGCACGACCAGGTGGACTGGGGACAGCCAGGTGTCATCAGGCCAGGTAGTCCTGATCCTAGGGCTCAGGACCTCCGGGAGGGGAGGGAGAGAGAATTAGAGGGAGCATACTTAAATTCACACAGGACACCAGATAAGACAGGAGAATTACACCAGATATAACAGACTGACCCTAGCCTCCCGGCACATAGACTATTGCAGCATAGATACTGGAGACTGAGACGGGTGGGTCGGGGGACACTGTGGCCCGGTCCGATGATACCCCCGGACAGGGCCAACCAGGTAGGATATAACCCCATCCACTTTACCAAAGCACAGCCCCCACACCACTAGAGGGATATCATCAGACCACCAACTTACTACCCTGAGACAAGGCTGAGTATAGCCCACAATAAATCCATTATTCATTTTAAACAGGTCTAAAGAAACATGAAGAAAATGTAGTCTATTTCAGAAGAACAGAATAGCATACTCTGAGTTGTCCTTATGTTAGGCCCTGATATGGCTATGCCATATGGCTGTGGGCTACAGTAGTTCATTTAGCAGACAAGTTTGCTTAGAATTCCGTGGCATTATTTTATAGTATGAAGAATACAATTGAACAAAGCTGAATAAAATAGAAAGGATATTTTCTCCAAACGATTTCAGGGAGTGTACTCCTATATGCTTAATTTAGTTATTTATGTAACTTAGATGTGATACAAATGTTGGCCTTTATGTTGCGACTCTAATGATGATTTGAAATTTTTTTGCATGAAAGGCATGAGCTCTGCTTTGATTTTTGCGCAGGCTGTACACACTTCATCAGTCTCTCACTCACAATTTCACAAGCACTTGATAATGCCACGAATTTCCCGGCTACATCCCCTTTGTGTGGCCGTAATGCCCCCTAAAAAAATAAATTCCTTTTGCGGCCAGTGACCGTTGTGCCCTTGGGCTGAATATAATAATTATAATTCCTTTCTTCTGCGTGCCAAGCACCTCTCACTCAAATGGCTCTCCGTCACGTGAGCAGGTCTTTCTCACAGGCTACAAGTGAAGACAGACACATTGGGGACGCAACTGCGCCCGTCCTTATCCAATTCCGAGGCGCATATTGAAGATATTGGAAGAACTGTCCACATTTACTTTTCGTTAACCAGCATGATGAGTAGGCCTAACAAACAGCAAAAGTACTAGCTTATGTCAATCTACTATCCCCCATAGTACAAAAGTTGACCTACTCTATTCTGTGCTATAAATAAATATTCCAAACATAGTCTGGGACAGTTGTGGGATGCGATAGATCCCAAATTAATACAACCACTAGCATCAAAAAACCTGTTTTAAGCAATGAGCCTGACGCAACAAATGAACGTTTAGCTTAAATTGTTGATAAACTGTTAGGCTATTTCTTCAAATTATAAGCGCAGCAACGCGCACACGGCAGTAGGTTATAAGTGCGGATGTTCCATTAGCAGGAAAACACCATTCTCAAAAGTAACCACAAATGCGATTTTGCGCATAATCCTTTTATTATAAAGGTGCATTTTTATGGTGAAAATTATCTTCCCCAAACTTGAAACTCACGCGCTGCTTTATGCCATTTAGGCTCTACACCCATTGTAAAGCGGATTAATGTGCTTAATTTTAAGAAGTTATTTGGCCACTTTAGTTGTGATACAAACCTTATCAAAACATATAGGCCTATGGGCTAGGCTACATGAGGTGTGCGACTATGATTTGAAAAAGTCGCAAAATAATCATGGGTTGTTTGCCTTAAACTGGGCATCATTCACAAGTGATAGGCTAATATTGTCACCCATCACACTATTCTTGATTTAATATTTTCTTTACATATACTAAATAATATATGTGTGATATTAGTTTTGATTTAGAATGGACCATTGTCATGCATCTGTCTCAAAACAGGGGCAGTGGAAAAAAAATACATGTCATCTATGCACTTAAATAGCGACTGGAGGACGCTTTTCACGTGGTTCATTTTCATGCCAGTCAGGTAGGCTATACTCCTGTTGTAAAGAGAAGCAATGTGCTTAATATTAGGAAAGTTGAGAAATAAATATAGTAGGCCTAGCCTATAGAAAGCTGATGGGCTCATCCTCTTTTTAATAGAGGCTGTCACTCTGTTCTCACACAATTGCATAGCCTATAGAAATGTTGCGTAACATGAGCTCATGGGCTCTCATTAAGTGTTTTGATTAGATTTTCGATAACATTTGCATTGATGTCAGTGTTTAGAGGGACAATAAAGTGCTGAGTACCAGGCAGTTAGCAAGTTTGGTAGGCTACTAATGACCCTCAGCAGCATCAGAGCTTGGAGAAACCTAATTATCGTGACTGTACGGTCACGTGGAATTTGACTGTCGTCTTGACTCGTGACCGCCGGTGTGGCGGTAATATAGTCACTGTAACAGCCCTACTCCTGCCCAATGACATCATGATAGAAAGGTCACGGCATTAGCGTGGGTTAATTCTGTTTTATTTCAGCTGTGTGTGTGTGTGTGTGTGTGTGTGTGTGTGTATATGTATATATACTTATTTTGCGTTCGCCAGGCCTTGGAGGTAAGCCAGTGGGGTATTGAGGATGTAGTGTGTGATGTCAGCAAACCGTCTCTGTGGACCCTTCCTGTATCTGAGCTGGAATCAGTGGAAATAGGAGGGAGAGAGAGAATGAGAAGGGGACACTACCAGGATTGTTCCTTTCCTCTGACTGACAGTCCTTTTAGTCTTATCTCCTCCTGTTCCTCTTATAGAAAACCAGACGGAGGGGAAAAACCCTCCCATGTTCTTCTCCTTACTCCTCTCTTTCTCCAATTTCTCCCTTGCTCATGTCTCTCCATCCAGCTTTTTATTTCTGCCTGTCACTCTTATCCCCCTTTCACATTGTTTCTTCCTATTTTCCCACTCTCGCGTTCTGTCTTGTTTTCCTCAGTAGCACCTCACAGCTCTGTGTGAAACCTCTCTCACACAGAATGTGTCAGATTATTCTCTGTTGTAGAGTTAACTAGAAGGCTTTACCAGAGACAACAGAACATGGATGCATGTATGTTCATATACACATTATTTGCACAGATGTGTATATGTAGTGCATATATGTGTGTGTTTGTACACAGATGCATGTTCATGCTCATGTGCAAGATAATGTGTGTTTGTATGTGTACCCAATAACATTTCCTCAGACGGAGACAGTGCAGCTCAAGGATGATTGTGGAAATGTACAAATCTTTACATATATTGCTTTATTGTGTTGGTCTTGATCTGTGAGGTAATGTGACTAGGTGTTCATTTATATACACCCCAACCAGACGGAGAATAACAGTGTTACAGGAGTAATAAACCATTGTCATCATCCATCCATTTTAGTTCTTCTCTGTAGTTCTGCTTATCACACAGATGTATCAGTCAATTACATCTATAATGAACAGGGGTTTTTCCCTGTTCTGTATAGGTCTTAAATATTCACACCACCTAATCTGTTTTTTAGTATGACTATTCTCTGTTTTTGCAAAGCAAGACAGAAACCCTACAGAACGTAGAGAATTTAGGCAGCATTTATTGGGGAACAGAGGAACAGTTAGAGATGGAGAGAAAATGTTGAAGTGATCGTCTTGTTTCAGTCCCTCTTCATTCTGCTCTCCCTCCGTGATAAAGATCTTCCCGCGGTTCATTAAGACAGACAAGCCAGTGTGGGCTGACTGCTTTCTTCCCTGTGTGTGTGTTATAAGATGCATGCTAATCCTGTTGGCGAACTTGGCCTGTGTGTGTGTGTGCTTGGCTGCTTGCATGTGTGTGTTGCTGGGAGCGTCACTGGAGCCCTATCTAGGCTTAGGTGAGGAGGGTAGAGGGGGTGGGGGTATAATCTGGTTTTAGAGCCATGGCTGATTGTGGCAGGAGGTGGAGAGGAGCCAGACAGGGAGGTCATGTGACTTGGGCTATGGGTGCGTTCTCTCCCCAGATCAGTACCCGCTTAATACACCAGACAGACAGGTGAAGAGACAGACAGACATCAGACAAACAGTGCGATCACACCTTTTCTCCCAGACCAGCACACAGACGCCCACACTCAATAAGTAATGTTACTAGATGACTTGTATGTGTAAGTCTATGCTCACGCTCTGTATTTATCCACATTTAATCCAGTGACTGAGACAATCAATCTGATGGGGAGGTTTTGCCAGGTCTTCTCTCCACACAGAGATAACAGGGAACCAATGACGTGTTTCAATTTAGGTCTCCAATCAACCTAGTATCGTCAAAGATGGTGGATAGTAAAGATATTTCACTCAGGCTGTTTACCATAAAAAAAAAAAAAAGGTAAGTTCCGGTCTACTTAAATGGGTGTCTCCCCTATAGACACCAATGCAATAGCAGCTGGGTCTGGTCTACTTAGGTCATTGACTTTCATTGAACCGGAAAAAAACAATGAATTACGTGTCTCGCTTCATCTTCCATATCTGGTACTGTCTCTGTCCATGACCTCAAGGTCATGACGGGGCCAAGGGTCAACTGCTGAGCAAACCCGTTTACAGACAGAAGAGAGGGATGGAGAAGGACACAAAGACCGAAAGAGAAATGCTATAGAGGAGTGGTTAAAGAAAAGGAGATGAAGGGAGGGGGATGGTAGGAGGGTAATTGACAGGGGAAAGGAGGAGAGAAAAGGAGAAAGTGTTGGGAGGCAGAGGAAGGAGATTAAAAATAATAATTAACAGGCATTTGACTGATAAATGAGCGTGTGGTTAATTAACAGCCGTTTAAACAGTGGGGATGCGGTTAGGCTACTAACGTCCTCTGTTTCTCCTAACTTCCTCACTCTCTCTCATTTACTTTTGTAGCTCTGGTATTAGTCTTTTTACTCCATGATTTGTTTGGATCATGTGTGGATTCTTCTCTGTCACTCGCGGCGTCTTTCGATCATGGCTTGTAAAGGGTTTGCTCAGAAGATAGAATTTGTTGTCAAGCGCCATGGCAGGCCTATGCTACATGACCCTATTCTCACAGTACTGTTGTCACAGCGCTGTATTCACATGAAGTCATCCATGTTTATGTTATTGATGATATGAAGAAGGAAATATGGTTGCTGTTTCTATTGAAAAGAACCCCTGCATTGTGTAGATGAGCCTGAGTGATCAAATAATACGAGTGCAGATAGAATCACCCTCTAACCCCCTCTCCTCCTCTCTTGCCTTTTCCTCGCCTTCAAATGTAATTAACTATGATTAAAATGGTCATTCTTTAATTAATGCCACACTGCCTCTTTTCTCTCTACCTCTCCATTTCCTGTCTCTCCTATTTCTCATCCATCTGCCTTTTCTTTCCCCTTTAGCTGCTGTTTTGTTCTCTCATTCTCTCCCTCTCTACTGCTTGTATCATCCTCAACATTGATGGATGTGAATTGTGAACATGAATGTACATGTGCAGATTCAGCAATTTCGTTATTGTTTTGCTTAATGGTCTTATTTTGCCATCCAAAAGGACCCTAACAATAAAGAGCATAGGAAAGTCGGAATCTCCATCTCTCCGTTCTCTCTTTTATGTTCGTTAATTTATACTGCATAGTTGGCCAAAGGATGGATGGATCTAAATACATAGGCTACAGTACAACAGTATACATATGGGAATACATTTTAAATGATGTGGTCATAGGATTGTTTTAACAAATAAACGTGTGTGTTGCCATGGCCTCTGCCCTGCCAACAGGCCTAATGCCCACAATAAGAAGAAACAGCAACAATGTTACTATGTCTCAGCAGAATGGGGTAGAAATGTTAAGTCCTTTTGACTGAATGTATACATGAATATGGAAACTATGTTGTTTGGATTAGCTTTCTTGGGGAACATGAGAACTGAGTATGGTTCCAATAAAGCAGGGCACTGGTCGTCATGGGATCCAGCATACTGCCATTTTCACCCTCCCTCCTCCAAATGGGGGAGAAGAGATGGGAGGGGTTTAGGATCAGTTCCAAGTTGAATGGGAAGAATGACAGGTGGGGGAGGCAAGAACTTTCAGTATTGTATTATAACTAAGATAACTTCATATGAGCCATTTAAAGGGAGATGCATCTTCACAGTCCATGAGGCTTTTTACAGCTCTACGGGTCATTCTACGAAAATAGTGCCTTTTGCATCTCTTTGAAATTTTAAGTAGAAATTGTGCACCAGTATTTCATTTAAAAATCCTGTTATAGTAAACGAAGTGGCCTTTAATGTAGACCACATGGAGAGTTCAATAAATCAGATTTTTAATGTGAATAAATGCTTGCTTTATTGGAGAGTGTTTAGTGTTATTTGGGTTGTTAACTGGATACGTCCTGACATTCGTGGTTTTTAGTTATTGATTATTATTAGTGTACTTGTCTGACATTTTTACTGTACTGTTAAGGAGTTAGTAACTCAAGCATTTCACTGCACCTGCTATAACATCTGCTAAAAGTGTCCCTCCGTCAACCCTGTATCACGATTTTAACCCACTTAATACCAAAATGCCTCTGTTTCACCATCATTCTAAAGTCATATTTCCTCTTACTTTGACAAAGTCATTTCTGAATATTATTATTTATTTAATGCGATTAGTGATTCATTTACGATTGTCCCTCATTTTAAGGTCAACCCTGTTACGTGAACAACTCTCGTTTTAATATGGTGAAACTATTCCTTTTTCAATGTGTTTTTCAAAAGAAACATTGAACAGATAATAGTCAAATCATAGAGTAAAAGCAGGTGAGCTGGTTGTATACTTTTTGGCTATTTTCTGGTGTTTTGTGGTGGAAAACTGAGTTGGTCGATCATAACACGTCAACCCTGTTACCCATAAAACATTTCTGACCTTACAATTTATTTCTGGTACCATCCCCATGGTCTGGAAGGCAGCCCATATACTACCCCTTCACAAAAGTGGTGAGACGTGTGATTTAAATAATCGCCCCATTTCCAAACTCTCTTGCCTAGCAAAAACTCAAAGATCCTTGGTAAATACTCAACTTCGATCCTTTTTAATTACAAAATGTATTCTAAATGTACAACAGTCAGGTTTCAGACCAGGTCATAGTTTCAAAGTTTATTCGCCACGTGAACAGGATACAACAGGTGTAAAACAGTACGGTGAAATTCTTACCTTGACAGCTCTTTCCCAACAATGCATTGATAATAATACAGATAATAATAAAACATGGAATAAAAAATACAAGTTTGACTAAAAACCACACAAGAGCTAAGATGAGAGTTAAAGAACATGAGAATGCAAGTATATACAGGTCAATGTCAGTACCTTATTCAATGTGCAGGGGTACTGGAGTGGTTCAGTTGGGTATATACATAAAAAGTGACTGGTAGTAGGATATACACTATATATACAAAAGTATGTGGACACCCCTTCAAATTAGTGGATTCGGCTATTTCAGCCACACCCGTTGCTGACAGGTGTATAAAATTGAGTACACAGCCATGCAATCTTCATAGACAAACATAGGCAGTAGAATGGCCTTACTGAAAATACAGTGACTTTCAACGTGGCACCGTCATAGGATGCTACCTTTCCAACAAGTCTGTTTGCCAAATTTCTGCCCTGCTAGAGCTGCCTCAGTCAACTGTAAGTGCTGTTATTGTGAAGTGGAAACGTCTAGGAGCAACGGCTCAGCTGCGAAGTGGTAGGCCACACAAGCTCACAGAATGGGACCGCTGAAGCACGTAGCGCGTAAAAATCGTCTGTCCTCAGTTGCAACACTCACTACCGAGTTCCAAACTGCCTCTGGAAGCAATTTCAGCACAATAACTGTTTGTATGGAGCTTCATGAAATGGGTTTCCATGGCCGAGCAGCCGCACACAAGCCTAAGATTACCATGCACAATGCCAAGCGTCGACTGTAGTGGTGTAAAGCTCACCGCCATTGGACTCTGGAGCAGTAGAAACGTGTTCTCTGGAGTGATGAATCATGCTTCATCATCTGGCAGTCTGACAGACAAATCTGGGTTTGGCGGATGCCAGGAGAACGCTAACTGCACAAATGCATAGTGCCATCTGTAAAGTTTGGTGGAGGAGGAATAATGGTCTGGGGCTGTTTTTCACGATTCGGGCTAGGCCCCTTAGTTCCAGTGAAGGGAAATCTTAACGCTACAGCATACAATGACATTCTAGATGATTCTGTGCTTCCAACTTTGGAAGGTGTACACTCAGTGTACAGCACCATCTCTGCTACTTCTTTGGTTTTAAATGATGTTGTTAATTGTTTGGATAAGAAGAAACACTGTGCGGCTGTTTTTATTGACCTGATTAAAGCCTTTGACACTGTGGATCACTCATTACTTATTCAGAGGCGTTCATCAATAGGTCTGGACCAGGCTGCGTGTTTAAGGTACAAAATGCAGTGTGTATTAACTGATGGTGTTAAATCAGGTTTTCTGGACATCAATTCTTGGTCCAGTTCTTTTCACTATTTACATTAACAATATTGGTTCACCTTTATGCAGATGACACTGTGGTGTATGCTATTGCCCCCACAGCTGACCAGGCTCTGTCAGAGCTTCAATCTGTCTTTATTGCCCTGCAGAAAGCCTTTGTTGAACTGGAATTGGTACGTTTGCAGGTATAGCAAGTTTGTTGTTTTCCAAATCAAGTAAAAAAGTATCTGAAGGACTAAAAACAAACAAATGATAACTAATGTAAAATATACTGTGTCCGTAAAATGTATATAGAATGTATAAGCTGGAAGTAGAAGCCTAAGTTTTGTTGTCCATTAGTTTACTCCAATTAGGGGAGGGGTGGTAGGGTTAGGGGAAGATAATGAAGGAAAATATATAATATATATATATATATATATATATATATATATATATATATATATATATATATATATACACAGTAGTGTTCAAAAGTTTTGAGAATGACACAAGTATTGGTCTTCACAAAGTTTGCTGATTCAGTGTTTTTAGATATTTTTGTCAGATGTTACTATGGTATACTGAAGTATAATTACAAGCATTCCATAAGTGTCAAAGGCTTTTATTGACAATTACATTACGTTTATGCAAAGAGTCAATATTTGCAGTGTTGACCCTTCTTTTTCAAGACCTCTGCAATCCGCCCTGGCATGCTGTCAATTAACTTCTGGGCCACATCCTGACTGATGGCAGCCCGTTCTTGCATAATCAATGCTTGGAGTTTGTCAGAATTTGTGGGGTTTTGTTTGTCCACCCGCCTCTTGAGGATTGACCACAAGTTCTCAATGGGATTAAGGTCTGGGGAGTTTCCTGGCCATGGACCCAAAATGTCGATGTTTTGTTCCCCGAGCCATTTAGTTATCACTTTTGCCTTATGGCAAGGTGCTACATCATGCTGAAAAAGGCATTGTTCGTCACCAAACTGTTCTTGGATGGTTGGGAGAAGTTGCTCTCGGAGGATGTGTTGGTACCATTCTTTATTCATGGCTGTGAGTGAGCCCACACCCTTGGCTGAGAAGCAACCCCACACATGAATGGTCTCAGGATGCTTTACTGTTGGCATGACACAGGACTGATGGTAGCGCTCACCTTGTCTTCTCCGGACAAGCTTTTTTCCGGATGCCCCAAACAATCGGAAAGGGGATTCATCAGAGAAAATGACTTTACCCCAGTCCTCAGCAGTCCAATCCCTGTAACTTTTGCAGAATATCAGTCTGTCCCTGATGTTTTTCCTGGAGAGAAGTGGCTTCTTCGCTGCCGTTCTTCACACCAGGCCATCCTCCAAAAGTCTTCGCCTCACTGTGCGTGCAGATGCACTCACACCTGCCTGCTGCCATTCCTGAGCAAGCTCTGCACTGGTGGTGCCCCTTTCCCGCACCGCAGCTGAATCAACTTTAGGAGACGGTCCTGGTGCTTGCTGGACTTTCTTGGGCGCCCTGAAGCCTTCTTCACAACAATTGAACCTTTCTCCTTGAAGTTCTTGATGATCCGATAAATGGTTGATTTAGGTGCAATCTTACTAGCAGCAATATCCTTGCCTGTGAAGCCCTTTTTTTGCAAAGCAATGATGACGGCACGTGTTTCCTTGCAGGTAACCATGGTTAACAGAGGAAGAACAATGATTTCAGGCACCACTCTCCTTTTAAAGCTTCCAGTCTGTTATTCTAACTCAATCAGCATGACAGAGTGATCTCCAGCCTTGTCCTCATCAACACTCTCACCTGTGTTAACGAGAGAATCACTGACATGATGTCAGCTGGTCCTTTTATGGCAGGACTGAAATGCAGTGGAAATGTTTTTTTGGGATTAAGTTCATTTTCATGGCAAAGAGGGACTTTGCAATTAATTGCAATATATCTGATCACTCTTCATAACATTCTGGAGTATATGCAAATTGCCATCATAAAAACTGAGGCAGCAGACTTTGTGAAAATTAATATTTGTGTCATTCTCAAAACTTTTGACCACGACTGTACACTACCAGTCAAAAGTTTGGACACACCTACTCATTCAAGGGTTTTTCTTTATTTAGAATTTTTTTTACATTGTAGAATAATAGTGAAGACATCAAAACTATGAAAAAGCACAAGTGGAATCATGTAGTAACCAAAACAGTGTTAAACAAATCAAAATATATTTGAGATTCTTCAAATAGCCACCAGTTGCCTTGTTGACAGCTTTGCACACTCTTGGCATTCTTTCAACCAGCTTCATGAGATAGTCACCTGGAATGCATTTCAATTAACAGGTGTGCCTTCTTTAAAGTTAGTTTGTGGAATTTCTTTCCTTCTTAATGCATTTGAACCAATCGGTTGTGTTGTGACAAGGTAGGGGGGGGGTATAGCCCTATTTGGTAAAAGACGAAGTCCATATTATGGCAATAACTGCTCAAATAAGCAAAGAGAAACAACAGTCCATCATTACTTTAAGACATGAAGGTCAGTCAATACGGAACATTTTTAAGAACTTTGAAAGTTTCTTCAAGCGCAATCTCAAAAACCATCAAGCGCTATGATGAAACTGGCTCTCATGAGGACCACCACAGGAATGGAAGATCCAGAGTTACCTCTGCTGCAGAGGATAAGTTCATTAGAGTTACCAGCCTCAGAAATTGCAACCCAAATAAATGCTTCACAGAGTTCAAGTAATAGACACATCTCAACATCAACTGTTCAGAGGAGACTGTATGAATCAGGCCTTCATGGTCGAATTGCTGCAAAGAAACCACTACTAAAGGACACCAATAATAAGAAGAGACTTGCTTTGGCCAAGAAACACAAGCCATGGAAATTAGACTGGTGGAAATTTGTCCTTTGGTCTGGAGTCCAAATTTGAGATTTTTGGTTCCAACCGCCGTGGCTTTGTGAGACGCGGTGTGGGAGAACGGATGATCTCCGCATGTGTATTTCCAACCGTAAAGCATGGAGGAGGAGGTGTTATGGTGTGGGGGTGCTTTGCTGGTGACACTGTCTGTGATTTATTTAGAATTCAAGGCAAACTTAACCAGCATGGCTACCACAGCATTCTGCAGTGATACACCATCCCATCTGGTTTGGGCTTAGTGGGACTATCATTTGTTTTTCAACAGGACAATGACCCAACAGAGCTCCAGGCTGTGTAAGGGCTATTTTACCAAGAAGGAGAGGGATGGAGTGCTGCATCAGATGACCTGGCCTCCACAATCCCCCGACCTCAACCCAATTGAGACAGTTTTGGATGAGTTGGACCGCAGAGTGAAGGAAAAGAAGCCAACAAGTGCTCAGCATATGTGGGAACTCCTTCAAGACTGTTGGGAAAGCATTCCTCATGAAGCTAGTTGAGAGAATGCCAAGAGTGTGCAAAGCTGTCATCAAGGCAAAGGATGGCTATTTGAAGAATATCAAATATCAAATATATTTTGATTTGTTTAACACTTTTTTGGTTACTACATGATTCCATATGTGTTATCTCATAGTTTTGATGTCTTCACTATTATTCTACAATGTAGAAAATAGTAAAAATAAAGAAAAAGCCTTGAATGAGTACACTACCGTTGAAAAGTTTGGGGTCACTTAGAAATGTCATTTTTTTCGAAAGAAAATCAATTTTTTTGCCCATTAAAATAACATCAAATTGATCAGAAATACAGTGTAGACATTGTTAATGTTGTAAATGGCTATTGTAGCTGGAAACGGCTGATTTGTAATGGAATATCTATGTAGGCGTACAGAGGCCCATTATCAGCAACCATCAGTCCTGTGTTCCAATGGCATGTTGTGTTTGCTAATCCAAGTTTATCATTTAAAAATGCTAATTGATCATTAGAAAACCCTTTTGCAATTATGTTAGCACAGCTGAAAACTGTTGTGCTGATTAAAGAAGCAATAAAACTGGCCTTCTTGAGACTGGTTGAGTATCTGGATCATCAGCAATTGTGGGTTCGATTACAGGCTCAAAATGGCCAGAAACCAAGAACTTTCTTCTGAAACTCGTCAGTCTATTCTTGTTCTGAGAAATGAAGGATATTCCATGCGAGAAATTGCCAAGAAACTGAAGATCTCGTACAACGCTGTGTACTACTCCCTTCACAGAACAGCGCAAACGGGCTCTAACAAGAATAGAAAGAGGAGTGGTTTTATAATGATCAATTAGCATTTTAAAATTTTTTAAATGATAAACTTGGATTAGCAAACACAACGTGCCATTGGAACACAGGACTGATGGTTGCTGATAATGGGCCTCTGTACGCCTATGTAGATTTTCCATAAAAAATCATCAGTTTCCAGCTACAATAGCCATTTACAACATTAACAATGTCTACGCTGTATTTCTGATCAATTTGATGTTATTTTAATGGACAAAAAAATTGCTTTTCTTTTGAAAACAAGGAAATTTCTAAGTGACCCCAAACTTTTGAACAGTAGTGTAGGTGTGTCCAAATGTTTGACTGGTACTGTATATACCAGTTTATACCAGTGCATTCAGAAAGTATTCAGAGCCCTTCACTTTTTCCACATTTTGTTATGTTACAGCCTTATTCTAAAATGGGTAAAAAAAATAAAAAAAAATCTCATCAGTCTACACACAATACCCCATAATGACAAAAACAAAAACAGGTTGTTATGAATTTTTTGCAAATTTATTTTTAAAAAAACAACTGAAATATCACATTTACATAAGTATTCAGACCCTTTACTCAGTACTTTGTTGAAGCAACTTTGGCAGCGATTACTTCTTGGGTGTGACGCTACAAGCTTGTCACCTGTATTTGGGGAGTTTCTCCCATTCTTCTCTGCAGATCCTCTCAAGCTCTGTCAGCTATTTTCAGGTCTCTCCAGAGATGTTAGATCGGGTTCATGCCCGGGCGCTGGCTGGGCCACTCAAGGACATTCAGAGACTTGTCCCGAAGCCACTCCTGCGTTGTCTTGCCTGTGTGCTTAGGGTCGTTGTCCTGTTGGAAGGTGAACCATCGCCCCAGTCTGAGGTCCTGAGCACTCTGGAGCAGGTTTTCATCAAGGATCTCTCTGTACTTTGCTCCATTCATCTTTCCCTCGATCCTGACTAGTGTCCCAGTCCCTGCTGCTGAAAAACTTCCCCACAGCATGATCCTGCCACCACCATGCTTCACCAAAGGGATGGTATTGGCCAGGTAATGAGCAGTGCCTGGTTTACTCCAGACGAGATGCTTGGCATTCAGGCCAAAGAGTTCAATCTTGGTTTCATCAGACCAGAGGATCTTGTTTCTCATGGTCTGAGAGTCCTTTATGTGCCTTTTGGCAAACTCCAAGCGGGCTGTCATGTGCCTTTTACTGAGAAATTGCTTCCGTCTGGCCGCTCTACCATAAAGGCCTGATTGGCTGAGTGCTCCAGAGATGGTTGTCCTTCTGGAAGGTTCTCCCATCTCCACAGAGGAACTCTGGAGCTCTGTCAGAGTGACCATCGGGTTCTTGGTCACCTCCCTGACCAAGGCCCATCTCCTCCGAATACTCAATTTGGCCGGGTGACGAGCTCTAGGAAGAGTCTTGGTGGTTCCAAACTTCTTCCATTTAAGAATGATGGAGGCCGCTGTGTTCTTGGGGACCTTCAATGCTGCAGAAATGTTTTGGTACCCTTCTCCAGATCTGTGCCTCGACAGAATCCTGTCTCGGAGCTCTACGGACAATTTCTTCGACCTCATGGCTTGCTTTTTGCTCTGACATGCACTGTCAACTGTGGGACCTTATATAGACAGGTGTGTGCCTTTCCAAATCATGTCCAATCAATTGAATTGACCACAGGTGGACTCCAATGAAGTTCTAGAAACATCTCAAGGATGATCAATGGAAACAGGATGCACCTGAGCTCAGTTTCAAGTCTCATAGCAAAGGGTCTGAATACTTATCTAAATAAGGTATTTCTGTTTTTAATTTGTAATACATTTGCAAACATTTCTAAAAACCTGTTTTTGCTTTGTCATTATGGGGTATTGTGTGTAGATTGATGAGGAAAAACATTTATTTAATCAATTTTAGAATAAGGCTGTAACGTAACAAAATGTGGAAAAAGTCAAGGGGTCTGAATACTTTCCGAATGCACTGTATATGTATCTGATGATTTATGCATATGTACTTTGGATGGTGCCCCCATTGATCATGGCCAGGCTTATAAATATCTCGGCATCTGGATTGACAAAAAGCTACCTTTCAAAAAGCATGTTGATTACTTAAGAAATTAAGAATTAAAATAGGCTTCTTCTATAGGAACAGGTACTGTCTTTCGTTAAATAGCAGAAAACAATTCAGTTTACATTAATTCTGGTTATTGACTGTGGCAATATGTTCTATATGAATGCAGCTGCCACTGTACTGAATTGAAGCCATTGGACGCAGTTTATCATAGCACATTACTCTTCATTATGGGTGATAGGTTCAGTACACATCATTGCATTTTGTATCAGAAAGTAGGCTAGCCCTCCTTGAAGTCTTGTAGATCGATACTTTGCACTCTTTTTGTCTATAAAGCCTTCTTGCATAAACCTCTCCTACACCTTACCTCATTGTTAACCTTCAGACGTACAAGTTACCAGACCCGGACTCAGGGATGGCTGTTACAGTCAGCCCTGTTACTTTATTTGGCACTTAATAGGCACTTACTATAGTATTTTTTTATTTAACCTCTTGAGATTAAATTGTGAAGTTGAACATGTACTCTTTATAACAGAATGTTAAAATTAGGTGAAATCTAATGTTGTTTTTTGCAAGTTACACATCTCAATAGGCACCGAATTGGTAGGAATGACCTCTACAGTTAAACCTACACTGATTCATGGTAGCCATCTTTATCACCTTCCTTATGGTCCTGATTTGAGTTGTGGTTTAATATCATCATTAGATGTAACTAGCAACAGGAAAATATTACATATCATGTGCTATTGAGTTCAGCAATACTGGGTCGTACACTGCTCCAATCAGCTGTGATGATAACATATGCATGATTCCATGAGTCCCTCAGAAGTTCAGTTACCAATTCCACATTTCTGTTTTATTTACATACAAAATAAACCCATTAGCTGATCCCTCAGTAAAATTGGTGCAAGGCAAAAAGCAGAACACCCTTATGAAAGAAAAGCAAATGACCCTTCAAGGCCACCATTGTTCTCCCATCAACGCTGGCTTGTTTGCATATCTATTCCTGTCTCATTACTCACACAGAGAAAAACATTCATGCAAATTAGTGCTAGCACCCCAGCAATGTATTGATATACTGTTTCCATATCCCTGATGCAAGCACGCACACATGCACAAACACACCAACCTCTCCCACCCAAAGGTCCAGTTATTGTGTGACTGCTGTCTTTGTGTTTACCGGCCCTGTCATTCCCAAGCTCTCCACGTCACCTTCTCCACATCGCTTTAAGAAGAGGATGGCCAAAGAGAAAGCGAGAGAGTGTGTGTGTGTGGGGGGGGGGACTGACAGCTAAAGAATAAGCGCCAATCATGGCGACTGAACAGAGCTCAGCAGAACCCAGCCACTGAGGTCAGGGGTCAGAGGCAGCGGCACCTTGAGAAATGCCAGGCAGCCCCACTGTACCAGAGTCACTGTGTCCTCCTGTCCATCCTAGACCCCCTATCACCACTCCCACCAGACGGCCTGGCCCTGGGTGCTTTATGATGGGCTGCATGGACACTGCCACCACCACCCCCCCCCATCTGTCTGCAGCTGTGAGCTAGAGATTGGGACTTCTGTGACAGGGTGGTGGAGTCAGGCAGACTGGCGATGTCAGGACGGTTTGGGGGGGTCGAGCTTTGAGGATGAAGGATGGAGGGGATGAGGGCAGCCTTCTGCCAGACTCTTTCTTCTGCTTGTCTTCTTCTTCCCTTACCATGCCTGCTTCACCCCTTCCTCTCTCCGTCATATCTCCCTATCTCTCCCATTATTTTACCCCACTCTGTATTGAAAAGGCCTGCTGACAGCTTGGCACTGCTGGTCAGAGAGCAATTGGGAAGTTTGGGCAAGAGAGAGAGAGAATTATAGATTAACGGTAAGGGAACGTATACTTAAGAGTATGGAGTGTTTGTGTTTACTGAGTGAAATGAGGGCAATATGGGAGAGTGTGTGAAGTATTCAAGTCTGTTATCAGTGTTGAGTGTTTTAGTGCAGAGAATTTTCGCTTTTTATGTGTGGAGTTTACTGTGCTGTTGTGTATCTGACCCAAAGTGAATAGGCACCAAGTTTCAGAATGCACGTTTCAGGTAATCCTGAATGCTAAAAGGATTTCACTCTCTCTCTCCTGTGTCTATCTATTCCATCCCTCCATCAGTACTGCCCCTTGGCTATCCGGGTGCACATGTCTGGCCCTCCCCTTGAGGCCTTGTACCACCCACATGTCTCACCTACACTAGCCCTGTTGTGTGCATAGTAAAGCAATAGCTCTTTGTTGTCGGTGTAGAGAGAGATGTCGCTAATTTGTCATGGACATGTTACACCAACTCTCTCCCCTGGGCGAGCTGCAGACACACATCACAGTGAGGAGAGATAAATGGAGAGGAGAGATAAATGGGGAGAGATGAAGAGAGAGAGGGATGGAAGAAAGAGAAGAGAACAGGGATGAAAAATGTTAAAGCCAAACTTAGTTTCAGACACAAGCTAACAAGAGTCCATAAGCAGTTTGTGTTTCACAGTTATGATTAAAGTATTTCTTTCTTTCCCTCCCTACCACAGTTTGTCAGGGAGACAACAAGAGTTGAATCTCCTTTTTCCCTCTGCAGTTCGTGCTGTTATTCAAATGTCTTGAACCACAGCACCATTTAACTCTTTCCTGTCCCTAATTATTCCCATGCCACATTGACTGCACACCAGTGTTGTCTCACAGTTAACCGTGAATGCTCTGTGTAGGCTGTGACCAGGCCTTAGGGAGGGGAGGGGTATGGGGGAATTTTGTGTCCCAATCTGGCAACCCCACCATGGTGATCAGTCAATGTCACCTTTGATCGGGGGCCAGTTGGGCATCATGACAGCATGGTGACATCATGGCTCTGGACTGCCATTGTCACAGATTGAATGTTCAGAATAGAACAGTTGGCAGAAGTTGGTGTTAGCTCTCTCGCTCTCTCCCTATGTCTCTCTCTCGCTCTCTCTCTCTCTCTTTCAGTAAATGAACTTCTAACCCAACATCTTCATCATCATCATCATCATCATTAACTCCGTGTCGAGGTTATTTTACCATGTTCAAATAGCAGGGTTGGGTTCAGGGGTTAGGTGGCGGACAGAGGGGCTTTTACTGGCTGTCTTAGGGAAGCCCCTAAGGCATTCTGTGTTTAGCCGGGTTGTGGGGATTGAGATGGGGGTGCAAGATGTGGGTGGGGGTCTGAGAGGGGTAGTCAAAAGGACGTGAAGTTGGAGCAATACTTCTGCTTAGAATGGGATGTGAAAGGTCGTGTGAAAATTCCCCTTCCTCACTGGATGACCAGAAGAATAGGCTGCACACTCCCACCCGGAAGTGATGTCACAGAGCTTGTCAGTGTCGTCTTGGGGTCGCTTACTCCGCTTAAACCTCATTTTCATTTGACCTTTTACTCAGAATGACTGTATTTTTTTAAATCTGCTTCATGCTATTCGTATTATTTTACTAGATGTGCATCTCTATTTAAAGATGTAGCTCATGGATACTCCATAGAGAGTTGTTGTTCAGCTTTACTCTTGACCTGCTGCAACCCTGGAGGGTGTTTTAGGATTAGTCCTTTAAATAGAAAAAATAAAGAATCTTTACTATGCCACATGTCAAAGTTGACCTGTCTGACTGTCTGTCTGTCTGTGGATAGAGAGATATTGTTCATACAGTATGTTCCTGCAGTGAAAATGCTGTAATGAAAAGAGTAGCACCATAGATACACTACATCACCAAAGGTATGTGGACACCCCTTCAAATTAGTGTATTCGGCTATTTCAGCCACACCCGTTGCTGACAGGTGTATAGAATCGAGCACACAGCCATGCAATCTCCATAGACAAACATTGTAAGTAGAATGGCCTTACTGGAAAGCTCAGTGACTTTCAACGTGGTACCGTCATAGGATGCCACCTTTCCAACAAGTCAGTTTGCCAAATTTCTGCCCTGCTAGAGATGCCCCGGTCAACTGTAAGTGCTGTTATTGTGAAGTGGAAACGTCTCATCCGCAAAATGGTAGGCCACACAAGCTCACAGAACGGGACTGCCAAATGCTGAAGCACTGTGCTTCCAACTTTGTGGCAATAGTTTGGGGAAGGCCCTTTCCTGTTTCAGCATGACAATGCCTCCGTGCACAAAACGAGGTTCATACAGAAATGGTGTGTGGAGATCGGTGTGAAAGAACTTGATTGGCCTGCACAGAGCCCTGACCTCAACCCCATTGAACACCTGTGGGATGAATTGGAACACCGACTGCGAGCCAGGCCTAATCGCCCAACATCAGTGCCCGACCTCACTAATGCTCTTGTGGCTGAATGGATTCCGCTCCATTCATTATCATGAGCCCGTTCTCCCCAACTAAGGTGCCACCAGCCTCCTGTGTTTTATATTCTGTTGCATGTATCTCTCTAAACTACAACTGAGATTATATTTCTATGATAGCATGTTATGTGTATATGTACAGTATGTACGTGTTGTATTAACAGTGTTCCTGATATAGTACTGTATCATAGTGAAAGAGACTTTGTTGAAACTGTACTGTAAGGTTATCAGATCAGGGCAGTAGAGGATATTTATTGTGGACTAAAGGCTGTGCTGTATGGACTGTAATAGCAGCAGATTTGTATACAGAGTTAATCCTGGCCTGACAGGCTCAGACCAGCCAGGGTTCTTGTGGCCCCGTTGGGGGGGGCTGGATCTGGGCTGCTCCGACTGTCTGCGACCCGTCTAGGGCTGTCAGGCAGGCCCAAGGTGGAGGTTCAGGGGGGGCTCAGAAGGGACGGGGGCATGGGGGGGGGGACACGAGGGCCTGATGGGGCTTTTAGAGCGGCAGGCAGAGTGAGTGACGGAGGTTTGGAGGAGACCTGACACGGCAGACTGGAGAGCTGCTGTTTATGTATGTATGCTGGCCCTCCAAAACGGTGTTTATGAAAACAGTGGCCTGCTGCCAATCAGATAGGGCTGGGATGGGGACTGAGGGAAATAGAGAAAAGGGGAGAGAGGGGGGGGGGGGGGGGGGGATAGTGAAGGATGGTCAGAAGATCAGAGCGAGTAGATGGTAAATGCAAAGGATGAGAGACTAGATAAAAAGAGAGAATATATATAATGTTCTGTGTAGGAAACTATTCTGAAGTAGATCCACTCTGCAGCGCTAGCCAAACCTTTCCCAATCCATCTCTCTGTATCCATCTCTTTCTCTCCTTCCCTCTCCCATGTTTCCGCTCCTCCTCTTCCTCCCTGTGTCAGCCAAGCTCAATTCTCTTACAGAAGTAACACAACTTTGTCTGTTTTACTAATCCTCTCCTGCCTCTAATTTGATTTGTCTCTCCTCTGTAATTAGATCCTTTCGTCTCCCTCTGGTTTCACAGATTGGGAGTGTTGACTCGCACACGGCGCTGCCACAAATCAACTATATCTACCTCCTCTCAATACTTCACCCTCTCCACCCCCCTCTTTCTACCTCCCCATCCGTCCGGTTTCCCTGGCACTCCGGGAGCCAAAATAGCGTTGTAGTGCCGACCCCTCCCCCCCTCCCTCTCCCCAACTCCTACATTGCTTGCCCACTGGCTGCAATCGACTGAATTCCCTTGTCTTTGAAGTGGCACATGCAGAATGGAGATTCTGTGGTTGTTATGCCCTGCCCCGTGCCCGTTACTATAGCCCACAGGCCGTAGTATGCAGATCGCTGAAAAAGGAGTCGCATTCACAGCCCATGACCGTTCCTGTGTGCATAAGATGTTTATTTGAGAACGTTTATTTTTCTCTCTGTGTGTGTGTGTGTGTGAATGTGCATATTCTTTCTAAATACTTTTATACTTTCTGTAATCAATGGCATGTTTTGTCAATGTACTGTATATTGTATATATATATAAAAAAGTTGTTTTATTGTCACAAACACTAGATAGGTGCAGTGAAATGTGTTGTTTTACAGTGTCAGCCGTAGTAGTAGTAGTATGGAGCAAATTAGGGTAAAGTGCCTTGCTCAAGGGATTTTTCACCTTGTCGGCTCGGGTATTCAAACCAGCAACCTTTCGGTTACTGGCCCAACGCTCTAACTTCTAAGCTACCCGCTAACTCAATTTATATGCCACTTACTGGGTTCATCAGACACATCTTGTGTTGATGATATTTCCTCTGTGTGTTGTCTTGACTGTCTGCATCGCGTCTGTGTATTTGTGTTTATAGGTCCACAGAGGCCACCCTACTATTTCTCTACTTTGTTTTAGTCATATGACATTATAGTAGAGCATACAACAGGACAGAGGTGAGGGAAAAGTGAAACGACTGAAATACGTAGTTCAAGAGCGTGTTTCAAATGTCCCTAATTGTTTTGTGCTTCTTTTATTTATATCTGTAATATGCAGAATCCCCTGAAGCTGCTTTGTGGCTGAAATACTGTTTACTTCCTTTGATTAGGAATCCTTTGGATTTTTACTGCTAGCGTTAATTAACCTTCAATAGGAAAATTAGCAGGGAGGCAGAGAAGCACACATTGTTACAGGCACACATACAGTACACACACAGACGCAGAGCTGATGAAAGTTTTCTCAGTTTTTGATCTGACATATCCCTCCCTGCTGTTTTTATTTTCTGTCTGCAAACTCTATTACAAACATTTTCTGTCTCTCGCTCTCCTCTCTCTTTATGTACAGCGGTCTGTAATTCCATCTAGTCTTTGTTGCGTCCTTTCACTGATTCTTTGAACTTCTGTCAGAACAGAAACAACATAACAGGTTCAAAGAATAGACATCTTTTTACTTTTTACAATGAATCCCTCTGCTGTTAACTCTCTCTCCCTTTTCGTTTCTCTCTGTCTACGCTGTGTCATCATCTTCTCTCATGTTTTTAATTTCCTGTACACGGCCCTTTGTCTGGTAAAACACTCCATCGTTCTGATACAGCCTCTCATTAGCTGTTCAGTTTAATTAAAAAGCTCATTCATGTGAAAATGGGACTGATAGTGATTTTCCACCCAATCATCTACCTCTCACAGCAACTTTTAATTAGAATCCTGTTTGATTGACATCGGGCTCGCTGACTGTTCTCTCCGTGCACACACACGCACACACACACACACACACACACACACACACACAGTGTGACAGTCTACTAGCACTGCTCTTTTACTTAGTGTGAACTCTCCTTCGTCTTCTCCTTGCATCTCTCTGTCTCTCCTTCTCTCGTTCCCTCTCTCCTCATCTGTTTTCTAAACGTGCCCGCTGGTGTCAATGTTCTGATAGGTTCATTCACTCAGTGTTTACTGTGCTGAACAGATTCCCGTCAGGCCTTTTTCTCTCTCACGCTTTTCTTTTCTCCGTCCCTCGCTTCATCTCTGCATCTTAATCAGGTGTGTGTGCACAGCTTCATCGTAGGAAGGCACACAGAGGGAGCAGGGGATGTGGCGACAACAGAGGAGGAGGAGGAGGGGATGAAAGGAGGAGGGTGACATTGAGCAGCAGACACAGTGAGTGATGATGTAGAACAAACACATCTTCTTCCTCTTCCTCCTCTTTCTCCTCTGCTTCTTCTTCCTCCTCTTCCTCCTCTTTCTCCTCTGCTTCCTCCTTCTCTTCCTCCTCCTCCTCCTGTGTGGTTGACACCATGGGTGGTGCGGGGGATTGGGGTGTTTTTGATGGTGTATATTGATACAGACTAATATCAATATTGTGAACTGGATCCCATCCAGCCTCACCTTTATGTAGACTATACAGCCAGGTCAGACTGCGTGTCCGTTATTCAGGAAGGGAAATGCAGTGAGGAAATCACATTAGACACACTCCCAACTCAGATTCTCATTCCATACCGAAGGGGGGAGAGTGGGGGAAGATGGACGGACTGGGAGCTTTGAAGGAGGGGGGCGCGGTGGAGTGGGTTAAAGTGGGTCTCCACTACAGTCAGGCTCAGAGCTGCAGGGTAGTGTCCCACGGAAATGAGCCATTAGAATTTAGGATTTTTTTTATCTTCTTTCTTTTTCCTTTTCTGCGGTAGTTTCTATTATTGTATGTCTTTGTTGTTCAATCATGATTATTTAGGGATGGGGGGAATGGAACGTCTTGGACATTTCCGATCGCCTTATAGAGTAGACACAGAACCCTTGGTCTCCATCTACTCTCCTTCCTAGAAACATCACATGCAAGGGATTCAGGGTAAAGCAAGCCCAGAAAGTAAAGAAGGCACAGCCAGTAAAGCAGGCCCAGACAGTAAAGCAGGCCCAGACAGTAAAGCAGGCTCAGACAGTAAAGGAGACCCAGACTGTAAAGCAGGCCCAGACTGTAAAGAAGGCCCAGCCAGTAAAGCAGGCCCAGACAGTAAAGCAGGCCCAGACAGTAAAGCAGACCCAGACAGTAAAGCAGGCCCAGACAGTAAAGCAGGCCCAGACAGTAAAGCAGGCCCAGACAGTAAAGCAGGCCCAGACAGTAAAGCAGGCCCAGACAGTAAAGCAGGCCCAGACAGTAAAGCAGGCCCAGACAGTAAAGCAGACCCAGACAGTAAAGCAGACCCAGACAGTAAAGCAAGCCCAGACAGCTTTGTGGGCTGAGGACAAGTCTCCCACCCTACTCCCCTGCCCCACCCCGCTCCAGTGTTGAGGAGATGGGGCGATAAGATAGTGGTAAGAGCTGAGGGAGGTGTTTGAAGTTACGGATGAGGTGTTGCCTTATCGCTGGGAGCAGGTCTGAGGCATCCGCCAGGGCTTTTGCAGTAACAGATGAGGCAGAAGGGAGTGTAGACAGCGAGGAGGTGAGGGATCGCCGTGACGATGAGGGGTGATGAAGAGCCAGGACACACGCAGATAAAGATGAGCTCCGCCACACCAGAACATCAGCTATCCTCCTGACAACAAACATCCACCAACACAACACTTCCATTGTGCTACTGCTGAGCTGTGAGGACATCAGACAAGACTAGAGAAGAGTACTGCAGGTCCCCAGCTCAGCTCAGTGAAGACGCTAATCCCAGTATACTGTCTAATGTGCATGGTCGATATTGTAGCTAGCGACTCTTGGTTGGTGTACTTCAGTATGACTAACGTTAAATTGCTCAACCTGAATAACACTGTGGTTACTGTGCCCACTGCCAAGCTTATGGTGCCTAGTTCATCCCCAACCCACTCATCCATTATCCCCAACCCACTCATCCATTACTCATCCATTATAATATATTTTTCCTTATTTATTTGGTTAACATTCCAGCATCTCCCTGTGAGGAAGACAGCCATTGACTGACTCCAGTGTCAGACTCGCTCCTTCTCACTGTGTATTAATATCCATAATCCCAGTTGTTATTGAATAGAAGGTGCAGTTGATTTAAGGCCTGAGTGAACTGGGAGGGAGGAATAGACATTAGGACTGCTTCATCTGGAAGAGGTTAGCCGGCCAGGCCGCCCTCCCGCTCTCATCTGGATGTAGTTTTGACTTATGGAATACACATTTTGGTTCACTCGTTCATTTTCTTCTCCTGCTAATCCTTTCTTTCCTCTTCATCCTAATGAAGCGAAACTGTTTGCAAACACGAACACGGTTTCTCTTTCCTATGCCTCTCATTTCTGGGTCCGTCCTACTGCCAATGCCACTCTGGTGCCAGACTAGCCCCCCCCCCCCCCCCTCCTCCTCCTCCTATCCCAACTCTGACGACCCAAACCTACTCCAACTTTATTTATTCTCCTCAGCTTTATTTTTCATGTTGACTCTCTCTGGTCTTTCTGATCAAAATTGCTCCAGCCTTTGGCACCCTGTGCATCTCGCCACCTGTGTGTGTGTCTGTGTGTGTCTGTCTGCATGTGTGTCTGTATGTGTGAGTGTGTATGTCAATCTTTGTGTCAGTCTGTGTATGAGAGGTGGGGTGTCCGGGTGTGTGTTGCTTGATTAAAGCCCTGCTGCGTCAATGCTTGCCCTGTGCATGAACAGTTGAACCATGTTTTAGTATTCTAATGCAGAGTGAGGTTAGATTACTCAGATGGGCCCTCTGTGTTCTCTGGCCTGTGGCCCCCCAGGCCCCCCAGGCCCATGATTGGTAGAGAGCCGTGGCCGGTGGCCCTTGCTGGCCCCTGGGTTCTGCTCCTGTCTTCCTGTTCCAATCAGGATAGAGGGATGAAAGGAGGGCGTACCGTTCGCTGAAAGAGAGGCCTCAGAATAGGAAACAGATCTCTCCCGCTCTCTTTTGCTGTTTGTCTCTTTGTGCTCTTTCTGTCTCCATCTCATCTCATTTCTCTCTCTCTTCCTTTGTGTATTTCAGTCTCTTTCTCCACCTGTCTCTCTCTGTTGTATTATCTATCTGTGTTTCTCTCTCATTCAGGTCTCTTCTAATGTATTTTCTCGTTCTCTGGTTCTTTGTGAGTTGTGGTTCAAACCATTTGGAATGCTCTGGCCAGAGCCTTTGTTCCGAGTTCCGTTGCCGTGTTCCGTTGCTGTGTAGCGTGACTGGTTCTCTCCCCGTAGGGTTCTGTCTTTCCTGTTCCCTCTGTATAAATATGAATGAATCGCCACAGTTCAGCAGAGTGCAATTTCATTAATTAGAACATGTTGAGTAAAGAAAGCTTCTTTCAGTTAGGTCAGTCTAACTGAGCTTATGAAAACACTGCAGGCAAGAGGGCCTACATACATTAGTACATGATATACATGCATATACTGACAGATATACACACACACACACACCAGCCATATCGGCATGTACAAAGACATGCATAATCGCTCTCTAATATGTAGGTTCATACTTCCATCACTCTTGGCCTTTATTTCCCCTTCGCCTGTTCTCGTTCAGCCCATATCGGTCTCATTACTGTGGGCAGAGTGAGCTGTAATGCCCCATGAGATAAGTCCCACCTGGATGAGCAGGGCTTTGAACAGCCATGATTAGTCCTGCTTCAGAGATAACAGAGCCATTAGCTGAGGCTGATCATTTCATGGCTAGTGCAACAACAAGAGAGGCAGCTCCTCCTTGATGAGAGAGGCAGCTCCACCCAAACCCTATGAATTTAGAGAGACCTTGGTTCAATGCGTGTGTGCGTTTGTGTGTGTGCATGCATGCGTCTTTCTGTCTGTAAAGTGGGGAAAGGAGGTTATTTTAGTAAATAAACAAACTGTATAAACGTTAAATGTGCCTGACGTCTTCAGTATCCATTACTGCAGAAAGCAGGCCAGAAAACAGAGAGAAGAGAAAAAGTGTAACAGGTAGAGAGAGGAGATGAGATCAATAGAGCCGGAATGGACGATTGATTCAGCCTGTCAGATATTCCACATTAGCGGCTTGATTAGAAACAAATATGGAGTCCTAGTCATGTGTACCATAGATGTGACAGGTTGAACTGAGTCGTCAAAAAGTAATTACAGTTAACCCCTATGGATGGAGGACACTGGGAGACACTGGGAGATGGTTGCTGCTGTGCTTGCTGAAGTAGCATCCTCTGGTACTGAAGAAGTCTAGCTATGGCATTCTGATATAGGCCTACGGTATACTGAATATCCGGCCATAAACAAACCCTGTTCTCGTGAGGCACAATTCTTATGGTTTTCCTCCCCCCAGGCACCTAATTGATCAATTTATGTCATGTATTGGTGCTAGAGTCCCCACACTTGGTTAGCCAGGTATTGATCAGTCTGTTTAGAAGACAGGGATGAAAACCAGCAGACACTGTGGCCCTTGATGATCAAAATCAAAGTTCATTGGTCACGGTACAGTGAAATGCTTGCTTGCTAATTCTGCTCAACAATGCAGTACAATATCAATCAATAATCAAATGCCAAAAACAAAAGTCCAAAAATAACAAGCAGTAATAAAAAGTACTTGAAAAAAAGAGTAATACAAACTAGTATGAGAAGTATGTACATAGTAGATTATACAGTTTGACTGATTTATCAAAATGAAGATTGTTTTATACCAGTAGTAAAGTGAAGTGAGTAAAGTGAGTAGTAAAGTGATTGGAGTCATAGGTGTGTCATGGTGGGGCGGCTTGGGCGTTAGGCCCCCCGGCACTCTGGACCTCCCGTTCCAAAAACACACCATGCAAATGTACAGGTACGGTAGGCAAATGAACACGGGCTGAACACAGCCTCACTGACTCACCTTGACATCTGTAGCCTACACTCAGAACCGGTCTGACTGGTGGGTGCACACCCCAACAGAACTCTTACTTCCCCTTTATCTGTCTCTCACTCAGAAACCTGTCTGGGTAGCCTTTTGATTGGATGTTCAGGAGTCTTATGGCTTGGGGGTAGAAGCTGTTTAGAAGCCTCTTGGACCTAGACTTGGCGCTCCGGTACCGCTTGCCGTGCGATAGCAGAGACAACAGTCTATGACTAGGGTGACTGGAGTCTTTGACAATTATTAGGGCCTTCCTCTGACACCGCCTGGTATAGAGGTCCTGGATGGCAGGAAGCTTGGCCCCAGTGATGTACTGGGCCGTACGCACTACCCTCTGTAGTGCCTTGCGGTCGGAGGCCGAGCAGTTGCCATACCAGGCAGTGATGCAACCAGTCAGGATGCTCTCGATGGTGCAGCTGTAGAACCTTTTGAGGATCTGAGGACTAATGCCAAATCTTTTCAGTCTCCTTAGGGGGAATAGGTTTTGTCGTGCCCTCTTCACGACAGTCTTGGTGTGCTTGGACCATGTTAGTTTGTTGGTGATGTGGACACCAAGGAACTTGAAGCTCTCAACCTGCTCCACTACAGCCCCGTCGATGAGAATGGGGGCGTGCTCTGTCCTCTTCTTTTTCCTGTAGTCCACAATCATCTCCTTTGTCTTGATCACATTGAGGGAGAGGTTGTTGTCCTGGCACCACACAGCCAGATCTCTCTGACCTCCTACCCATAGGCTGTCTCATCGTTGTCAGTGATCAGGCCTACCACTGCTGTGTCGTCTGCAAACTTAATGATGGTGTTGGAGTCATGCCTGGCCATGCAGTCATGAGTGAACAGGGAGTACAGGAGGGGACTGAGCATGCACCCCTGAGGGGACCCCATGTTGAGGATCAGCGTGGCGGATGTGTTGTTACCTACCCTTACCACCTGGGGGCGGCCCGTCAGGAAGTCCAGGATCCAGTTTCAGAGGGAGGTGTTTAGTCCCAGGGTCCTTAGCTTAGTGCACTATGGTGTTGAACGCTGAGCTGTAGTCAATGAATACCATTCTCACATAGCTGTTCCTTTTTTCTAGGTGTGAAAGGGCAGTGTGGAGCGCAATAGAGATTGCGTCATCTGTGGATCTGTTGGGGCGGTATGCAAATTAGTGGGTCTAGGGTTTCTGGGATAATGCCAGAGATACTACAGTAAACAACACTTACAGCCATAATTACCGTAATCAAGCCCCTTTCTCCCATACACAATGCTAGTGTGCGGACGGCCATTTCAAATTAGATGAATACATTTGAAAGCGTAATTATTTTTGGCGCTTTTAGCTATTATTCTCAACTATGGAAAAGGGAGGGGGAGATGAGAAAGAGAAGGGGTGCTTGATCCCTAGACTTGTGTACATATTTTATTTCTCTCCTTTTTTCGCCCTCTTTTTTTTTCTCTCTCTCTCTCTCTCTCTCTCTCTCTCTCTCTCTCTCTCTCTCTCTCTCTCTCTCTCTCTCTCTCTCTCTCTTTCTTTCGCTCTCTCGCTCTCTCGCTCTCTCGCTCTCTCTCTCTCTCTGTCTCTGTCTCTCTCTCTCTCTCTCTCTCTCTAATATACATAACTTTCTTTCGTTTTCCCTGCATATGGAAGGCCTCTAAACAAAGCAATCTCAATTAACCTCACTTGGCTCTCCCCTCATCCTAACCTCTCAATTCTAACAAACACACACACACACACACACACACACAAACACACACACAGAGTGATGTGAATAAAAAACATCAAAACAAACTAAGGAGCTAAATTACACACACTGCTGTAAACAAAAAAAAAACTTGCTTTTTAGTGACTATCTGCTAGATTTGTTTATAAGGAGATTGTCAGAAGTTATCCCAACCATTCCATGTTAGACTTCACTGCTCCCCCATTTCTAAAATACTGCCATCCAGACGGTAATCTAATTACGATTGGGAATATATGGGGTCACCCTCCCTCCCCCATACCCCTTAACCCTTACCCCAATCACTTCATGTCTCTGTCTGAGCACTGCAGACAGTCTACATTCAGCTGTGTTAACACACACACACACTGAACATGATTGAATGATTGAAGTCCATTAATGCAGGAATTACTGTGCGAATAATGTAATTACATACCACTGTACGTCTGTAGACTATAGACTAGACATGAATTTACAGCCTCCTCACACATGGCATTTGTAGCAGCAAAGTGAAAGCTGTTTAACTTTAATTCAGTCAATTCACAATTGCTCTCCCTCCCTCCTAAACATCCTCCCCTCTTTTTCTGCTGTACATTCCAGTTCATGTTCTGTGGTTGATATGTTTGATTGAGTCTCTCACTTATGTCTGAGAGTGGAGAGGTGGCTTCCACTGGGAGAGAAGGCCTGGTCGCACTGGGACCACACTTCCCTGGGCTGGGAAACAATTACTACTCCCCTCTCACCTTCCTGCCTTCTATCCCCTTTTCATTCTCTCTCTCTCTCTCTCTCTCTCTCTGTCTGTCTCTCTCTCTCTCTCTCTCTCTCTGTCTCTCTGTCTCTCTGTCTGTCTGTCTCTCTGTCTGTCTGTCTGTCTCTGTCTCTGTCTCTGTCTCTGTCTCTGTCTCTGTCTCTGTCTCTGTCTCTGTCTCTGTCTCTGTCTCTGTCTCTGTCTCTGTGTCTGTCTGTCTGTTCTCTCTCTTCTCTCTCTCGCTCTCTTTGTCTGTCTGTCAATTAAATTCAAAGGGCTTAATTGGCATGCAAAACATATGTTTACATTGGCAAAGCAAGTGAAATAGATAATAAACAAAAGTGAAATAAACAATCAAAAATGAACACTAAAAATTACACAAGTTTCAGAGGAATAGAGACATTTCAAATATAATATTATGGCTTTATACAGTGTTATATCGATGTGCAACTAGTTAAAGTACAAAAGGGAAAATAAATCAACATAAATATGGGTTGTGTGCCTCGCGAGTGGCGTGGTGGTCTAAGGCACTGCATCGCAGTGCTAGCTGTGCCACTAGAGATCCTGGTTCGAATCCAGGCTCTGTCGTAGCCGGCCGCGACCGGGATACCCATGGGGCGGCGCACAAATGGCCCAGCGTCGTCAAGGGTAGTGGAGGGTTTGGCCAGCAGGGATGTCCTTGTCCCATCGCGCTATAGCGACCCCTGTGGCGGGCCGGGCGCAGTGCACGCTGACTCGGTCGCCAGGTGTACTGTGTTTCTTCCGACACATTGGTTTGGCTGGCTTCCGGGTTAAGCGGGCACTGTATCAAGAAGCATTGCGGCTCGGTTGGGTTGTGTTTCGGAGGACGCACGACTCTCGACCTTCGCCTCTCCCGTGTCCGTACGGGGGTTGCAGCGATGGGACAGGGACTGTAACTACTACCAATTGGGTTGTATTTGCAATGGTGTTTGTTCTTCACTGGTTACCCTTTTCTTGTGGCAACAGGTCACAAATATTGCTGCTGTGATATTTGTGGTATTTCACCCAATAGACATGGGAGTATATCAAAATTGGATTTGTTTTCAAATTCTTTGTGGGTCATTGTAATCTGAGGGACATATGTGTCTCTAATATGGTCATACATTTGGCAGGAGGTTAGGAAGTGCAGCTCAGTTTCCACCTTTTGTGGGCAGTGTGCACATAGCCTGTCTTCTCTTGAGAGCCAGGTCTGCCTACGGTGGCTTCTCTCAATAGCAAGGCTATGCTCACGGAGTCTGTACATAGTCAAAGCATTTCTTAATTTTGAGTCAGTCACAGTGGTCAGGTATTCTGCCACTGTGTACTCTCTGTTTAGGGCCAAATAGCATTCCAGTTTGCTCTGTTTTATTGTAAATTCTTTCCAATGTGTCAAGTAATTATCTTTTTGTTTTCTCATGATTTGGTTGGGTCTAATTGTGTTGCTGTCCTGGGGCTCTGTGGGGTCTGTTTGTGTTTGTGAACTGAGCTCCAGGACCAGCTTGCTTAGGGGACTCTTCTCTAGGTTAATCTCTCTGTAGGTGATGGCTTTGTTATGGAAGGTTTGGGAATCACTTCCTTTTAGGTGGTTGTAGAATTTAACAGCTCTTTTCTGGATTTTGAGAATTTGCGGGTATTGGCCTAATTCTGCTCTGCATGCATCATTTGGTGTTTTGCGTTGAGGATGTTTTTGCAGAATTCTGCATGCACAGTCTCAATTTGGTGTTTGTCCCATTTTGTGAATTCTTGGTTGGTGAGGGGACCCAAGACCTCACAACCATAAAGGGCAATGGGTTCTATAACTGATTCAAGTATTTTTTGCCAGATCCGAATTATGATGTCAAATGTTATGTTCCTTTTGATGGCGTAGAAGGCCCTTCTTGCCTTGTCTCTCAGATCATTCACAGCTTTGTGGAAGTTACTTGTGGTGCTGATGTTTAGGCTGAGGTAGGTATAGTTTTTGTGTGTGCACTAGGGCAACGATGTTTAGATGGAATTTGTATTTGTGGTCCTGGCAACTGGACCTTTTTCGGAACACCATTATTTTTGTCTTACTGAGATTTACTGTCAGGGCCCAGGTCTGACAGAATCTGTGCAGAAGATCTAGGTGCTCCTGTAGGCCCTCCTTGGTTGGGGACAGAACCACCAGATCATCAGCAAACAGTAGACATTTGACTTCAGATTCTAGTAGGGTGAGGCCGGGTGCCTGGGCCAATTCGTTGATGTATATGTTGAAGAGGGTGGGGCTCAAGCTGCATCCCTGTCTCACCCCACAGCCCTCTCCAGTCTCTCTCTCCAGTCTCTCTCTCCAGTCTCTCTCTCCAGTCTCTCTCTCCAGTCTATCTCTCCAGTCTCTCTCAAGAGTCTCTCTCTCCAGTCTTTCTCTCCATCTCTCTCTGTCTCTCTGTCTCTCTCTCTCGCTCTGTCTCTCTCTCTCGCTCTTTCTCTCTTCTCTCTCTCTCTCTCTCTCTCTCTCTCTCTCTCTCTCTCTCTCTCTCTCTCTCTCTCTCTGTGTCTCTGTCTCTCTCCCTCTCCCTCCCCCCACTATGCCCTTCCCTTTAGTTACATATCAGGACAGGAGAAGTCCCACCCAGGGAGGTGAAGTGTGTGTGTGTGTGTGTGTGAAGCACAACCTCCTTTGTTGTCCAGCCATCCATCTAGAACACCCAAAGATGAGAGGTGTTGCTATGACAACGGAGTAGAGTATCTAAAAGCAGTAGTCTACAGAGAGACAAGAAGCCATTCTGTGATCGATTGATGTGTGTTGTTGTTGTTGGCTTGTGGATTCACCCACAAATCCCCTTAAGACACACATATCCTTACTTCCCTACCGTAAAACACTAATTCGATCACTCTGTGGTTCTGTGGTTGGACTGTGGTGAAGATGGACTGGTCTGGAGGAGAGGGAATCCTTCTAGAGAGAGGAAGTGGTTATGTTAAGGATACTGTAACATGTATGGATGCCTACATCAGTTAGCCATTTCAGTCTGCCATTTTCCTCTGGGTCTCCCCTTTCCAGGCCTTAAACTGATAGGGATTTCTCTGCACACACATAGCCTTCATAAGACCAGGGTCTCAGGGAGCAAAACCCTACACCCTCTCTCTGCCCCCCATGTCCACTCCCATGTCCCCCCATCTCTGGTATGGTCTGGTCCCACTTCTCTGACCACTAACCCTTCCCTCCTGTCTCTAGCCTCTCACTGTGTTATATTTGTAGTTGTGTTAACACTGTAAATAGTGAACTCTCATGGTCTCCATTTTGGTTACATCTCTAACCAGTGTTGGGGAAGCTACTCTTAAAATATATTTTAACAAGCTACCAATTACTTCACACTGGAAGGAGTTAAGCTACACTAAATCTACCCTTAAGAAAAATATAGTTTACTTAACTAAAGTTACTTTGAAAAAGTAGTTCACTACATCCAAACTACTATTTTGTGATACATTTTCATATCTAAATCTGAAATGTAATAGACTACAAATTGCAAGAACATAAAATTCTGGAGTCAGATGTTAACAGAATATGTTTCAAGTGAGAATAAGGCCGGTCTGATGCTGAAAAACTAAGGAAATTCTTGCCTACTTCCCCCATATTTTATTTTCATTTAGCAAAAAACGTAGTGTAGAGAGGCTAGAGACAGGAGGGAACACCGCTACACCGCTACATGTCAAAAAAGTCATTAACTACTGAAAACATTACCAAGATTTTAATTTAGTTCAATAACCACCAAGCTACTGCAAAATGTAGTTAAATCACTACATGAAGTTCACTACTCCCCAACACTGTCTATAACTAACTTGAAAATGTGTAACACCATGTACATAACCAAAGGTTTCACATTCTCAGTGATGGGGGAGGGCCTACCCATCATGCCTGTGCAAAAAAGACTCAACCCCAAGAAATCATTAGAAACTAACAAAAAGTGGAAAAGAAAGGGAAATATTTATTTATTTACAAAAGCGAGAGGGCGCCATCAGATTAGGTTGGTGATTGGGCGTCCTGCACTTCCCAGCTCCTTCCTGTACCTGACCCCCGGTTGACCCCTGGACAACCCCTCTGAGAGGAGTCAAGGGCTTTATTCTGCTGGCCGGGGCTGGAGGGAAGTGGGGCGGGGGGGTCTGCACTGCGAATGCCAGCATTCCTATGCCGTTAGCCTGAGCGCTAGTAGTGCTATCGCCTCCATCACTCCAACTGCCACACTGATATAATTGCAGCCTGTGATCTCTGGCGGGCCAAAACGCTCTCATTTTCCTGAAAGACCAGTTTGAAGTTCCTCCAAACACCCCCCCCCCCCCCCCCTTCCCTTCTCTTGCTCTCCCTCTTGTTCAAATGTTCAAAAATACACATATTAAATCCCTTTCTCTCAATTTGCCTCCTCTCTCTCTGTTCATCTCGTAGCTTGCCCCTCCTCACCCTCTCCTCTCTCACTCCAATATTACTCATTGCATTAAAGTTTCAAATTATTTCAAGGCTTTACTTATCGATTTATGTAATAAGCGCCTAATACGTTAACTCTTGTTTCGTCTTGGAATCTCTGTGCTCTTGTTTTGGAGCAAACTGTTGAGCGTGCCCATGCCTCTTCGTCCTGTTTTGGGATGGCCCGTCCAGACATAGACATAGACCATGACATCATTCTTTGACTTTCTACAGATGTTTACAGAGAGTTGACCATGCACTCAGAATTCTACACGACCACTTGTCCTCAGTCCGACTCTGTGTATGTCCCTGGTCCTGGCAGGATAAAGCGCTGTGGCGAACAGTTACCATTCTGCTGGACTTGATTTGAAACAGAATCCCTGATGTGTCTAGTTATGTAAATAGTTGTTACTCAACATTCCCTGCTCCTAATCATGCATCTGTTTGAGGTCAATCCAATGTTTGGAGGTTTTGGAAAACCATCAGATTATCTGTACTGAATTTACCACTGATATATGATATGACATAATGTGATATGGTTTAATATGATGTAATGTAATGCAACCAGAGCTACAGTACCTGCCTACAACCTCTGGAATGGGAACTTGGTATCTCCATAGACAGCCTCACCCGCTTCACCCTCTCCTTTGCCCAGTTGGCACCCTGCCACCCTGGCACCAGTCAATCAGAGAATGTGGTCTGAAATGTAATTTTGATCAATCAAAATAAGGCAGTGATGATGACTCGGTAGTGTTCTCTGAGAGAGAGCGCTCGCTGCCTTATATGGGCTTGATTTACTGTAGATCTCCACTCACTCTGGGCTCGCCTGCCACGTCTTCTTCACATGGGACGAGGTCTCTCCTTGCATGTGTCTGCACGGTTCTGTTTGTGTGTGTGTGTGTGTGTGTGTGTGTGTGTGTGTGCACATGTTTGTTAGTTAAACAGGACTAATTGAATAGCTGATGGAGCGTGCTGTAAAAATACTGTTACTGTGTGAGAAACTCTCTTTCTGAGCTAAACATTCTCCTCTGGCTGACATTCCTGTTTTTCTCTGTTCTCTTCCCCTTTAAGCAGCAGTGGACCTCCATCATTAAAGGTTCAGTGGCGTGAATGTCCAGTAACCAGAATAAAAGAGCATTCATTCATCCCCATTAACGTATTGGGATTGCAGGCAGTTACCAAGGTCAAGTGTGTGCACTCGAGCTGAGTTCGAGACAGTTACACTGTGTGTGTGTGTGTGCGATAACGTGTTTATCTCAGCGTGTATGTGTGTGTGTTTCTCAGTGTATGTGCGTCTCAGCGTGTGTGTGTGTCTCAGTGTATGTGTGTCTCTGTGTGTGTGTGTGTGTCTCTGTGTATATTTGCATGTGGTTTGCGTGGGTCTGGGCCAGGCCTGTCCTCGTTTCTACAGATCCTTAACTCACCTGCAGGCCAGGTCTGCTCCTTATCACTCCCCTGTTCTGATTGGCTCTTATCTGCTGGCCCTGCTCTGATTGGGGGTCATAAAGCAGCGCTTTAATGGACCATGAATGTCCAGATAACTCACTGATACCAGGGTTCGACCCAAACACAACCACAGTGATAACACAACCAGACACACATCCTCATCCTACGAGTCCTACCACCACACTCATCCTTTTCTTCCCCTCTTCTCCCCCATCACTTCCCACACAAGGGATGTTTGAGCTGCTGACAAAATGGCCATACAGTTTATCTTCTGCTCTGTGCTGTCACAGCCAGTCATTATGTAAGTAGGTGTACTGGCCTGCGTGGGACTTTTTAGACCTATGTAAAAAGGGATGTATTTGCCTGTTGGCTTGCTGTCTACTACAGTGTTGTACTAAATCTGTTGGACTCTCTCTTCATCTGTTGGACTCTCTTTTGAAATGTCTCTGTTCATCCTCACTGGAATATTTGGCATGTTCCTTTATTTGACACAACCTGACTTACTGCAGTGGTTTCTTCCTTGGGCTTGTTGTGTTATATGTTATTCCTCTGGGGGGCAGTAGTGATCTACAGTGCTGGACATTGTGTTTGTGAGAGAGAGCAAGAAAGAGTGTTGGTACTGTAAAAGAGAGAGAGAGAGAGAGAGAGAGAGAGAGTGAGTTTTATAAAGGATGAGTGTGTTGTAAAGCTGGTAGGGTTGTAGAGACACAGAGACAGGGGGATTTAGTAGATTTATAACAGGGGAACGGACATTTTAACTCCTCTTCTTCACTGAACGGGGGGGGGGTTGAAGAAACCCAAATAAAGGCTATAGTGTCAGTATGTGTCTCATGTAGTGGGAGAAAGTACAGCAGTCCCTGTTCTCTCTCTCTCTCTCTCTCTCTCTCTCTCTCTCTCTCTCTCTCTCTCTCTCTCTCTCTCTCTCTCTCTTTTTCTCTCTCTTCCTATCTCTCTCTCTCCATGTCTTTCTCACTCTCTCTGAATGTTTCTCTCTTGCTGCCATCCTCCCTCAAAGGCCCTTAGATTTATCTCAGCACTGTGCCTGTGGTTTTATCATGCCATGTTATCACGATTCCTCTTTCTCCCTCTCTCTCTCTCCCTCCTTCCCTCTCCCTCCTTCGCTCTCATATCCTCTGTCTCCATGTTGTGATTCCTAACCTCAGATAAAACCCAGCCAATCACACAGAGTTAACCTGCAGTCTCCATACATGACATATGTGACCTCTGTCTCTATTGGCTCTGTGCAATTGCATACTAATTACATTTAATACATTATAGTGATTAGTGATGATAGGGATCACACTCCAGGATCCTCAAATCAATCACATTTGTCTTGTTTGTCTCTGATTCTTTACACAATCAAACAAGTTTAGTATTCTACAGTTTTACTACTGAATAATGAATATATTGGTTTGTATTCTTGTGTGAGTTTAAATCTAGTAAAGTGCATGTCTATCCAAACCACTTCATGTGGAAGGTTTTATGTGCATTGTGTTAGAGTCTAATTGTTTTGTCTTCCTATCTAAATGCATGACCTTTGGTTCTCTGGTCCATATCAAACTTGTCCTAATCTCAATTATCATGAATTATGAGAGAATGACTCCCTCTCCATTCACAACCTTCAGAGTACCTTCAGAGAACATCTGAGGCTTTATCTGGGAAAGTTTCTCTTTAATTGGAATAATTCTCTAAATCGGCCAGAGGGAGATATGGGAGTGAGGAGTGAAGTCCTAAAGTCCTGGAGCTGAATGAGATCTGAGAATAGGAGGGAGGGAGAGGGAGAGAGGGAGAGAGAGAGAGTCTGTGATATGGATTAGAGAATATGGATGGATATCTCATAGACACACACAAACGCGCATGCCCACATATACACACGCACATTTAAGTGCGTGCAAGACTCTCATTATTACTTGCAGTGAGCCCTTGGATGGAGGGGCAGGTTCTACCCCCCCCCCCACACACACACACACACACACACACATACACACATAAATACACACACACACACACATACACTCAGACACACACACACTCAGACAAACAGACGCACACACCACGCATACAGTAAATGTAGGGTTAGGAGCTGTCAGTGGAAGGGAGAGAGGGGCTAAGATGGGTCTGTGAGCAGTATCTCATTTCATAGGAGTGTGATAGCCATCATTCACAATAATATTTAGCACATGCTGCCTGTTAATGAAGCACTAATATCACTGCTGAAAATGAGAACCAGAACTCTCTCTCTCTCTCTCACTCACTCTCTCGCTCTCTCTGTCTCTGTCTCTCTCTCTTCTCTGTCCACGGCACATCCTCTCCCTCCATCCCCTCTCCTCTTTCCTCCATCCCCTCCCTCCATCCCCTCCCCTCCCCCCCAGATAATCTGCTTTCACAGAGAGATGGACCGAAGGAGCAGAAGTTAGAACCTTCCCTCTCCTCTTCTTTCTCCCTCTCCCTCTCTCCTCTCCTATCTCCTTTCTCTCTCTCCCTCTCTCCTCTCCTATCTCCTTTCTCTCTCTCCCTCTCTCCTCTCCTATCTCCTTTCTCTCTCTCCCTCTCTCCTCTCCTATCTCCTTTCTCTCTCTCCCTCTCTCCTCTCCTCTCCTATCTCCTTTCTCTCTCTCCCTCTCTCCTCTACTATCTCTCTCTCTCCCACTCTCCTCTCCTCTCCTATCTCCTTTCTCTCTCTCCCTCTCTCCTCTCCTCTCCTATCTCCTTTCTCTCTCTCCCTCTCTCCTCTCCTCTCCTCTCCTTTCTCCTTTCTCTCTCTCCCTCTCTCCTCTCCTCTCCTATCTCCTTTCTCCCTCTCCCTCTCTCCTCTCCTCTCCTCTCCTCTCCTCTCCTCTCCTCTCCTCTCCTCTCCTCTCCTCTCCTCTCCTCTCCTCTCCTCTCCTCTCCTCTCCTCTCCTCTCCTCTCCTCTCCTCTCATATCTCCTTTCTCTCTCTCCCTCTCTCCTCTCCTATCTCCTTTCTCCCTCTCCCTCTCTCCTCTCCTCTCCTCTCCTCTCCTCTCCTCTCCTCTCCTCTCCTCTCCTCTCCTCTCCTCTCCTCTCCTCTCCTCTCCTCTCCTCTCCTCTCCTCTCCTCTCCTCTCCTCTCCTCTCCTCTCCTCTCCTCTCCTCTCCTCTCCTCTCCTCTCCTCTCCTCTCCTCTCCTCTCCTCTCCTATCTCCTTTCTCTCTCTCCCTCTCTCCTCTCCTATCTCCTTTCTTTCTCTCTCTCCCTCTCTCCTCTCCTATCTCCTTTCTCTCTCTCCCTCTCTCCTCTCCTCTCCTATCTCCTTTCTCTCTCTCCCTCTCTCCTCTCCTCTCCTCTACTATCTCATTTCCCTCTCTGTCCTCTCCTTCTCCTCTCCCCTCCTTGCTTTATGCAGTGTGGTTATTCATACAATCTTGCTAAATGTATCACCAGATTTTATAAACGGTTTTAAAACGTACAGTTAGTTCATTGATCCAGGCATCATACTCAGGATGTTAATATGGAAGAGCAATAGAAAGAATATGACTTTTGTTCATAAATGACTTTTCTTTCATGGATAAATCAGGTGCTATAATTACCACAGTGTTACTACAGTTTGTGTTAAAAATGCACCTCATTTATAGTGCATTCGGAAAGTATTCAGACCCCTTGAGTAGCATTTTTCCAAGTGGGGACCACTTGGCCAAATTGTCCTTGTTTTACTATCCTTGTGACGTGCCCACAAGGATAGTAAAACAAAAACACACACACACACACACACACACACACACACACACACACACACACACACACACACACACACACACACACACACACACACACACACACACACACACACACACACACACACACACACACACACAAATATCCAAACACTCTTAAACCATTGTTGACTTTCTTTTGAAGATGTTCAGACCACCCTCATACCTCTGATGTGGTAATCCCAGTTTATAGTTCATATAAATTATCTTTATAGTCTTCCAGTTAAACAGTCATGATGATTCTCTTTCAGATGGACTGAGAATCCTCTTTCACAGCTTTATAGTCGTCATGTAGTTAATGGTCAAATTTATGCACACACCTAGTGATGTGAACCTAACTGACAGGTTTAGGAGATGGTTCACAAATACGAATCCCAGCTTTGATCAAATAAGAAACACTTCCCATGTTCAGACTGTATGAGAAGAGATGACTCATACCAAATAACATAGTCTTTCATACATTTTATTTTGTTTGTTTCATTTTATTGACACACACACACATACAACACACAGCAGTGAGGTCTGCAGCCGCTAAAGGCCATATGCAAATCGTCAGAAAGTTGAAGAACGGGAGAAAGCAGATCTGTGCTCAGCTTATTTGGTTAATTCATTAACTCTCTGTCTCATATACACACATACAGTCTTGTACAGCTAACCTTGTGAGGACACACAATTCAGTCCCATTCAAAATCCTATTTTCCCTAATCCCTAAACATAAACCTAACCCTAACCCGTACCCTAACCCTAACCTTAACCCTAACCCTAACCCTAACCGTAACCCAAAAACCTTAACCCTAAACCTAACCCTAGCTCCTAACCCTAACCCTAGCTCCTAACCCTAGCTCCTAACCCTAACCCCTAATGTAATTCTAACCCTAACACTAATTCTAACCTTAACCCTAACCCCCCTAGAAACAGCATTTGACCTTATGGGGACTAACAAAATGTCCCCGGTTGGTCAAATTTTTGTTTGTTTACTATTCTTGTGGGGACTTCTGGTCCCCACAAGAATAGTTAAACACGGTAAACCTGCAAAAAAGAGCAGTCATTGTTTCAGACCTCCACCCCTTCCTCTCCCCCTCTTTTTCTCTGTCCCACTCTTCCCTGTTGAGAATATTTACTTGTTCTTCTTTTCTCTCTTTCTAGCAGCGGCCCCCTTCTCTGTGTGTGCACCCCTCTCTTTAATACCAACCGTCCCCCGTCTCCCCGTTGTCTGTGAGCCCCCGTCCCTCTCCTGTCACTACACAAACACAGCTGACAAGTGGGGGCTCTGCCACGACCTGCTCGCGTGCCGCCCCACAAATCCCCCTCTAGCCAGCCGGCAGGCCCTGTGTGTATGTGTTGGTTTTATCTATAGATTGAAACAGTCCCTATACTTGTGTGTACAGTTTGTGTGTAACAGGACGGTTTTGAGAGTTTTATGATTGTAGCTGTGTTCTCTTGATTCAAAAGGACATTCAATGTATAATTGTTTCTTTCAAAGTGTGAAGCAGAAAAACAGAGAGGTTTAAGCAGTAAAGGTTAGGCCTAATGTGTTGCGTTTGGATTAAAATACACTTTTTGTTTCACTTAAAGCCTGTGGAAGCAACAACCAGTAGTGGACATAACCCTTTTTCCATCTAAGTTTAATGTATTGGACATCAGATACAGTAGCTATGTCCTTAGTAAACCACAGAGATTGCTTGTTATGTCCATCAATCCTCTGTCTAGTCAGTCCGTCACTCTCAATCAATCAATCAATCAATCAATTTATCAGATAGATCAATCTCTCTATAAATCAATCAGCCATGACTTGCCTCCATACTTGTTTAAATTGTTTTCCTGCCTGCAAAGTATTGGACATTGTTCAGTAAATGACTGAAATATTCAGTAATGTGGGTGAAAGTCTCAGAGTGGACTCAATGGGACTACTTAGCCAAAGTGACCTGTTATATAACATTATCGCAAATCTATGATCACCCTCATGCAAAAAAATGCAACTTCATAATATAAGTCCAGTTATAGCGATTTCAGGAACCAAAACTCCACACATCCCTGCACTCATTTTCCACACAAATGTTTCTTTATATTACTGTCAAATAACAGTTAGACGCCATTTTGTTAACCGTCAAATAGTTGTTTTTAAAAGGAGTGTGATTGTGTATCCATGCCCGTATATTATCTTTTCCCCTTTGAGCATATATAAGGAGTTGAGGTGGCCATAGGGGCTGAATTGGGCTGGCCAGTGGTCTGTTTGGGTTGGTTTCAAACACAGACCAGCAGGTCTTTCTCATGCAAACTAAACTGGGCCCATGTTCCTCTATTGTATAAATGTGTGTCTCAACCTCTGACTGATCACCCAGGAGCACAGCAATGGCACAACACAGTTGTGTTTAATTTCCTTTCGTCTATCTCTCTGTTTGTTTTGGTGTGTGCGTGTGTGTGTGTGTGTGTGTGTGTGTGTGTGTGTGTGGGTGCGCGCATCTGTTTATCAATTTGTTTGACTGTGTCTTTCTGTGTGTGTGTCTGTTTGTACAGATGCACATCTTAATTTGACCCTGCTTCTCACAGGAAATGTGAGTTATTACGTGAATTATAATTAATGGACATTTATGTAGGTGTTGGTAAATTTTTTGTTAGGGCAAATCAAGTCTGACATTTTAAAGTGGAAATGACAAACTTTAGCAGCCTTTTTATAAACCTTGAATTCACTATAATTTGTATTCTCTGCGACAACAGAGTGATCTCTTTGTCTGTCTGTCTGTATGTATGTATGTCTGTCTGTGTTTTGCAGTGTGTCTGTCTGTCTGTCTGTGATGCAAGCGGTCAGTGATGGATGTGGTGTGTTGTGTTCTGTGTTGTGTGTAGTGTGTGTGTTCTCTGTGGTGTGTGTTGTGGGTGGTATTCTAACCATGCTGCTTTACCAGTCCCATCGCTCCTTTAGAAAAGGCCTCTGCAGCTGCCTGCTGCCATGCAGCACTGCGGGTTAAACACACACACTCACACACACACTGCACCCCTCCAGCCCTCCTCCTCCTCCCTCTCTCCTCTCCTCCATCTAGGGGGCAGTAAACTGGTTATCTCTCTCTCTCAGATCCTAATCTGACAGCAGCTCCTGCCTGTTGCCAGGTTACCCCTAGGGGCTCAATCTACATTTAAATCCCAGCCTGCCCTGCCTACCCGCCCACCCATCAACACCAGCACTGTACCCCCCATACACCCAGCCCTCCACCGCCTGATGCCGCCCTCCCCTCTCCGCCCTGGCCCTGAGGGGAAAGGCCCCCTCCCTCTCTGACTGGAACCAACACTTACCGGTTTCAGCTGACGGGGACTTCAGCATCACTCTATAGAAGAAAGCAGGTGACACACCAGCTATAGTGGGCATCCTGGGCATCCAGCATGAGATGTATGGTGATATACAGTGGGGAAAAAAAGTATTTAGTCAGCCACCAATTGTGCAAGTTCTCCGACTTAAAAAGATGAGAGAGGCCTGTCATTTTCATCATAGGTACACGTCAACTATGACAGACAAATTGAGAAAAAAAATTCCAGAAAATCACATTGTAGGATTTTTAATGAATTTATTTGCAAATTATGTTGGAAAATAAGTATTTGGTCACCTACAAACAAGCAAGATTTCTGGCTCTCACAGACCTGTAACTTCTTCTTTAAGAGGCTCCTCTGTCCTCCACTCGTTACCTGTATTAATGGCACCTGTTTGAACTTGTTATCAGTATAAAAGACACCTGTCCACAACCTCAAACAGTCACACTCCAAACTCCACTATGGTCAAGACCAAAGAGCTGTCAAATGACACCAGAAACAAAATTGTAGACCTGCACCAGGCTGGGAAGACTGAATCTGCAATAGGTAAGCAGCTTGGTTTGAAGAAATCAACTGTGGGAGCAATTATTAGGAAATGGAAGACATACAAGACCACTGATAATCTCCCTCGATCTGGGGCTCCACGCAAGATCTCACCCTGTGGGGTCAAAATGATCACAAGAACAGTGAGCAAAAATCCCAGAACCACACGGGGGGACCTAGTGAATGACCTGCAGAGAGCTGGGACCAAAGTAACAAAGCCTACCATCAGTAACACACTACGCAGCCAGGGACTCAAATCCTGCAGTGCCAGACGTGTCCCCCTGCTTAAGCCAGTACATGTCCAGGCCCATCTGAAGTTTGCTAGAGTGCATTTAGATGATCCAGAATAGGATTGGGAGAATGTCATATGGTCAGATGAAACTTTTTGGTAAAAACCCAACTCGTCGTGTTTGGAGGACAAAGAATGCTGAGTTGCATCCAAAGAACACCATACCTACTGTGAAGCATGGGGGTGGAAACTTCATGCTTTGGGGCTGTTTTTCTGCAAAGGAACCAGGACGACTGATCCGTGTAAAGGAAAGAATGAATGGGGCCATGTATCGTGAGATTTTGAGTGAAAACCTCCTTCCATCAGCAAGGGCATTGAAGATGAAACGTGGCTGGGTCTTTTAGCATGACAATGATCCCAAACACACCTCCCGGGCAACGAAGGAGTGGCTTCGTAAGAAGCATTTCAAGGTCCTGGAGTGGCCTAGCCAGTCTCCAGATCTCAACCCCATAGAAAATCTTTGGAGGGAGTTGAAAGTCCGTGTTGCCCAGCGACAGCCCCAAAACATCACTGCTCTAGAGGAGATATGCATGGAGGAATGGGCCAAAATACCAGCAACAGTGTGTGAAAACCTTGTGAAGACTTACAGAAAACGTTTGACCTGTGTCATTGCCAACAAGGGGTATATAACAAAGTATTGAGAAACTTTTGTTATTGACCAAGTACTTATTTTCCACCATAATTTGCAAATAAATTCATAAAAAATCCTACAATGTGATTTTCTGGAAAAAAAAATCTCATTTTGTCTGTCATAGTTGACATGTACCTATGATGAAAATTACAGGCCTCTCTCATCTTTTTAAGTGGGAGAACTTGCACAATTGGTGGCTGACTAAATACTTTTTTCCCCCACTGTAGCCTATTTGAAATTTGGTGAGAATAATAATATGATATACTGTTGGTTTATGGAATGAGTCCCCAGAATTGTGGGTTTTTATCTGAAGAGGCAAAGTTCCAACTAGTGCCAGATTAGCTAGAAAGGGTAGCACCTAGACCAGTTACACCAGAGCTCCCCCAGGGGGCTATAGACACAGACAGCAACCCTACGAAGGGAGAGCCAGGATGGGGCAGCTCACCACTGGACCACTAGATGGGGAGGTAGGAACAGGGGGATGGTGGTTGAGTGGGCAACGGGTGTCGGCAGGGAGGAGGCCAGTTGCTAGAAGAGGGGGCAATGGCTAGACGGATGAGGGTGGAAGCTAAGGGGCCAACGCTGGTCAGACAGACGGAATGGAGAGATGCGATGGAGAGATATGGCCTCCACTCCTCTAGTCTCCTTCTCCTCCTCTCCTTCTCCTCTCCAGGCCCATGAATGGAGGTCCATTGTGTGTGTCGGAGGGGACGTCCAGGGGCGTGACCCCTAGCCAGAGGTCACAGGGGAACAGGGGCGGATGAGAGAGAGGCATAATTGCAGCACAAACACAAAGCCCAGGCCACAGAGAGAGAGGGGCCCTCCACACCCCAGCCTGCTACAGCCCCGCCACACCACACCACCACAGCCAGGCCAGTCCAGGGGGGCACCGGCCGGGACAGGGGAGGCCAGGTGGGGGCAAAGGCTGTTGGATAAAAGGGGACATTTCAGAAGGGGATGGTGGGTTGGCTTATCTCTTATCTGATGGTAATTGGTTGAGGCCCGCGGGCACAGGAAGTGGCAGCCTTGTTTCCCATGGAAAGGGAGAGGGGGAGGGAGTGCTTGTGTCAATTTTTTACTTTTGTGTTTTTTTGCTGTTTTTGCCAGCGTGCTTCGGCTAGGCGAACCGAACGAGTGTACTCGCATACTCCCTTAAAAGAGTTTAGCTAGAAAAACAAGAAAAAAGCGGCTATAGTACAGTTTGTCCATCTTGAGAGGCCATAGCCAGTATGCACTTCCTCAAAATAGTCTGAATTAGAAATCTGTTATTAATTTTGACGTTTTTGCAGAGGAGAACTTAGTTGCACAATTTTACATCTAACTAAGATGTTTGGTGCAGTATTCCTCAAGTGAAAAAAATGTGCTGTTTGTCCATCTTGAGACACCGTAGCCAGTATGCACTTCCTCAAAATAGTGATCCATCAAGAAATCTGTTATTAGTTTTGTCGTTTTTGCTGAGGAGATCTTAGTCTCTCAATTTTACATCTTTCTTTCAGTATTTGTCATGTAAAATGTTTTGCATGAAAACGAGTCGTCTCTCGTTGATAGACAACAAACACTTAATTGAAGAATCCCTACTGTTGAACAATCACCAACGAAGGGACGTAGACCTCTGCTACTGACTTCAGCTTGCCTCAATCATTTTTTGGGTGTGCACGAACAGCTGAAAAAACCCTTGCTGAAGACCAAAACAAACAACACTGCATTCACCACTCGGTTGCCCTTTCATGTCATTAATGGTTCATGCATTTGTATACTCAGCTATTGGATGTCATTGAGTATTTTCTGCCAACTGAATCCACTGTGCAGCAGCAGTAGGGGTGGTGTAATAGAAACCGGTATGTCTGTGGACTGTGAATTGTAAATGCATTCCTGTGTATGGGCGGTATTCATCTGTATTCCTACTGTGGCTCTCTAGTACTTCTCTCGTCTATTCAGTGGGAGAGCAGCAGTCATGTTCAGTCAATGCATAGAATAGAGGCTGCCTCCATTACTTTATGAATCCACCTTAATGACACATGAATTCCTTTATCCAGAAAGAAGTGTTTCTCAGTGTTTTGTACTTGATATTATGAGATGTGTCCATTGAGGCTCACCAATAAGCCCTAATGTTAGTATGTGGCAATTACCTTTGCAAATGTTGTCTCTCAAATACACAGTTCTGTGCAGTGCAAAATGTGTGTATTTGTTTGACTTGGTGACCGTTCAGAGTCTCGCTTCATGTTCTTTGGCTTCAGTCTTAATCAGTGTATATATAGGATATATATATAGGATCTTTATTTGACCAGTTTCTCACAGTAGGAAAATAATCCTACAGCAACAAGAAATGTGAATTATTGTGTGGATTATAATTAATTGACATTTTTGTAGGGGTTGATTCATTTTCTGTTATAGGGCAAATCAAGTCTGAAAATGTTATGTGGAAATTGCTAACTTTAAAAACCTTTTTAAACCTTGAATTCACAAGTTTCCTGCAACAACAGGGTGATCAAATTAAGATCCTACATCTGTAGAACAGCTGAAGTCTTTTATGGGACTCTTTGTACATGTCTTAACTTGTGTAGCTGTAGTCTGCACACACAGTCAGTTAGCAAGGAGGTTTTTTCACAACATCTCGATAGGAGAAGCTAATCTTTCTTTTCTTGATATCAGTGTGATATCTGGAATACTATCTGATGCCCGGTTGGTTGGCCAAAGCCACCCAGAGACACACACAGCTCTGATGGATCACTGTTTAATGCACAGGCGCCTGGTGGAGGAGAGGTCGAGGATAGTTTTTTTTAATGTGAGGAATGGTGGGTAAAATATGGAGCGCTGCAGTTGTGTGTGTGAGGGGTGTGTGTGTTAGAGTGTATATCATCACTCCCTCTCCTATCCTGACTTCAGCAGCTGTAATTCAGCCTTGTATCCAAAAGAGGAGTTTCCTGAGCAATCTATAATGGGGTCCAACATTTTTGGATCCCTTGATAAAGATGAGAAAAAAATATAAATGTAAGATAATACAAATACTGAGCTATATTGTATGCTAAAAACATTTCAAAAGTATATTATTTTATACTAATACAATTGCTCAGATAAATATATTTTGTTTAACAAGTAATACAAAAAAATCTAAAAAAGTTACGAATCAGAATTATTGGATCCCCTGTTTTCAACACTCCAGCACCCTCCCCTTGTGAACATAACGTCACTGCGCCTTTTTCTAAAATGTTTTATAAGATTGGAGAACACATTGGGAGGGCTCTTAGACCATTCCTCCATAGAAAATGTTTCCAGATCCTTGACATCCTTCATCTGCGCTTGTGGACTGCCCTCTTCAATTCAAACAGTAGGTTTTCAGTGGGGTTCAAGTCCAGAGACTGAGATGATTTTGTGTTAAATTAACAATTTCTTTGTGGATTTTGATGTGTGCTTGGAGTTATTGTCTTGCTGGAAGATCCACTTGCGGCCAAGTGTAAACCTCCTGGCAGAGGAAACCATGTTTTTTGGCTAAAATGTCCTGGTACTGAGTAAAGTTCATGATGCCATTGACCTTAACAAGGGCCCCAGGAACAGTGGAAGCAAAATAGCCCCATAACATCAAAGATCCACCACCATATTTTACAGTAGGGATGAGGTATTTTCTGCATATGCATTGTTCTTTCAAAGACCAAACCCACCATTTGTGTGTGTGGCCAAAGACCTCTATTTTCATGTCATCTGACCAGATCTATGCTGGCCAGAGACACTACTACAGTCTACTGACTCATCAAGTACCAGTGTGTGTGGATGTGTGTGTGGATGTGTGTATATGTGTGAAGGTGTGGTCGGCTCATTCCATGGGTCAGTGTGTCTGTCGTGTGTGGGAGCGTGCTCGGTACATCTGAAACCTTTGGGCTGCCGCCGGGCATTGTGGGCCAGCGGTGCTCCACCTGGCTGACTGATGCAGGTCTGTTTGAAGTCTGGTCCGGGAGAATGAGACCCATTCATGATCCCCCCTCATCCCCTCCACCTCCCCAACTCCACCTCTCATACATCCCCCCTTCCATCCCCCCTCCACTCTGTTAACAACTGAAACACTACACTGCCTCTGCTCATAGAGTGGTATGTGGGGGGGACAGGGAGAGGTTGGGTGGGGGGAGGGGGGACAGACAGGTAGATGATAAAATAATCTGAAGATGATCTTTGGAGGTGAGGAGGAAGGATGGAAGAGAGAGGAGGAACGAGGGAGAAGGAAATGGAGAGGATATGACTGTGAACTAGGAAAATAATTAAGTTCAGAGATGCCAACTTATTTTAGGATCTACCTAATGTTCAGGTACAGCTACTGTTGTCAGGACAGTGCAATGTACAGGTGTATGTCTGGGTTTATGCGTCATTCAGGTATGTTCTTGCATGCGTGTATATGCTCGTGCCTGTGTGTCTGTGAATATGAGAGTATAGGTTACACTCCCCCTGTCGGTGGTATCAGAGAGATCAGTTGCTGATGGACAGATCCTAGGTCAGTTCCTGGCCCTCTCACCAGGCTTTGTCAGTGGGATTACTCTGCTGGAATGTGGCCTGGGACAGACAGACACACTCCCCCCTCCACCCTTTCTTTCTGTGCCTATGTCTGTCGGTTTCTATCTCTGTCTGTCTCTATGTCCGTTGGTCTGTCCATCCGACCGTCCATCTCTCTCTTTGTCTCTGTCTGTCCTCACCCCACCTCCTCTCCCACAATGGCCTGCTTTGCGCCTGTGTAGCCCTTCTTCTTCTGCTGCTCTATTTCTCTGTCTGTCTCAGTCTCGCTCTCCTCATTTGACAGTTTAGTCATTTAGTAGACGCTCTTATTCAGAGCAACCTACAGGAGCAATTAGGGTTAAGTGCCTTGCTCAAGGGCACATCGGCAGATTTTTCACCTAGTCGGCTCGGGGATTCAAACCAGCAACCATTCAGGTACTGGTCCAACACTCTTAGCCGCTAGGCTACCTTCCTCGTGGCTACCTCACCCTCCCTTTCTTTCTCTTTGTCTTGCTATCCCTCACTCTCGACTTTGTCCTCCCCATGAATGACAGGAAATGGCTATCCTCTCCTCTCCCAATGGGTAGAGAGAGGGAGAGAGAGGGAGAGAAAGGGGTGATTTAAAATGTGAACAGGACAGGCATTTCCTTTGATTCTTCTGCTCTGTATTTGTCGTCTTCTCTGTCTGATTAATTGGGTTCAGGGTCCATTCTCACACCTGTCACATGTGCCTCTGTATTTCATGTTATTCCCATTTCCCTGTGGATGGACTGTCAGGACCATCAGCAGCATTCCCTAATGCTTCCCCATTCCCTTGGAGGACCCTCCTTTCCCAATCCCTTTTGGGACGAAGTCACCTTTCTTTTGTGGAGAGGCAACAAATCTACAATGATCATGTCTAAGAAATTGACTCCATTTCTCTACCTACCTATACACCCATTCAATGCCACTCTCTCTCTCTCTCTCTCTCTCTCTCTCTCTCTCTCTCTCTCTCTCTCTCTCTCTCTCTCTCTCTCTCTCTCTCTCTCTCTCTCTTCTCTTTCTCTCTCTCTTTCTTTCTCTCTCTCTCTCTCTCTCTCTCTCTCTATCTCTGCCCCCCCCCTCTCTGATTGTTATCGGCAGTTAGCTTATTGCTTCCTGTAGGGTTCAGGAGCTCTCTCTCTGGTCTCAGTTTGATACTGTTTATGTTTATTATAAAGACAAGTTTTCGTATCACCTATAACCTCAACAGCCACTGCCATAAAAGTATTGTTCAAGAATTGAAGCAATAACCTGGTCCCCGTATAAAGGCATGTACAGTCACGTCCAAGATTATGCTTAGATATATTGTATGCTCCAATTGCTCAGAGAAAGAGATTTTGTTTAACAATAATACTTTTTTTTGCTAAAAAAGATAGGGGTCAAAACTATTGAATCTCCTGTTTTCAATGCTCCAGCACCCTTCCCTTTCAAGGATAACGACACTGAGCCTTTTTCTACAATGTTTTATGAGATCGGAGAACACATTGGGAGGGATCTTAGACCATCCCTCCCTACAGAATCTTTCCAGATCCTTGATATCCTTCGTCTGCGCTTGTGGACTGCCCTCTATAATTCAAACCACAGGTTTTCAATGGGGTTCAAGTTCGGAGACTGAGATGGACATTGCAAAATGTCGATTTTATGGTCAATTAACCATTTCTTTCTGGATTTTGCTGTGTGCTTGGGGTTATTGTCTTGCTGGAAGATCCACTTGCGGCCAAGTTTCAGCCTCCTGGCATTCAGCCTCCTGGCAGAGGCAACCAGGTTTTTGGCTAAAATGTCCTGGTACTGAGTAAAGTTCATGATGCCATTGACCTTATCAAGGGCCCCATGACCAGTGGAAGCAAAATTGCCCCATAACATCAAGGATCCACCACCATATTTTACAGTAGGGATGAGGCTATTTTCTGCTAATGGATCCTTATTTTGACTCCAAACCCACCACTGGTGTGCATGGCCAAAGAGCTCTATTTTAATGTCATCTGACCATGGCACCGGTTCCAATTCAAGTGTCTATGCCATTTAGCAAACTCCAGGCGCTTACATTTGCTGGAAGACATGAAAATAGAGCTAGAAACTGCAAACAATGACTATGACTTTTTTTGTGGGCCAATGGGCAGAAAATAAACAGAGTGAAAAAGTGGAAGTCCCCTGCTGAGTTTCCTCTATGTTTTCAGCCAAGCAAGTAGTAGATCTCTGAATACAATAGTCATCTGTAAGAAGTGTGGGTGTGCGTTTTTAGGTTGTAACGAACAGCTATGCCCTTTCTGTCACATGGTCTATGTGTGCGTGTATATGCGTGTGTGTGTGAGTTTGTCTGTGTGTTTTGCACTAGAGATACGGTTTTTATTGAGACAGCAGAGATACACACACACACACACACACAAACACACATAAATGTTCCAATAATGCATCCTGTGGTTTAATCACCTGACCTTGGCAAAGTGGACACACACATACACACACACACACAGGGGCGTCATACACCCATTATTTTATAAGGGGCACGGAGTACGTGAGGGAGCGGTGGGGTGTTGGAGAATTTAACATTTTTCAAACACCTGAAATCGCTTTTTCCTGCAATCTAGAGCCATAACCATTATGCCTGATTTGACGTTAAAAATATTACTTTTTCTGCATAGGTTATCTAAGTATACCTCTTTACATGTTCAATTGTCATTTTAATGAGGGTGTCATTCTGACTGTTTTAAATTACACATCTCAATACAGGGCCCCGTGTAGCTCAGTTGGTAGAGCATGGCGCTTGCAACGTCAGGATTGTGGGTTCGTTTCCCACGGGGGGCCAGTATGAAAAAAATAAAAAAAGATTTAAAAAATGTATGCACTCACTAACTGTAAGTTGCTCTGGATAAGAGCGTCTGCTAAATGACGTAAATGTAATATACTACAATAACATGCCTAGGATATTACATCCAAATTACAATACAGTACATGGGATCATAACACACATCAATACAGGCACATATTGGCAGCAGCTAATGGGTATCCATAATAAATACAAATACAAATAATCAATACACAAAAATCATAATGTCATAATATCATAATAAGGTGCCAGATTACATTTAAACCAAGTATTTTTCTGCATATTTAAGCATGAGCTGTCTGTATTCTCCTGACTGGTGGTTCTGTTTTAAAGAAACTAAATATGCTTTTCTGCATCTCTGCTAAATTCTGGGTAAAAGATTGAAAGGAATGTGAGTCTTATTCAGTCCATTTGGTAATTGCTGCTTTTGCCAGCAGGCATGAAAGCTAAGATAGTTAGACAAGCTACTCTAAGTTGATTGACAGCCTGAAATGGCTTGGTTGTTATGAGGTTGGGAGATTGGGAACCTATCTAGCTGGCTAGCTAAAGCCAACTTCATAAAATTGCTAGGTGGTTAGTATTACAGAAGGACATTTTTTATAAATGTTTTATTCATCAATAAGGAATTAATAGGCTACATAGCATGATCAAATTCATTTACAAACATACCTCCTGCGAGTCCTGCCCATCACCGGCAGCTAAAATCAAATCAAAGCATCTGTGTGTGTGTGTGGGGTTACTCTTTGCCAGGTCCCATCAGTGTGCCGTGGCCCCTCCGCAAAATACCGCTGACATCTTATTGTACATAATAATAAAAAAGTTGTCTTAAAAATTAAGTTTAGTAATTAATTGAACATCTTTTTTTCTGGGGGGGGGGGAAGACAAATCTTAGGGGGCACGTGCCCTTTTGCCCACTATGGACATGACGCCTCTGCGACACACACCATCCTAACTTCCTGTGTTACCACGCTGCGATGATAACCTACCTCCACCCTCCTCCCCCTCCCCCTCCACATCTCCAGCCCTGCATATAATATCCATCAGCCTCCCTGTCCCATTACTTTATCCCCCCTTCTCATCCCTCATCCCCACCTCCAAAACACCCACCCCTTCTGGGGTAACCAGAGCCCCCCTGGTCCCTCAGTCACCCTCTCAAACTGGCACAGTCCTGGGGTGCAACATTTTGGAACATTCTGATAGAAATAGGCTACGTAGAACCAACATGCCTCTGACATGTGGAATAAGGAATCACATCAGCTCTATTCATGGCATTTCTATCTGCAACGTTCGACAATGTTTGGCAACTGAATGGTGGCCCTGCTAAACTCCAGTGCTCCCTGATTAGATTTGACTCCTCCAATTGAATCTCTCACTGAAACAAGCACCCTTAAACACACACACATACGCTCGCTGGCCAGTGAAACCTAACATAGTTGTCTTGTTTACACCATGACCCTTGGTCTCAGTAAAAGCTGCTAATAGGAGCAAATTACTGCCAACAACTTGGAAATATCAAGTGGCTGACTGCTCAACCATGATGCTATTAGCTCCCGGCCAATCTAATTACAGCCCTGAGAGAGGGCCGGGAGGGGGGCAGGGGTTGAGTCGGCGGAAGGAGGGAAAGTGGGGGGCACACAGCCCACGGGAGGGTTGGGGGCGGAGTGTACCTGCCTTTTTGTCCGCTAACTGTGACTGTTAGTGTGTAATGTAATTTGGAGAGCACCGTGGGGTAGAGTGGCCATGGTACTGCCGTCCAGGCTCTTTAGCAGGGAAGTGATCAGATCACCACTGTCTATTAGCAAATGGAATGGGCCTTGACAGAACACTCTCACTCTCACTCACTCTCACTCACTCTCTCTCTCTCTCTCTCTCTCTCTCTCTCTCTCTCTCTCTCTCTCTCTCTCTCTCTCTCTCTCTCTCTCTCTCTCTCTCTCTCTCTCTCTCTCTCTCTCTCTCTCTCTCTCTCTCTCTCTCTCTCTCTATAAGTCTGTTACCATAAAGTGATTTTCCAGTCATTCTGCAGTAGTACTATAATGAAACCAGCAGACAGACAGATGAGTGGAAGTGAAAACAATATGAATTGTCCTCCAGTACTCCAGCATAGCGTGTGAATGACACGGTCCATTATGACACCTCAGTGTGTCAGGTGATGGTGTAATGGTGTTAGATTCCTGCTGCGCTCTGTCTGTTTGTTATGGTTGTGCTGGTTGAGAGTCATTAGGGTGTCAGTGACCCGAGGGTCAGTTATGTCAGTTATAGCACGGCTCACAGCCTGCCGGGTCAACTTTGTTTGACGTCTGGAAACGTAAGAAAGTCAGCCAGTAACTCAAACCAGGCCTGTTAATCGACGCTAATGCAGGTTTGATGTAGTCGTATTTCTCTCTCTCTCTCTTGCGCTACTCCCCCTCTCTTTTAACCTCTATTACCGTGTCCCGCTCTCTTGTTCCTTGTCCCTGTCTCCCTCCTCCCCTTCTCCACTTCCTCTCCCCCCTCCCCTCTCCCTGTGGTACTCTGTCCTCTCGGCTCCATTACCCCCCCTCCCCACCCATGCACCCCCCAGGCATCTCAAACCTAATTTACACAGATCTGTTTAGCCAGCACAGGAAGCAACCCGCGCCCTTAACGAAATTAGCCGTCCGGCCAGCGAATGGGCCGCGGGGCTGGTCTGCAGGGACCAATCACAAAGGGTCTAGGTCGTACCACTTTCCCCCTGCACGCGGGGAGGGTGGTCCCTAAGTGCTGAGCTCCAGCCGGTTCCACCACTGCACCCCCCTGTCATGGGGACTTGGACCGGTCCGAAAGCTCACCTTTAACCAGGCTGATTCCTCCTGCATAATGATTTACATCCCCAATGACGGGGATGTAAATGCACTGAGTGCTGCACTAACAGACTCATGTGCACGGCTTCACTCTGATCACTATCTCGCCGGCGCCTCAGTAATTTGGCTCTGAAGTTTGACCCATTACTCTGCCCTATGCATTTCCTCTTTCCTCCCTATCCCTTTATCCCCCCTTCATCCATCCATCCATCCCTCCATCGCCTCTCTCTCTCTTTTCCTTGTAAGGGCTTCTACCAGGGTTGTAGATCAGGCCCTTTGTCAGAGGTGGAGGTTACACATAATAATGCTAATCTCTTTTGCATGATTGACTTCATCACAAAGTCCTAACTCTGTTAACAGAGTGGGTATTGGCCCAGACTTCCACCCTGGCTGTCTCTGTAGGTCTGTAACTTTGTGGTAGGAGATAGCCAAGAGATGCTGTGGCTCCCATGGGTTCCTGTTTAATATTCCAGTGTTGAATGGGGTCTCAAGAGGAGGGTGAGGCCTCTAAAGCCTGCTACACACTATAGTTCTATTTACTTTTGTGCCGCTGAATTTTTGGAACGGACTGTATACGACGCGCTGTCGCTCAATTTGCGTAGTGTGTAGCAGGCTTTACACATCACAATAGCCCCATAGCCCCCTGCCACCACCTACCCCTCCATCCCATCCCAAATCTGTTTCTGTATGCGTCAGGGGCTCTGGAGGGGGAGATCTGTGCGCTATCTCTCTCTCCTTCCTCGTTCCAATCACCTCTCTCTCCATGCCCTCTGCACAGGTAATTAACTTCTCCTCTCCTCCCCCCATCCATACCCCCATCCACCCTCCTCCCCTCTGCTCCTTATCTGGGCTCCTTTGAAACACTTAAAACTATCAGCCACTCTCTCTTTTCCTCTCTCTCTCTCTTTCCCTCTCTCTCTCTCTTTCCCTCTCTCTCTCTCTTTCCCTCTCTCTCTCTCTTTCCCTCTCTCTCTCCTTCCTCCTGTGTTAATTCTCCTGAATGAAGGTGGGGAATAGTTAAAAACTTTAATCCCAGACACCCTCCTTTCTCCATTCCCCTTTCTCCTCCACTTCCCTCCTCTTCCTTTGTTTCGACCTGTTCTGTCTCCCACTCACCCCCAGCTTGTCCCTTGTCCTTACCTTTTCTTAACTGGAAAAACGACCTACATAAATTCTTCTTCTTCTCCTTGGTTTTAGAGAGAGACTTAAGAGAGAGATTGGATTCATTTAACCTGTTATCCTGATCAGTGAAAGACAGATTCTTGATCCTTTTACACTCCATCCTGATTATGACTACCCCTGAGACTGAACACACACATGCACACACACACACACACACACACACACACAGCGACAAAGGCAAGATGAGCTAAGAGAGGTTACATCTCTGACTTTAGGCACACAGAGGGATTAAATGTGATTGTAATTACTTTTTCTTTCACTGGGGTTCATTTGTATTGAAACCCTCTTCCTCCTCCGTCGCACAGTAGAAGAGACCACAGCAAGGTCACAGCTCTGAGAATAGGACCGGCCTACACCACACAAAGACACACAGAACAAGAGATAGAGAGAGTGAAAGAGAAAAGGGGAGATACAGAAAAAGAAAGAGAGAGAGGTCTCATCCCTCTCCTGTGAAGAATAGATACCTGGTGACTGATATGCTCTCTGTTCTCTGTGGCAGACGCCATCTTGTGATTTCATTTGGAGTGTGTGGCTCTGAGGTAATAAGGAGATAGTTAACTTGACTGAACAGAGAACACAGAGGAGGGTACGATCCCTAACGCGATAATCACTGTCAGAATTAACACACTGATAATGGAGACACACTACACTGATTGAATGTCAGAGGAATTAAGGAGGACAGATATCTAGGCTATCTCTATATCCCTTGTCCTTTCTCTCTATATATCTCCACACCTTTCTTTCTTTCTTTCTTTCTTTCTGCCCCCCACTCGCTCTCTCTCTCTGTCTCTCTACGTATCCCTCCATCTCACCCCCTGCTGACTCCTGGTGTGTGGCAGTCCTGGCAGGTCAGGGGTCACAGTGTTAAAGCAGTAGTGTGGGTGGTGGAGGGATTTGTTCCAGATCGTGTGTGGCGAGGCGAGGAAAGGGGGGCGAGGGAGTCTCTTTATCAGGGATCTCTGTTGAGGGTTCAGGGGAAGGTAGTTACCTCCAACATTCTTCTGGCCTTTTACCATTGACCTGTGAGAGTCACTTTGTTCATAAAAACCAAAAGCCAATGACTCGTTCAGTGCTGCAGTCCAGAGTGGTTTTGCACATGCTTTTAGTCTTCAAGGAGATGCAATAACAGCTAATATAATAAAAGGTAAGATCAAATAATTTAAGACTAGGATGAAATACTGTTTCATGATAAATTGTGTCATATCACACCATATACTACACTACTGTATGTTACCGTAAAAATGCTAAATCTATATATTTCCTGTGAAATGTATAGATCAACTGTTTTTACACATTTCCTGTAACATACAGTATAAGCATCTCAAGTATAAATCAAAACCTCTTTTCATTCCCCTTTCTCTCCCACTTCTCTCTCACCTCTGTCTATAGTGGACAGACAATGGAGTCACACACACCATCTGTACAGAAATCAGCCTCTCCAAGTGACTACAGTTTACTCTTCAACTACCCAGCAGCACTGCTGCAGGACAGGCCTGCCATGCCAGGGTGGTCTCACTCAGGGAAGTATAGGGGCCTGGTCCAAAAACAACCCCTAGCCCCTAGGCACTTCGTATAGATCTGATAGAATTGGATATTGTAACAATATGGCAGTAGCTTCATCCTGCTCTCCGATAAGCTCGGTGGAATTTCACCACGTTGCTTATACCTATCATTTCACATTCAGAACCAGCCAAGTGCCTAGGGGTTGCTTCTGGACCGTCGCCACTGATGTGCAGTGTTACAGCACGGCTACCTCGGGTCACATGATTCTGGTGAGAGTGGTGCATGCAGGGTAGAGGTATATCCTCTTGTGCAGGTCTGTCTGTGGCCTGCTGGGGAGGGAGGGAGGGAGGGAGGGAGGGAGGGAGGGAGGGAGGGAGGGAGGGAGGGAAGGAAGGAAGGAAGGATGGATGGATGGATGGAGGGAGGGAGGGAGGGAGAGAGGGAGAGAGGGAGAGAGGGAGAGAGGGAGAGAGGGAGAGAGAGAACTCAGCCCCTGCTTATCTCAAAGAGAAAGAAGGCCAGGATGAGGAAGAGCGGGATAGTAGAGGAGTGGTGGGGAGCAGGGAAAGGGAAAGGGCTATGGTGGGGGAGGAGGGTTAGGGAGGGAGAGTGGAGGAGGGTAAGGGGGGAGAAAGTAAGAGAGAGTGGTGGTGGAGGGTAAGGGCACAGAGGGTGAGTGGAGGGGTGGTGGAGGAGGATTAGGGGGGAGAACACTGTGGCTCCTATTAAAATCTGGACCTCCACTGGTGTCTGATCCTCCTGCAGTGACTCACCTCCAGATGAAATAATATTGCCTTTCATCTCTTCTTCTTTCTCTCCTCCTTATCCCTCCATCAATCCTCCTCTCTTCCTCAATCCCTCCATCCGTCCCCACTCACCTCTTCCCTCCTTTAGAGGTCACAGTAAGTCACAAAGAGGTACAGGTTGAGCCTACTCCCTTCCCCACCATTTCTGAATTCAAATGTGTGTGTCCTCTAACTATCACTCTGTCCCACAACCATCCATCTCCCCTTCTAACAAGCTCCACCCCTCCTCACCCACTGAAAAACAGAGCATGTGGTGGCATAACACTGAAAATGGTCCCCTCTGAGGTAAAATACGTTCCATCTCCTTATCCACTGTATCTGTGCCCAGTGGTGGAAAAAGTACTAATTGTCATACTTGCGTAAAAGTAAAGATACCTTAATAGAAAATGACTCAAGTAAAAGTGAAAGTCACCCAGTAAACTACTACTTGAGTAGAAGTACAAAAGTATTTGGTTTTAAATATACTTTAAGTATCAAAGTAAAAGTATAAATAATTTCAAATGACTTCTATTAGGCAATCCAAACGGCACAATTTTCTTGTTTTTTTTATTTACAGGTAGTCAAGGGCACACTCCAATATCATTTACAAATGAAGCATTTGTGTTTAGTGAGTCTGCCAGATCAGAAGGGATGACCAGGGATTTGTTCTGTCCTATACCTTAATCTGCCCTCCGCCGACATCTTCCACCTCTTTTTTCTTAGGTCGATCATTATCCTCTTTTCTCCAGCCTCATCTCTTTGCCGGTGTTGTAGGAGCCTCAGGTGTGTTCTACTGTGTGGTGCTAAATTGCTGTTTTGTTGCATCTTTATGTTATAGGAGTGTCCTAGATTTTTTTATGTTGACTGTGTGTTATGCTGAGGACTACACATTTTACGTTTGAGTCATTTAGCAGATGCACTTATCCAAAGAGACTTACAGTAGTGAGTGGATACATTTTAGTACTTTTTCCCGCACTGGTCCCCTGTAGGAATCGAACCCACAACCCTGGCGTTGCAAGCGCCATGCTCTACCAATTGAGCCATACGGGACCCCATCTCTTACCGTTGGTCATTTTGAATAAACACCATACACACTCATCCACAGTGTAGCACAGATGCTAGTGTGCCGTTACAAGCTATACCCCAGGGAGAGAGCAGAGGGGGGGGCGGGGGGGGGGGGTGGGTGGACTGGTTCATAGGGGCCTGGTCCAGTGAAAGAAAAAACATTTCCACGATAGTCATGCTTAATACTATTTCATGTTTGTAACTAAAATTGTTCTGATGTTTGTTATTGATCAGTATGAGAGCTTCCCAACGGAAAGAGAGGGAGAGAGGGAGAGAGCAGAGGGGGGGGCGGGGGGGGGTGGGTGGACTGGTTCATAGGGGCCTGGTCCAGTGAAAGAAAAAACATTTCCACGATAGTCATGCTTAATACTATTTCATGTTTGTAACTAAAATTGTTCTGATGTTTGTTATTGATCAGTATGAGAGCTTCCCAACGGAAAGAGAGGGAGAGAGAGAGACAAACCGAGTGGGGGAGGAAAAGAGAGTTAAGTTATATATATATTCCTAATAGGATTAGGACAGACAGACAGACAGACAGACATACAGACATGTGGCCCAACATGCATGGGCCTGGGACCAAGATGGGTAATGTAATGGGTAATGGTATTAGTACCTTTAGTCTGAACGACAGTGGTCCACACAACCCAATCCAAACTCACTCAGCCATGATGGATTGGTGATAAAGACTCTGAAACGATGTGCCCTTTGCCCTCTGACCTCTGCTTGATAACCATCCTGAATCTTAGGAAGTTTTGTTCCACTGCAACTTTTAAAGAACTAATCATCTTGTCATGTCTCTGATTAATCAAACCTGAATGACTGACAGGAAGGGAGTGAAATGTGAAAATGTGAAAGAGTTTGGGAGATTTACTTTGTCTTTGCACAACACACTCACTGATTACAATGATTGATGAGCCAACTGGAGTATCCTCCCCTCTCTCGGAACACAACATGTCTGGGAGGAAAGGGGATCATTGTAGAGGAGAGAGAAAGGTAAATGTAGCGGGAAAAGTGGGTCTGTGTGATGGTATCTGTTGGGAGCTCCTGTAAGTGACAGTGTCACAGAGAGACAGAGATAACCTTGCTGTCTGAAAGCCTCCTCTATCAGTTAGAAACTCACATGATTAGATTAACAAGCACCTCCCTCATCCCACAACATCAGATCTCCAGCCGATAAACATGAATATTAATGACAGAGTGCAATTAAGGTTTGATGGATGCCAATTAGAGTAAAGATAATTAGTGTTTTACAGTAACTCTGCTCTGTGTTCTGGTCAGAGAGACAGGCAGGCAGATAGAGACACAGATTCAACAGAATCTTTGAATTAAAGATCGGTTTCAACTTTCATTCAGAAAGTTACAAATGAGTTTTTTGAAGACGTCTCAGTCTGCAGACAGTCCTTGTCTTATATGCAAGGCTGTGACACTTTCTTTAAGAGGTGAACATTTCACAAAATGGACAGTACCACATAATGAGAACATATTTTGGACCGTGTGAAATTACAAGTAAGGGCATGTGTGTTGATTGTGAGGGGTCCCTCCTGAGGCTTGGCTTGGTCATGGAGGAGGAGGAGAACAGGGAACAGGAGTAACAGGGATAACACCCCAGAGAGTGGTGGGGGATCAGATAAGACACTCTTCCCAGAGAGGGACCAAATTGACTGGGTTACTGGGACAGAGTGATGGGATGGGGGTTACAGGAGACATGGGCGACGCTGTGTGTGTGTGCGTGCGTGTTTGTGCGTGTGTGTGTATGTACATGCGTGTGGGTGTGTGTATACGTGCATGCGTCCTTTGGCGCTCATAAATATAACTAATAAAAGGCCTGAGCAAGGCTGTATAATGAACGTAATTGATGGGGGATGGTTGCTTGGTGATGCTTGATGCTCAGACTAAATGTCCATCAGTGTAAAGTGATTTTGGGGAAGGGGTGTGGGGTGATGCTGTGGGTCTCCAGGGGGCTCTGAGAGGGGTCTGGGAGGAGATGCTGTGGCCCATTCTCACGCTGTGTGGCTGGGATAGGACAGGACTACATGTAGGGGGGGTCACCTGTGTGTCTGAGATCCTCATATCTGCTCCATTCTCAGTAGGTTCATATTGAGCTCACGGTCTGAGTGATAGCCCTATTTATAGACAATGTTGTATAATATATAATAGAATAGTAGAGTAAAACCCACTGAATCATAAATGTCTGGCCCTCTGACCCAGATGTGAATATCTGATCTTCGTTACTTAATTAATGGGTTTACATTATTTTCAGGCTCAGATGTAGTCCCACATGTGACCTTTAATAACCCTAATACATGTAAAATATTGACAGTACAATGTCCCACACATTTATACCTGAATAGTCACACACATATGAACAGTAATACACAATTAACTCTGAGTAGCCCCCCACATCTACTACAGCTCCAGGATGGCTCATCCAGACACCCAGTGTTGGGCTGCCCCTTAACCAGCTCCCCTCTCTCTATCTCTGGGTTGCTGGGTTGAGCTGCCTGCTGGCCCAAGTCTGACCTCTGTGGAGCCCCAGCAGCACAGGCCAGCACAGAGCTCAGCTTTGATACATTGGATACGGTTTAGACTGGAATGAAGGCCTGAGCCTGTTTACTTTAGAACTGGATTAGGGCACCGAGGAGAGGAAGAGAGGGGAGGACAGGGGGAGACGAAAGAGGAGAGAGGGGAGGACAGGGGGAGACAGAAGAGGAGAGGGGGGAGGACAGGGGGAGACAAAAGAGGAGAGAGGGGAGGACAGTGGGAGACAGAAGAGGAGAGAGGGGAGGACAGGGGGAGACGGAAGAGGAGAGAGGGGAGGACAGGGGGAGACGGAAGAGGAGAGAGGGGAGGACAGGGGGAGACGGAAGAGGAGAGAGGGGAGGAGAATAAGGAGGGATATAAGAAAACATGCTTCTAAAAATGTATCAATGTGAGTAATTAGTCCTAGTGCACTTTGAATGGGAGAAGCTTTTTATTGTAAATAATAATCATAATAAGTGTATTGGGCTAGGGGTTTCCATGGTGATGGGTATATGGGATGATGAGTGTGTTATTCATCATTTCTAGATGTCTCCCTTTTTGATAGATGTTGATGTTAGTGGGGACATTGTAATATTATGCTTTTGGTGTCAAACTGTTGGTTTTAAATGTTGTTTCAAAGGAGGCGAGTACGTGGGAATAAAGATGTTGGAGTTTCGGGGTAGAGAAAGGCACCGTTTACACAGAGGAACTTAGCGCTGTTCATTTGACAGCAGACGGATGGCGGCCATTGAGAGGAAAAGCTTTTAATTTGGCTCTGGTGTGGTAATTGGGTTTACATTTTCTCCTCTCACTAAGAGGAATGGGCTGGGTAATGAAGTTAGTCACTCTGTGTGTGTGTGTGTGTGTGTGTGTGTGTGTGTGCGCACGTGTGCGTGCGTGTGTGTTTTGGTTTGTATTTACTGTGTATGTATGCATGTGTGTGTATGCTGCCAGCTTGCATGTATGTGTGTGTATGCTGGATATGTTTCAGTGCACCTCTCTCTCTCGCTCTCTCCCCCTAATTCATTGTGTAATGCTGTTTATTGTGGGTATCATGGTGCTTTTATGCATTAGTTAAATGGACCCAGCACATTACTGTAATGGAGAGGGAGCATGAAAACACACTGAAACTAGATCTACTTCTCCCTCTCTCTGTTTTCTCTCTTTCCCTCTCTTTCCTCTGTCCCCTCTTGCCATTATACCTTCATTTTCACTCCTTCCTTCCATCTCATTCACTCCATCCTTCCATCTCATTCACTCCATCCCATTTTCATCTCCCTCTCCTTTCTTTCCCCTCTATCCTCCTCTCTCTCTCACTCTCTGCTGTTCCCACTCTGCTCTGTCCTTATCACCCTTTTCCTCTTTCTCCATCCCTCTGTCCCTCTTTCTCCCCCTCTCCCTGCCTCTGTACTGATTTGATGTCACTAATGGCTGGGGATACTTAGCAGAAAGAACAGAATAGTGACTTCTCATGTTACATGACCTGGGAGAGAGCCAGGAGAAAAGAGGGGAGCAAGAGGGGACAAATACGAAATGAATCAGACAGGAGGAGTGAATAACATGGAGGGGAGGGGGGAGGTGGGGGGGCAGTAGAGGAAACGAGGGGAAAACAGGGAGGAGGGGAAAAGAGCATAACAAGAGGTTGTTAGGTACTAATGTTCTGATTTTCCAGTTTGATGTAATCAATCTCTCAGGTGTGCGTTAGTGATGTGCGGGTCAGCTGTTTGTTCACCTGCATCCGCTCGCAATTGCTAATAACCAATCCGCAACCGCCCAACTATATGTGATAAAGTGAAAAACCGAAACCGCAAATATAGAAAATGCGCTGTACAGTCAGAGATGCCAGAACTAATTTTTGACGGTGTGCAGGATTTTATTTTAAAGCCTAATTTAGATGGGCCTATATTTCTGCTTATAATTTACAACATTTTGGTAGGCTATTTGTTAGTCAACTTGTCTATACACAGAAAATTGGCCAGTGTTGATTTTTCAGTGTAACATTTCTAGTGTTGATTCAGGAGTTAGATTCACTCTGTTAGAGTGAAATGAACACTCAGTGGTGTAAAAAATAAACAGTGTTGGTGTTAATAACCAGAGTTATTGTTTTAAACTGTGGATAGTAAAACAATCCTATCAAAACCACACCATCATTATCGTATTTCCCAGCATGCTCTACAAAAATATGATTAATGGCTCTGGATAAGAGCGTCTGCTAAATGACTAAAATGTCAAATGTAAGACATCTTCCCAAGTTATGACATTGGTCAGTATTGAAATCTGACATGTATGATAGATGTTTTCGCGATCTAAAAGTCGTATTCCTATTAACTTCCTGTGTAGTGAGAGCGACTTTATCACGGTGCTATGTCATACCAGCCGGATTTCTGCTTACTTGAATGCCAATAACACAGATACACATGAAAACACTAAATTACCAAAGGAATTGATAGACCATCACTCAGAGATGCACAAAAACAATATAACATTCAAAATAGGTGAACCTTTCCTTTAAGTTTCATTTTGGGTCTTTTACTTTCAGTTTTGTACACCAGCATCAAACAGCTGAAAACACAATATATTTGGTTATTGAAAATATATTTCACAGTGGTTTAGATGGTACATTGATTCTCTACATTCTCTATGCTTGTTTTGTCACATAAACTGAAATTAGGCGAAGGCCCTTTCCTGTTTCAGCATGACAATGCCCCCATGCACAAAGCGAGGTCCATATAGAAATGGTTTGTCGAATTCGGTGTGGAAGAACTTGACTGGCCTGCACAGAGCCCTGACCTCAACCCCATCAAACACCTTTGGGATGAATTGGAATGCTGACTGCGAGCCAGGCCTAATCGCCCAACATCAGTGCCCGACCTCACTAATGCTCTTGTGGCTGAATGGAAGCAAGCCTCCGCAGCAATGTTCAAACATCTAGTGGAAAACCTTCCCAGAATAGTGGAGGCTGTTATAGCAGGAAAGGGGGGACCAACTCCATATTAATATTTTGGAATGAGATGTTCGACAAGCAGGTGTCCACATACTTTTGGTCATGTAGTGTACGTCATACATTGATAGAATGAATGAATGCTTCAATCTAGTTCGCATCAGTAAAGTTTTCTGTTTCCTCTCTGCTTCTCTTGCGCAGCAAATACATTTAGGGACTGGGGAGAAAATGCAATAACATGCAACATTTCCAAATGACCAGTTTGACTGGTTTTAAGGGAATTAAACGCTTTGAAAACGACTCAACATGTTTCTGACAAGATTTCAGTTCGGCATGGATGCATATTTTATGTTGTTGAAATACTATCTATCAGCTTTTATGATGCTGATAAAGATAGTACCTTTGCAGATGGTCGCCAACCGCACAGTCATTCTCTCAAGATGCTGAAAGAAAGAAAAAACGTTTCTCCACTGCTGTTCCCGTGTCAAAATGTACACTTGATGTATCATTTTACTGCAAGAACTGCTTAATTCTGCAGTTCATATTATATCAAGTTATGTAAGAGGTTATAGCCTACCTACAGTCAGTGTCCATATTTCATTTAGGCTACTATTCCATTAAACCCATCTGAACACTAGGCCTACAGTTCCCTTGATGTGCCATATTTGAAGTCCCCATCTTGTTGTCGAACTTGTATAGTGCCTCACAATCATCAAACATGACATATTTCCCAAACATTAGGCTACTGTTCGGGCCCTCCCTTCTCTTTACTTTCAACTCTCCATTTCGCAGTTTTTCTCTTATTGAATTTAACTCCGACATTGTTCTTTTTGACTCAGTGGATCAACGTAAACTTTTTCTACCAAAGTTTCCAAATCATTTGGCAATTGGCGTGTATTTGGCGAGCATACAGTAAGGCCCTAAAGCTTAGGTTTACGCACGAAAGCCAGATAAAAAATTATGAAAGAAAAACCTCAATGTAGCGTATAGTCCCGTGTAGCTCAGTTGGTAGAGCATGGCGCTTGCAACGCCAGGGTTGTGGGTTCGATTCTCACGGGGGGCCATTATGAAACATTTATGGATAAGAGCGTCTGCTAAATGACTAAAATGTAAAAAAATATGAATTGTACATTTATGGATTTTTTATGCCTTGTTTTCTCTTTATTCAACCTGCCCTCCACCCACGCGCCCTTCATCCACACAATTTTTAATGACCCTAAACCAGCGCACCCCGCGGATATAACCGCGGAGACTGCGGGTTATGAGTCAACCCGAGCATCATTAGTGTGCGTGCGTGTGAATATGTTTGTGTTCATGTGCGAGTTAAGTCTACTGTGATTGTGTGTGTAGCTATGTTATAACCTGTGTGATTGTTTGTGTGTGTGTGTTTATGGGTCTTTCTATCAATAATTGGGCCAATGTGTGACATTGGGATCATCATTTTTAATAGTTTGAAACAAAAATAAAAAGGACTTTTATGCAGTTCAACATGTGTACTTAGAGGAATAAAAGTGAATATATTTAAATGTACCCATAACTTCACCTATACAACAACATAGGCCTAGGACTATACATCCTTTAATCAGGGTTCATACAGACATTGGCAAGTCAAATTCAATGAGTTTCAGGGACTTTTTCAAGGACTTAATTGTAATTTCCAAGGGCCTCAATGTTATACAATTGTAGTATTTATACAACTGTACATATATTGTAGTCCCCTGTAGCTCAGTTGGTAGAGCATGGCGCTTGCAACTCCAGGGTTGTGGGTTCGATTCCCACGTGGGGCCAGTATGAAAATGTATGCACTCACTAACTGTAAGTCGCTCTGGATAAGAGCGTCTGCTAAATGACTAAAATGTACAGTGGGGAGAACAAGTATTTGATACACTGCCGATTTTGCAGGTTTTCCTACTTACAAAGCATGTAGAGGTCTGTCATTTTTATCATAGGTACACTTCAACAAAATCCAGAAAATCACATTGTATGATTTTTAAGTAATTCATTTGCATTTTATTGCATGACATAAGTATTTGATCACCTACCAACCAGTAAGAATTCCGGCTCTCACAGACCTGTTAGTTTTTCTTTAAGAAGCCCTCCTGTTCTCCACTCATTACCTGTATTAACTGCACCTGTTTGAACTCGTTACCTGTATAAAAGACACCTGTCCACACACTCAATCAAACAGACTCCAACCTCTCCACAATGGCCAAGACCAGAGAGCTGTGTAAGGACATCAGGGATAACATTGTAGACCTGCACAATGCTGGGATGGGCTACAGTACAATAGGCAAGCAGCTTGGTGAGAAGGCAACAACTGTTGGCGCAATTATTAGAAAATGGAAGAAGTTCAAGATGAATCACCCTCGGTCTGGGGCTCCATGCAAGATCTCACCTCGTGGGGCATCAATGATCATGAGGAAGGTGAGGGATCAGCCCAGAAATATACGGCAGGACCTGGTCAATGACCTGAAGAGAGTTGGAACCACAGTCTCAAAGAAAACCATTAGTAACACACTACGCCATCATGGATTAAAATCCTGCAGCGCACGCAAGGTCCCCCTGCTCAACCCAACGCATGTCCAAGCCCATCTGAAGTTTGTCAATGACCATCTGGATGATCCAGAGGAGGAATGGGAGAAGGTCATGTGGTCTGATGAGACAAAAATAGAGCTTTTTGGTCTAAACTCCACTCGCCGTGTTTGGAGGAAGAAGAAGGATGAGTACAACCCCAAGAACACCATCCCAACCGTGAAGCATGGAGGTGGAAACATCATTCTTTGGGGTTGCTTTTCTGCAAAGGGGACAGGACGACTGCACCGTATTGATGGGAGGATGGATGGGGCCATGTATCGCGAGATCTTGGCCAACAACCTCCTTCCCTCAGTAAGAGCATTGAAGATGGGTCGTGGCTGGGTCTTCCAGCATGACAACGACCCGAAACACACAGCCAGGGCAACTAAGGAGTGGCTCCGTAAGAAGCATCTCAAGGTCCTGGAGTGGCCTAGCCAGTCTTCAGACCTGAACCCAATAGAAAATCTTTGGAGGGAGCTGAAAGTCCGTATTGCTCAGCGACAGCCCCGAAACCTGAAGGATCTGGAGAAGGTCTGTATGGAGGAGTGGGCCAAAATCCCTGCTGCAGTGTGTGCAAACCTGGTCAAGACCTACAGGAAACGTATGATCTCTGTAATTGCAAACAAAGGTTTCTGTACCAAATATTAAGTTCTGCTTTTCTGATGTATCAAATACTTATGTCATGCAATAAAATGCAAATGAATTACTTAAAAATCATACAATGTGATTTTCTGGATTTTTGTTTTAGATTCCGTCTCTCACAGTTGAAGTGTACCTATGATAAAAATGACAGACCTCTACATGCTTTGTAAGTAGGAAAACCTGCAAAATCGGCAGTGTATCAAAAATGTGTTCTCCCCACTGTAGATGTATAGGGCCTAATATAGAACACCCCCCCTTAATAATAATGCATTTTTTAGGCCTTGCCAATGCATTGATATTCAAATTATTATTACATTCTAAAATATGTGAGAATAATGTGGACGTTGCCTGATTAAATAGATTGGATGCATTCATGTCGATTTTTCTTTAGCCTGTAGCGATAGCATTAATCTCACCATTTGAATGTCATCATCGCTGTTTTTATAACGAGAAAGTTACAAAAAAACGTTCATTTTTTAATGTAAGGAATTGTATGGAAAGCCAAGTTGAACCCAACATTAGATGTTGTGCTCCTCATAACCGCATGTGGTTTTACCGCAACAGAGAAGCGCAACACCCTTCAATTGAAGTAGCGGGAAACAAACGACAGTGGCCACATCTCTCACAAAACCTGCTCAAAATTTAAATAACGGATAATTATAAGGGAGCAGGAGAACTTACAAATTGGCTACCATAATTATAAGGACTTTTCAAGCACCAAATTGAGGAAAAGTCTGATTTTCAAGGTAGGCCTATTCCAGTACATGGATTTCTGAGCTCCAAATTCAAGTTCAAGTAGCTAGGCTACTTCAAGCCCCTTGTATTGTTTAAAATGGCAGGTGTAACATGGAAAACAAAATGTATTTGTCACGTTATTTCATTACAAGATCATATTGTGAATAAGTCCACTAGGCTATGTAATTTGGTCTCATTTATATCCAGAATAATTAATAGAAATAGCGTTGTGTGTTGCGCAATAGTCTATCCTACACAATTGTGCACAATAGACTTGGTGTTCAATCTGAGGCACAAACCCATGAAAACATGAACACATTACCTTGATGCTTTCTCTGTTAAATCTAACGAGACCCTCCTGTAAATCAAGCAGACAACAGCAGATTATCAACATTAATTCAGTAGGGATATTATATCCAACATGGATCCAGGTACAACTGTCTTTACTGGCATAACGAATGAGACAGCAAAATATTCTGGACATTCCTCGCAAACACCTTTATTCCAGCTCTTGGGCTGTTGTTGCATCGCATGGGCTATCACAACAGCTGTTCATCAAAATGGCTTCCTGGATCAGATGAATATGCGTGGAAAATATCATGATTGAACTAATCAGTTGGATACCAAATGCACATCCAACAAGTATTATGCATAATTATTCAAGAACCACGTTAATGACAGTATCGATTTAGGTTTGAAGTATCAAGGTAAGGTGACTCTTTCGGTTAGAAGTGTTCGATTTTGCAATCACATGTATTATGTTGGTTTTGTGTGACAATGAAAACTGTTTTCACCCCATAACATAAGAAGACACGAAATGTTACCTAGTTACACTGCATTTCTGAGATCTCTATACAAAAAACTGTCTGACAGCTAGATCCAGGATTCTTACAGGGTTCAAGTTCAATGTCTAATTTAAATTATCATTGCTTAATATATGACATAATGACAACTTACACTGCCAAAAAATGCAAGGACAGAAAAGTAATGTAACGTTTTATGTCGCAAGATTTTGGACAAATCCATCAAGACACCAACCACGATAAAGAGTTAAAAATAGGTTTTTAATCAACTCACCAATTTAATTGAATATAGCTATGATCCCCCTTATATCTTAATGTAATGACTATTACATTATTTATTATTATTATTATTATTATTATTGTTATTATTATCATCAATGACTTATCAACAGCTGTAAAAGTTGTCCAGTGTAGGAAATCCTCACTGGTACCCTAGTTTATAGAAAGACCGTTATGCCTGTGTGTATGGTCTTTTAGCCTGTGAATGATCAATTCAATCTCTCGTGTGTGTGTGTGTATGTGTGTGTTTATATATTTTACAGTGGGCACAGTAGCCACATGACGACCCCTGGGTGACCCCTGAGAAGCGTGTAGGCGCCGGCCAGCTTCAGTCTGACTCCCGTCACATGATCCGCTGACGCCACTCTCCTGCTCCAGTCACACAATGGAGTATTAAACTTTTTTCGCACACGTACATGGACACACACACTCGTAAACACTTTGAATATCAACCATGGGAGAAAACCCACAATTAGATAATGCACACCACCTCTGAGCAGTTCACACACACTTCTCTCACTCTTCTCCTCGCTTCCTTTTCATCAATATATCACTCTTATTTTTCTCTCTCCTTTCATCTGTCTGTTTCCTTCTCTCTGTCCTTATCTAGTGAAAGTGTGCAGCTGCCTGAGCTGATGTAATGTTGCTCTGTGAAACCACTGAACTGCACCTGGAGCCACAGCCCAACCCTTCCTATTCCAGTCCAGCCAAAGGATCATCATCTTCTTCTTCTTCTTCTTCATCATCCTCTTCCTTCGCCACATTATCCTCACCATCCTCATTATCAACCAGATCTGTTCCCATAATTCAGTCTGATCCAGTGGCAGGTGGTGTCATGGAGGTCTGCCAGCACCACACACCTCTCTTCCCTCTGCTCAGGTCTGCCAACACCACCCACCTCTCTTCCCTCTGCTCAGGTCTGCCAGCACCACCCACCTCTCATCCCTCTGCTCAGGTCTGCCAGCACCACCCACCTCTCTTCCCTCTGCTCAGGTCTGCCAGCACCACCCACACCTCTTCCCTCTGCTCAGGTCTGCCAGCACCACACACCTCTCTTCCCTCTGCTCAGGTCTGCCAGCACCACACACCTCTCTTCCCTCTGCTCAGGTCTGCCAACACCACCCACCTCTCTTCCCTCTGCTCAGGTCTGCCAGCACCACCCACCTCTCTTCCCTCTGCTCAGGTCTGCCAGCACCACCCACCTCTCTTCCCTCTGCTCAGGTCTGCCAGCACCACACACCTCTCTTCCCTCTGCTCAGGTCTGCCAACACCACCCACCTCTCTTCCCTCTGCTCAGGTCTGCCAACACCACCCACCTCTCTTCCCTCTGCTCAGGTCTGCCAGCACCACCCACCTCTCTTCCCTCTGCTCAGGTCTGCCAGCACCACCCACCTCTCTTCCCTCTGCTCAGGTCTGCAAGCACCACCCACCTCTCTTCCCTCTGCTCAGGGAGACCTCTCATTTGACGGACAACCATTTTCAGTTGGTCCCTGAAGACATGGGCAATTTGACCACTTTGTTTTTCATCAGTCCTCTGGGACATATCCCTTTCTTTTTAGCTCTTTCTCTCTCTTCTGCTTTCTGTTTTACTCTCTGCTCTCTCTCTCTCTCTCTCTCTCTCGCTTGCTCCCTAGCTCTCGCTCTCCCTTTCTCCCTAGCTCGCTCTCTCCAACTCTCTCAGAGGTTGGTCATTAAGGGATTAGTTGGGTGAGAGGAGAATTGAGTGGAGTTGACTGGGGTTGAGTGGCGGGGGGGGGGGGGGGGACTTTCACTGCTGTGTAAATTGCAGACACGTGCCTTCTGTCAGTCAAACATCCCTCAACCGATGACTCTAACTCTAGGGTCTTAAACCTTGACCCATTGGCCAAAGCTGGCCTTTCTTACTTAATCAGTAGAGGTTATATTTTAGATTGAACAGTTGAATCCTGCAGTTCAGTATGATGTAAATGTAATTAGTCCCTTAGCTTGTACCTTTTTCCTCTCCCACGGTCTGGGCCCAGCCTGGCCTCCAGCGGATCAGCATCCTTGGTGTGTGGGCTGACTCCAGACTCACTTCCTGTTATAGAAATTGGCGGAACCATGTCAACCCCCTCCCCCATACCCACCCTAGAGGCGTCTGTAGGTGAGTGTGTGTGTGTGTATATGTGTGTGTGCAATTGTGCGTCTGTGTGAGTGTGCTTGTGTCTTTGTGCCTATGTGTGTGAGTGTGAGTGTGAGCGTGTGTGTGTGTGTTTGTGTGTCGTTTTCTCACACAATGGGGTACACACACAAACCAGCCCAAATGGAGCTACAATGGTAAATGAGTAGCCTACACGCCAGGCTGACCTTAACGCAGAGTCCCACACTACACATAATGCGTCGTCATGGTTCCTAACCATATCACGTCACACTGCCCGCCATATGAGAGAGTGTATTGTTATCTAACACACCACAATTGATTTTTTAAAAATCACAGACACCTCTATAAACAAACCTGTTCCCCCACGACAGCCCAAAATAAATGTCTAACTACTTCACACAGAACAATTCAAGCCCAGATTATTGAATTTGAAATGAAGACATGGGTGCCCAACCAACGTGCTTCTGGATAGAACTACATTTTACATTTACATTTTAGTCATTTAGCAGACGCTCTTATCCAGAGCGACTTACAGTATACTGTAGTTAGAACATGATTCTCTGTCCATTAGCTAATTGTGGCTGTTATCTTTTGGTATGGGTGTCTGATGTATTCCTGATATATTTGGGTTAACTTTATCAGTGTTAGGGAATTAACACTTTTAGAGTTATGCAATAACACCTCATATAGTATTCTTAACAGTAGGAAGTGTATATAGTTTACACCAATGGTGATATGCAATAACACCTTATATAGTATTTTTTACCATTACACCAAGAGGTCCGTATCTCTTGACAAGGTCGTTCGTATTGGATTAAGGATTTTACAAGTATTTAATGCCACCTGCTTTTATTTGGGCATTTACAAAGACTTCAGAACTGGCAGCGGACATGCTCAAACTTTAATTAGCATAACCATAGACCACTTAAACTGGTACAACACTTCCACTCACGGGTGGCCAAAAACAACAAATTGAAAGCCACATGTGCCTTTCCTTTTCGAGTTAATTGTAGAGTTACCACCCATGACTGTATTTGTTAGTGACAGAGACATGGTTGTTGAATTTGTTCATTTTCAGTCCTGTGGACTTCACCAAGTGTTTTGCTACTGGAGGCAAATGTTATCATTAAAATGAAACTCTTTAGGAAAATACATTAATAAGGCCTTACTTTCATGGCCAAGTTTTACCCTTACAGTTGTGTTAGGACCCTCCTGGTTTACAAGCCACATAAGGCCTAAAAGTCACATTATGCTGGCTTGCAAAGTGATGTGTAATTCCTATTGGAATCCAGCCAGAGTTAGGAAATCCAATAAGTTGGAATTGTTATTCACCTGCAACCTACATTCAGAAAGACTGTCAAGGTTAGGAAGATTGTGAGGAGACTACCTAAACCTTTTAAACTGGAACAAACATTTCAGTAACTGGTGCAATAAATCTAACTAACTATCTAATGTATGTCATTTATCTTTGTTTAGTGTAAGATTAATCAATCAATCAATGTACAGCCAAAAACACAGATATTAAAAACTATCCTAAAAATGTCTACCTGCAGTAGAGCATGATGGGAAATCTGTTAAGGATGGGCGTGGTTTTGATGGGACTGTTTTACTCTCCACAGAGTAAAACGGACACAATCACGCTCTCACACTCAACACTGGTTATTAACACCAACACTGGGGTTATTTTACACAACTGAATGTCAATTTCACTCTTACAGAAATAATTTAACTCCTGAATCAACACTAGAAATGTTACACTGAAAAATCAACATTCGGTAACACTGGCCAATTTGCTGTGTAGTCACTTCAGGACACCTGTTTAAATAATGCAGATACAGTGAGGGAAAAAAGTATTTGACCATCGCCAAGCAGCTTGGTGAGAAGGTGACAACAGTTGGTGCGATTATTCGCAAATGGAAGAAACACAAAATAACTGTCAATCTCTCTCGGCCTGGGGCTCCATGCAAGATCTCACCTCGTGGAGTTGCAATGATCATGAGAATGGTGAGGAATCAGCCCAGAACTACACGGGAGGATCTTGTCAATGATCTCAAGGCAGCTGGGACCATAGCCACCAAGAAAACTATTGGTAACACACTACGCCGTGAAGGACTGAAATCCTGCAGCGCCCACAAGGTCCCCCTGCTCAAGAAAGCACATATACAGGGCCATCTGAAGTTTGCCAATGAACATCTGAATGATTCAGAGGAGAACTGGGTGAAAGCTCTTTGGCATCAACTCAACTCACCGTGTTTGGAGGAGGAGGAATGCTGCCTATGACCCCAAGAACACCATCCCCACCGTCAAACATGGAGGTGGAAACATTATGCTTTGGTGGTGTTTTTCTGCTAAGGGGACAGGACAACTTGACCGCATCAAAGGGACGATGGACGGGGCCATGTACAGTCAAATCTTGGGTGAGAACCTCCTTCCCTCAGCCAGGGCATTGAAAATGGGTCGTGGATGGGTATTCCAGCATGACAATGACCCAAAACACACGGCCAAGGCAACAAAGGAGTGGCTCAAGAAGAAGCACATTAAGGTCCTGGAGTGGCCTAGCCAGTCTCCAGACCTTAATCCCATAGAAAATATGAGGGAGCTGAAGGTTCGAGTTGCCAAACGTCAGGCTCGAAACCTTAATGACTTGGAGAAGATCTGCAAAGAGGAGTGGGACAAAATCCCTCCTGAGATGTGTGCAAACATGGTGGCCAACTACAAGAAACGTCTGACCTCTGTGATTGCCAACGAGGGTTTTGCCACCAAGTACTAAGTCATGTTTTGAAGAGGGGTCAAATACTTATTTCCCTCATTAAAATGCAAATCAATTTATAACATTTTTGACATGCATTTTTCTGGATTTTTTTGTTGTTATTCTGTCTCTCACTGTTCAAATAAACCTACCATTAAAATTATAGACTGATCATTTCTTTGTCAGTGGGCAAACGTACAAAATCAGCAGGGGATCAAATACTTTTTTCTCTCACTGTAGGAAACAAGAATAACGTTCTTGATAGCTTACTGTCTAGAAACAGGCAGGACTCCAACACATACAGCTTCCCTCTGGCAGCAAGACTATAATGATCTGCTCATGCTCAACATATACGTAGGTCTACAATATCAACCAATGAAATACATTCAAAAGAAAAATCTCATACTGTGCAGCTGACCATAGTGTGTGTGTGTGTGTGTGTGTGTGTGTGAGGAAAGCCGAAAAGACACCGCGGACTGGCACCAGGGTAAAGTAACACCACCTGATTACATTGTAGTTCAAGTACAAATGGCCGTAGATCAGTAACTGGAACTAGAGTGTGGTACAGTACAGTACAAAGTGTAACATGGAGAGGGGTGAGGAGGGTGAGGGGTCAGTACATGGACTAATAACCCCCAGTATCACTCCCCTTATGGAAAAAACACATGATGTCACGTGAAAAATCACGTGACATTTCTATGTTTTCACATGTGAAATCATGTGAAACCATGAGTTTTTGGAAGAATTCATATGTGATGATGTAGATTTTCACATGTGAAATCATGTGTTTTTGGAACACTTCATGTGATGATATTTCACATGAAGTTTCACATGTGATCGCATAACCTTTCGCATGAGCTTTAACAGGTGATGCCCTGCAAACAAAATCAAGTCGTTATGATACACACAGTGACGACCTCATTGTGTATGTTTACTTATACTATAAATATTATTCAACATGTCCTCACCTGGGATTTGAACTCACAACATCATGGTTCACTGTATTCCGATCATCCTGCTACGCCACCACGTCTGTGTCAATAATCAATTTGACCTGTTTTTCTACACTTTGAACTTCAAAGTACGTCTCAGCTTTGTTAAAAATACACTCAAGAAAAACTATTATATTTATCATAGTGATTCAGGTGTAACATTTAAGCAGAATAATATGCCCCACCAACATTAGACAGCTATACAGAAAACCCTCAAATTGCTGAAATAAGTAAATCAATGATAAGAGAATAGTCAGAATAACTGATAACTAAAATAGCAGTGCAGATGGCGCTCTTTTGCTAAGTGCAGAGGTGTATTATAGGTATTGAATGTGTATGAGAATGCTGCAGACTTCATGGTGCAGCAGAAAGGTCAGTGTACCTCAAATCCAGAGTTTGGGAGTTCAAGTCCCAGGTGGGGTCATACTTTAGCTAAAACAGCGATAACACATGAAATTTCACATGTAATACCTATAATACATCTCTGTGTTCCAAAAACACGATGAAATGACGCATGCGAAGTGTTCCAAAAACAAGTTTTTCACATGTGAAATGTCATGTGAAGTGTTCCAAAAACACATGATTTCACATGTGAAGTATTCCAAAAACACATTTTAAAATGTGAAAGGTTACATGTTAAGTGTTCCAAAAACACGTTTTCACGTGAAATGCCACATGTGAAATGCCACATGCGAAGTGTTCCAAAAACACATTTTCACATGTGAAATGTCACCTGAAATGTTCCAAAAACATGATTTCACATGATTTCACATGAATTTCCGTAAAGGTCAATCCAGCGCGATTGTGCCTGGGCCCTGGGTCGCGTTGTCGTGGCGATCTGAGCACTATTCTACCCAGAGAGCCCTGAGGCTGTGTTTCTCTAAAGGAAGCATTTTCTTAAATGACAATAAAAAGCACAATAACATGGTGTAAATTAACAGTTTGATTGTGTTTGTTTCACAAAGTATCCAATTCAATGGTGGATGGGCTTCCTGTGTGTGTTTGGGGGTGTGAAAATATCATTATGGATATTTGCATGTAAGCAAAAACTGTACATGTGAATGGTAAGTATGTGTATGTGCATGGGGGCTTTTCTGATTTGATTGTAGGCACCTTGCAGTCTGAATGAGTTGTTTAGGGATCATTTGGTGTGAAACAGTTTGTGTTTATATTTCTAAAAAAATATATATATATACAATGATATATATATATATATATATATATATATATATATATATATATATATATAAATAATGTATATATTATTTATTTACGCCAGATACAAACATATACATATGAACAACAACTTATAGATGCACACAAACAATGACTACATCTCATCTGCCCATATCCGCATGCTCACACCATCCCTAGTGCCTGCATTATTGTTTGTCACTTGGCCTTAAATTGTACCAACTTGTTTTTCTCGGTCACCCATGCTATTTCAATATTTCAATAATAAATTATTAGATTTTTCCATTGTTTTAATGTTGGCGGATTGATTGATTTCCAAGTTTTTAGTATACGTTTTTTCAAGATGAGTGATGAGAAGAGACTCGTCCATCCCATTGGGTATCTCAATTACATATACACGCCCATATGCCATGTCTTGAAATGCAGCCAGATGGATAAAAGTAAGTTTACATTACTTCTGACAGCCAACTTTCTAGCTCCACCCATAACTTTTGGACTTAATAGCATTCCCAGAAAGCATTGATTATTGAATCATTAGTTTTACACTTAAGAGAGAACCCATTAAGACGTGTGTTTGTTATTTCCTAAGATTTGTTTAATATTTGTATGAGGTTAATCAGACAGAGTGTGTTCTCATGTTATCTCCACTGGTACACGCTCTCAATCACACACTGAGCCCTGATGATTATGTTGTGCTAACTGTAGGTTTGTGGACGGCTGAGTAAGATGGCTGAGGTAAGGTTGACCTGGCTGGCTTGGTCCAATGTGATTGGTTGAGCCTGGACTGGTCCTGCCCACAGTGAGGCGTGGGCTGTCATGAAGTCTGATGGTTGCACAGTCAACACATTGTGCTCCACACTGCTCCCCTCACCCCCTTACCCCTTCTCTGTTCATAGTTTGGTAACATGGCATGGAGGGGGGAGGAAGAGGGAAGCTATCTTCTCCACAATCAGCAGGTCATGAGAGAGCCTGAAAAGGGAGTTAAATAGAGAGAAGTCTACAGTCTACAGAGAAATGGATTGCAGTCAGAGAATGAGACAGAGGTATATTTATGTACTGTTGTGTTCCACATATAGGCCTCTTTTCTCACACACTAACTCTCTTTCTCTTCTTTTACTCTTTCCCTTTCTCTCTGTTCACCTGCATTCCACAGGAATATCACAGTCTTGTCTGACTGCCTGCCAAGGGGAACTTATCAAATAGCCCTCTCCTCTCTTTTACTGTCTCTCTCTCTCTCTCCTTCTCTCTATCTCTTCCCTCCTTTATTTCCAGACACTCCTCCACATACAGTATCTCTATCCGTTTCACCTCAGTTCACTCTAAAGTGACTCTAATGTCACCGTGATGACCTGTGATGTCAGTCACCATGGTGACAGGGGCAGCTGAGGGAGGACTATCCCAGACAGACATGAATAGTTTTTTTGTCTCTTCACATTTGTTGTGAAGTCTAAATAAAACGGGTCACTGGAAAATATGTGTTTTTTACATGGGGAGTAATGCTATGGGCCAATGTTCCAGTTCTGGAGTTATTCTTTGGATGTCTTGGTTTCAGCTGACCCATGACATCTGCACCTCCCTCCTGGTGCACACACCTGTCAATCATTTTCCTCAGAAATTGATATCCTATAATGCTGTCATTGATGTCAACTATAGCAAGTGAAGTGACTTTTATAGTGACTAACTTAAAGTCTTCCTGGTCAGGTCATGTGGGCTGGCCCTTCACATTATTATTACTTTGGCTTGAGTTGACATTTATGAGTGCAGTTTGTGATCATTGAAAGAGGTTAAAGGGTTGGGCGAGTGTGTTATCTAAAGGCTCATTGAAATGTTGCAGTGCTAAATGGCACCAGTGTTTTCTGTACACACAAAATGTATTTTCAGCCGTTGTGTGTGTGTGTGTGTGTGTGTGTGTGTGTGGAGAAGGGGCAGTTCAGCTGTGTCATGTATTGTACACAGTGACAGTGGGGTCTGTACTTCAGGCTGCAGGATGTTCTCTGTCTATCGCTGTCTTTCTTTCGTTCCCTCTTTATCTCTCGTTACTCACAATCCATGTCTCCAGTTTCTCTTGGCCTGGTTTCGGTCCCCCGCCCTCTGTGTGTATATGGCCTGTGTACATGTTGATGTGTGTGTATATGGCCTGTGTACATGTTGATGTGTGTGTATATGGCCTGTGTACATGTTGATGTGTGTGTATATGGCCTGTGTACATGTTGATGTGTGTGTATATGGCCTGTGTACATGTTGATGTGTGTGTATATGGCCTGTGTACATGTTGATGTGTGTGTATATGGCCTGTGTACATGTTGATGTGTGTGTATATGGCCTGTGTACATGTTGATGTGTGTGTGGATTTTGTGCATGTTTATACAGTATCTTTAGAAAGTGTTCAGAAAGGGAGTGAACACTTATGTAAATTAGATATTTCTGTATTTCATTTTCAATAAATATGCAAACATTTCTAAACACGTGTTTCACTTTGTCATTATGGGGTATTGTGTGTAGATGGGTGAAAACATTTTTTGAAAACATTTTGAATTAAGGCTGTAAAACCAAAAAATGTGGATGGAATTAGTCGAGGGGTATGCGATTTGCATGTGTGTGTGTATTTGCAATCAGTTTACAAGCTCTTTAACTCTTATCAGACTGTGTGTAGTGGGTGGGGAAAGGTTACATGCAGCAGAGGCTGTGAGCGTTAGATACTTGGTCATATTATTAGTAATATTGCATGTAATGATATTGTAACTAACGACAGAGATGGTAACGTACGATAACAGCAATGACACTGGGAACAACGCCCTGTTGATCCATGGGAGGTCACGAGGGGTCAGTGTGTGAGTGATATCAAAGGCACTGCTAGCGCCCATCCAGGTGCTGGAAGGGTTAAAGTGGCACAGCTCAGAAATGTAAAAAAGAAAAGCAATAAGGGGAGAGGAAATGAAAGAGCAGCACGATGGAGGCTGATAAGAGGAGCAACCGTCAGAACAGCAATCAGCCCAAATTAAAGAGAGAGAAAGACAGAGAGAGAGAGAGAGAGATAGAGAGAGAGATAGAGCAGTGGGGAATGTGTGGATGTGAGGTTTGTTGGGAAGATAAGGCAAGACTGAGTGTCAAAAGCAATGTGTGAGACTCACATAAAATGTAGATGATGTTCGGCCATTTGAGTATCGGACATAAAGAGATCCTCCAACATGCACACCTATTTCAACACAAAGCGAACATGCACTTATCTAGCAGGTTTGGAGTCTGTTGAGAAACCGTTATATGTTTATGCAGGTGTGTGCATGTATGTTTGTTTGCATGCGTATGGCGTGCACACGCATGCTTGTACAGTGCCTTCAGAAAGTATTCATACTTCTTCACTTCTTCCACATTTTGTTGTGTTACAGCCTGAATTTAAAATGGATAAAATAAAAAACTATCTCACTCATCTACACACAATACCCCATAATGACAAAGTGAAAACGTTTTAAAATGTATTGAAAATTAAATACACAAATACAGTATCTAATTTACATAAGTATTCACACCCCTGAGCTAATACATGTTAGAATAACCTTTGGCAGCGATTACAGCTGTGAGTCTTTCTGGGTAAATCTCTAAGAGCTTTGCACACCTGGATTGTACAATATTTGCACATTATTCATAAAACAATTCTTCAAGCTCTGTCAAGTTGGTTGTTGATCATTGCTAGACAGCCATTTTCAAGTCTTGCCACAGATTTTCAAGCCGTAACTAGGCCACACAGGAGCATTCAATGTCGTCTTGGTAAGGAACTCCAGGGTATATTTGGCCTTGTTGTGTTTTAGGTTATTGTCCTGCTGAAAGGTAAATTTGTCTCCCAGTGTCTGTTGGAAAGCAGACTGAACCAGGTTTTCCTCTAGGATTTTGCCTGTGCTTAGCTCTATTCAATGGTTTTTTTATCCTAAAAAACTCCAGAGTCCTTACCAATGACAAGCATACCCATAACATGATGCAGCCACCACCATGTTTGAAAATATGAACAGTGGTACTCAGTGATGTAATAATAATAATAATATATTTAATTTGCTTTTCATTACAGCAAGAATCTCATAGACGCTCAGGATGTGTTGTGTTGGATTTGCCCCAAACATAACACTTTGTATTCAGGACATAAAGTTTAATTTCTTTGCCAATTTTTTTGCAGTTTTACTTTAGTGCCTTATTGCAAACAGGATGCATGTTTTGGAATATTTGTATTCTGTACGTGCTTCCTTCTTTTCACTCTGTCATTTAGGTTAGTATTGTGGAGTACCTACAATGTTGTTGAGCCATCCTCAGTTTTTTCCTATCACAGCCATTAAACTCTGTAACTGTTATAAAGTCACCATTGGCCTCATGGTGAAAACCCTGAGCGGTTTCCTTTCTCTCCGGCAACTGAGTTAGGAAGGATGGCTGTATCTTTGTAGTGACTGGGTGTATTGATACGCCATCCAAAAAGTGTAATCAATAACTTCACCATGCTCAAAGGGATATTCAAAGTCTGAGGTAGTCAGAATGCAACATGCAACTTATGTGACTTGTTCAGCAAATGTTGACTCCTGAACTTATTTAGGCTTGCCATAACAAAGGGGTTGAATACTTATTGACTTAATACATTTTAGCTTTGCATTTTTATTAATTTCTAAAAATGTCTAAAAACATAATTCCACTTTGACATTATGGGGTATTGTGTGTAGGCCAGTGACACAAAATCTCAATTTAATCAATTTTAAATTCAGGCTCTAACACAACAAAATGTGGAAAAAGTCAAGGGGTGTGAATACTTTCAGAAGGCAAATCAAATGTTATTTGTCACATACACGTGTTTAGCAGATGGTTGCGCTTCTAACTCCGACAGTGTAGTAATATCTAACAAGTAATATAACAATTTCATAACATTCCTGGCACTGTATGTTTTCATGTGTGTTTGTGCATGCTTGTGTGCATGTGCATGCGTGTGTGCGTTCGGGGCGGGCATACATATTTGTGTGTGTGTTTAGTTTGTGTGTGTGTGTGTGTGCGTGTGTGTTTTTCATTTGAGTCATCATTAGTTTGGCTAGCAGTCATTTCCATTGCAGAGAGAGAGAACAGGGTATCAGGGCTGTGATCTGCCTGGGGGAGATAAGAGCTGCAGAAACCGCTGATGTTGCAACATCTGAGCAGCGACACACATAGCAGGCAGGCAGGCCTAGCTATGTTTGGAGATGATCCCTCATCGATAGCACTGCAAAGCCAGCACTGCTACATTACATCCAACCAGCCAACCTCTCTATACCGCTCTACCCCAGCACTCATATAATCCTTCCCTCTCTCTCTCCCTCTCCCTCTCCCTCTCCCTCTCCCGCTCTGTCTCTCTCTGTGTCTTTCTCTCTCTCTCTCTTTCTCCAGTGTTTGGTCTTAGGCCAGTGGGGCCTCTCATCTGAGATGTACTCTGCTCTGCAGGTCACACAGAGGTCAGGTGAGCTGTGATACTAGAACAGATCCCTCTGGCCTCCCAGAGAAAAGGCCTCGGTGTGAATATCTGTTTCACATCTTTTTATGTGATTAGCTCTAATGATTTCAAGTCTATTACCTTGACAGAACACTGCAGAATGACAGAACGCCAACAGAATAGAATGGAAGATCATGTAAACAGCAAGGAAACAGAGGCCTTAGGTAAACATTTCTGCAGTGTTAATGGTGAGTGGTTTGTTGCCTGCTGGGAGTATAGATAGAGCGATAGAGAAAGAGAGAGTGAGTGAGGGAAAGAAGGAGAATGAGAGAGAAGTCTACATAGACAGATGCAGTGATAACATGTTTTATTTCAGTGGACTGGGCTAAATCCCCTGATGAGATGCAACAACAGACAGAGGCCTTCAGATAGCCGCATGGATCAGCGTCAGATCGGTGCTATCACACCAATCTCCCCTCACACACACACACACACACAATGAGTGAGATGGGGAGAGTGTGTGGGGAGTTTGGTCGGGTTGGTGCATGGGGCCTCAGAGAACAGGTCAAGTGTGTGTGAGTGAGTGAGTGTGCATGCATGCGTCTGTTGTGTGCTTGTGTGTTTTTGTTGTTGTTGTTGAGTCACTGGCAGCATTCCTGTTGGACCTAGTGTGCTGCAGGTGGAAGCCCCTGAGGAGCAGCAGACACTGGGGAGATGGAGGTGAGAGGGAGGGCAGGGGGATAAGGGTAGGGAGGAGGGTGGGAGTGCAGACACAACACAGGGCGGCATCGTCTGTGAACAAGTAGACAGCCTTATCAGTGGGTGCCTGCCGTCTGCCCAGAGCCATGGAGGATAGAGACGAGCCCCAGCAGGCCCAGTGGCTCTTGCCCAGATTCAGCCCTCCTGACTGGGGTGAGAAGACTGGGGATAGGGCCTCTGGTGGAACCACTGGATCTAACGTCAGGACAGAGGGCTGGCTGGCCCCTTGATTTGGACCATGACTTTCTAATGGGGGACGTCAGTTTGTGGGGAGGTGTTACCCCGCTTTCTCAGGTGTTTGTGGGCCAGCGACACATCACTTGCACCTCTTCTTCCCTCCCTCTGTGCATCGCTCCCTCCATCCCGGCCTAGATTCCCCCTCTCTCATGTTTCCTTGGGGCCGAGCCGTGGGCCTTTTGTCAGGCTTGTCATAGGATAACGGAGCCCAGTCCCAGGGGCCCTCACACACACACAGGACGACGCAGTGCTAGCATTAGCCTAGCTCATGGATCTGCCTCACCTTGTGTGAACAGCAGCTCTCCTCCTCCCTCTAGACATCATTCACAATAATATTTAGCACATGCTGCATGTTATTGAAGCACTAATATCAATGCTGAAAATTTGAAGCAGAACACTCTCTCTCTCACTCTCTCTCGCGTGCAATGGGCTGGCGCAGTGGTCTAAGCCACTAGAGATCCTGGTTCGAATCCAGGCTCTGTCGTAGCCGGCCGCGACCGGGAGACCCATGGGGCGGCGCACAATTGGCCCAGGGTAGGGAATGGCCGGCAGGGATGTAGCTCAGTTTGCAAAGCCAGGGTTGTGGGTTCGATTCTCACGGGGGGCCAGTATGAAAAAAATAAAAAAAATAATGTATGCACTCACTAACTGTAAGTCGCTCTGGATAAGAGTGTCTGCTAAATGAATAAAATAATTTTAAAAAATAAAAGGAAGAAAGAAAGAAAAGGAGTGATTTTATTGGAGACGAGAGAGATGAATTTGTCTGCTTCAGACAGGAGAAGAAAGGCGATTGTATGGGAGCTGTCCTGGGTGGTGGTTGGAGGGCGTCCCACTTCACAGAGAATGAACCGTGTGTCAGCAAGTTCTTCCTCTGCTACTAAGGCCTTTCTACTGGATAACCAGGGCTACAAATAGGTAAATAGGTGTGCAAGTGTGTGTATGTGTGCGCACGTGTTTGTGTGTGAACGAGTGAGTGTGTGTGTGTGCCAGATATGTTCCCTATGGTCATAATAAACCCCCATAAGTGTTTCCTGTTATGTCTTTCTCTTCCTGTTTCGTTCCAGTTTGGGGACGGTAATGCTTTATTGAGAGGAGACAAAGCTACCTGCATGCCCCATGAAAGGAGCAGCTTTACATGATAATGGTCTCAGTATTTGTATTGTGTCTGATTGTAGTGTTGGCATCTCTACGCTACGATGACTCCCTGTGATCATCGCTGTTTCATAACTCCACAGTCTGGGGACATGAGTGGAAGCTGCAACTCCTGTGACATATTTACTATACCCTTCTCTCTCTCTTTCTCTCTCTGTGTGTGTGTGTGTGTGTGTGTGTGTGTTTGTTTGTGTGTGTGTGCGCGTGCGCATTTGTGTGTGTGAGTGATGCTCTCTTTTCCAACTCCTCTGGGATGCTGAGGTTCTATTGCAGATCGGAGCATCTAAGATCAATCTCTCTGTGTGTTTTTGGATGTGAGATCGCAGTAGAAGCCCAGATCCCACTGAGGACCTTTAGCTCATGTCTCAGGTTAGGTCATTGGGACACCAGGGCACAGAGCTGTTATAGGAGGTGGCACTTCACACACTTCACTTTCCTACTCCTAGCCTACCACCCTGACCCCTAACCCTTGACCTCTACCCATGTGCCATAGCTGTGCCACCCAGGTGATGCCGGGACAGTGGAACCTCTAGTGTATTTAATGACTCAACATTAGTTTGACCAGTGGAGGTCATGCATTCATCAACATGCTGCTCTGCTATGCTGTTGTTGCTACTTTCTACATCCAACTATAATCTATATGGGCTCAAATGGTTTGGAAAACATACAGCTTGGGAACACTCATTTACTACGAGTTGTAGTCTGTGATTTGTCTGTAGTTCTGTGAATTCTCTTTGATGTTGCATCTCCTTTACATCTTTTGTTTTGCCAAATATTAGCATCTCAGGAAGATGAGGGGGGATGTCTTTTTTCTCTGTCTTCTTCTAAGTGGATACCCCCCCCACTCACCCCAACCCCAGCCCACCAAAAGGGACCATGGGCTGAACTGAAACAAGCTGCTTCCTCTTTCATCTTCTTTCTCTCCATCTCTCCTTTAACTGGTCCCTCTGAAGTCCAGCCTGGCCCGCCTTTTGATTCCATTAATTGAGTTTGGTGGAAAAACAAATGGAGGAGGAGGTATGTAGGGGAGAGGAGGTGAGGGGGTCCTGTAAACCTCGAAGGCCACTTATTTAGGAGGCCCACCCGCTCCTCTCGTCTCTCCACCCTCTTCCCCCCTCTCCTCCTCCACCCTGGCCCTCCTAGTGATTCACCCTGCTGTTTGACTCTCTATCGCTCCACTCTGCTTTTCATCTCTCCTTCTTTACGACGGAGGTTTCTTTGTTTTGCCGTGACATATTTTTGCAGGGAGTCATGACATTTTAAAAGGATCAGTAAATATGTCTGTGTGTGGAGTGCGGGAGGGTCTGGCAGAATGACAGTGTAAGTGCTTCCAGGGTGAGAGGTCAAGGAGGTTGGTAGCGGAGGGACGGAGAAGGGGGGATGATTCAGGGGCTTGCACTCAGGATGACCCCTGCGGTGTGCTGTCTGAGAACCCGGTCCTGTAGCCCTGAGGGCAGAGCCGTCCGTCTGTGTCCCATGTGGCTTTCATAAGGATCCTGACAGACACAGACACATTCTCATTCTGTTTCTGTGTGCTGACTGCAAGGCTGAGATCCAACATGGCTCCCAGGATCATAGCCAAGACGGCATCATGGTACTGTCTGAGGAGAGAGGACCCATATTACACGATGAGTTCAGTGAGTCTTTTCACTGAACAGATGCTGCCGGTTGAGTAACAGTGCAGATAGATGTAACATGTGGTTCAAACCTCTCAGATTCTGTCAACATTGTATGTCTCAAATGTTTGGAGCACAGCAAATTAATTAGAGAATGGATATCAGTTGATGAGTCTGATAGTGATCCACTGAGGATCAGCACAACGTGTTCTCTAAGAAACATGTCTCTCTTTGGAGAGAAATCTCAGGCAGGTATTCATTACGTGGGAAAAAGCTCTTTGGGTGCATCATGTGTTATGACACCTGCTGCATACATCTATCCAGTTGGTAGATGGAGATTAGTGCTAGGTCGCTTCTGTGTCATGTTTGGTCTTTGGATTTCTTAATTTTCACATCCTGGTCTTATGGCATTAATATACAAGCAATTATACATATTAATATATATGAAAGATGTAAAGAGATGTGAACGAATGGAAATATGGACACTGTCTATGGGCCATACTCAGTGCTGGCTCCAGGCATAAGCGACATAAGCGGTCGCTTAGGGCCCCCAGCCGCTAGGGGGCCCCCCTAATTGTTTTACGCCATTAATCGCATTTCCATTTCTTCACCGCAAAGGCCCTTTTAAGCACACGCGTTTCCGCACTGTCACGCCCTGACTCAGGGGACTCTTATATATTGAGTCAGGGTGGGTATATTCTATGTTGTGTTTTCTATGTTGCAGTCTAGGTGTTGTATATCTATGTTTGGCCGGGTGTGATTTCCAATCAGAGACAGGTGTCGCTCGTTGTCTCTGATTGGGGATCATACTTAGGCAGCCTGTTGGCACTAGTTAGTTGTGGTATCTTGTTCCGTGTGGAGGCTTGTTTTGTGTTTAGCCTTAGGACTTCACGTTTCATTGGTTTGTTGTTTTGTTAGTGTGTTTATCGGTGAAATAAACATGTACGCATTTCACGCTGCGCCTTGGTCTGACCCGTCCTTAAACGAACGTGACAGAAGATCCCACCAAACACGGACCAAGCAGCGTGCACAGGAGGACCGAACACCCTGGACACTGGTGGGGAAGATTTGGTCTTGGGAGGAGATATTTGCGGGAAAAGGACCCTGGGCGAAGAAGGAAACCCAGGCAGGAGAGGAGCAACGGCAACACAGAAGCCGGCCGAGGAGGAAGCCCGAGAAGCAGCCCCAATAACATTTTTTGGGGGGGCTAAAGGGGTGGTCGGGGAGCGAGAGAGAAGAGCCCCGACCACTGCACCCGGTGGGTTTCCAGATTGAGTCCCTACGACCATGGGAGGAAGAGTGGGAACAGTTCTATACTGAGGAGTCGGAGGATGACGACGACGATGATTGTCTGTTCCCTAACTCGTGGGGGCTCTCGGAGGAGTCCTCACTGGAGGAGGAGTGCAGAGAGAGAGAGAAGGATCGGTTCTGCAGGGTAAGAGAGGAGGCCACCACATTACGGGGGCTGATAGCTAGAATAGAGCGGGAGAGATCCATTCAAGAGGAGGCACTGCAGGAGGCTCGTAGGGAGAAGGAGGAAGTAGAGGCACGGAGAGAGGAGCTGGTTAGGCAACATAAGGAGCGGGGGTTAATAGAGAAACCCAGGTATGCGGAGAAACGCACTGTATCGCCAGTGCGCATGCACAGCCCAGTGCGTTCTGTGCCAGCGCCCCACACAGGTCGTGCGAAAGTGGGCAGCCAGCCAGGACGGGTTGTGCCAGCTCTCCGCTCCAGACCTCCAGTCCGCCTCCACAGTCCGGTCCGGCCCATTCCTGTTACTCGCACCAAGCCAGTGGTGCGTGTTCCCAGTCCGGTCCGGCCCGTTCCTGCTCCCCGCATTAAGCCAGTGGTGCGTATCGCCAGCCCGGTACGACCCGTTCCTGCTCCCCGCACCAAGCCAGTGGTGCGTGTTCCCAGTCCGGCCCGGCCCGTTCCTGCTCATCGCACCAGGCCAGTGGTGCGTGTTCCCAGTCCGGCCCGACCCGTTCCTGCTCCTCGCACCAAGCCAGTGGTGCGTGTTCCCAGTCCGGTCCGGCCCGTTCCTGCTCCTCACACCAGGCCAGTGGTGCGTGTTCCCAGTTCGGCCCGGCCTGTTCCTGCTCCTCGCACCAAGCCAGTGGTGCGTGTCGCCAGTCCGGCCCGGCCCGTTCCTGCTCCTTGCATCAAGTCAGTGGTGCGTGTTCCCAGTCCGGCCCGGCCTGTTCCTGCTCCTCGCACCAAGCCAGTGGTGCGTGTCGCCAGTCCGGCCCGGCCCGTTCCTGCTCCTCGCACCAAGCCAGTGGTGCATGTTCCCAGTCCGGCCCGGCCCGTTCCTGCTCCTCGCACCAGACCAGTGGTGCGTGTCTCCAGTCCGGCCAGGCCCGTGCCTGCTCCTCGCACCAAGCCAGTGGTGCGTGTTCCCAGTCCGGCCCAGCCCGTTCCTGCTCCTCGCACCAAGCCAGTGGTGCATGTTCCCAGTCCGGCCCGGCCTGTTCCTGCTCCTCGCACCAAGCCAGTGGTGCGTGTTGCCAGTCCGGCCCGGCCCGTTCCTGCTCCTTGCACAAAGGCAGTGGTGCGTGTCGCCAGTCCGGCCCGGCCCGTTCCTGCTCCTTGCACAAAGCCAGTGGGTCGTGTTCCCAGTCCGGCCCGGCCTGTTCCTGCTCCTCGCAACAAGCCAGTGGTGCGTGTCGCCAGTCCGGCCCGGCCCGTTCCTGCTCCTCGCACCAAGCCAGTGGTGCGTGTCGCCAGACTGGCCCGGCCCGTTCCTGCTCCTCGCACCAAGCCAGTGGTGCGTGTCCCCAGTCCGGCCCGGCCCGTTCCTGCTCCTCGCACCAAGCCAGTGGTGCGTGTCACCAGACTGGCCCGGCCCGTTCCTGCTCCTCGCACCAAGCCAGTGGTGCGTGTCCCCAGTCCGGCCCGGCCCGTTCCTGCTCCTCGCACCAGACCAGTGGTGCGTGTCTCCAGTCCGGCCCGGCCCGTGCCTGCTCCTCGCACCAAGCCAGTGGTGCTTGTTCCCAGTCCGGCTCGGCCTGTTCCTGCTCCTCGCACCAAGCCAGTGGTGCGTGTTCCCAGTCCGGCCTGGCACGTTCCTGCTCCTCGCACCAAGCCAGTGGTGCGTGTTCCCAGTCCGGCCCGGCCTGTTCCTGCTCCTCGCACCAAGCCAGTGGTGCGTGTCGCCAGTCCGGCCCGGCCCGTTCCTGCTCCTCGCTCCAAGCCAGTGGTGCGTGTTCCCAGTCCGGTCCGGCCCGTTCCTGCTCCTCACACCAGGCCAGTGGTGCGTGTTCCCAGTTCGGCCCGGCCTGTTCCTGCTCCTCGCACCAAGCCAGTGGTGCGTGTCGCCAGTCCGGCCCGGCCCGTTCCTGCTCCTCGCACCAAGCCAGTGGTGCGTGTTCCCAGTCCGGCCCGGCCTGTTCCTGCTCCTCGCACCAAGCCAGTGGGGTGTGTGTCCAGTCCGGCACGGCCCGTGCCCGTTCCACCGGTGTCTGGTCCTGCACCGGTCAGCTGCTCCACTCCGGAGCCAAAGCAGTCCGCTCCACCGGTGCCTTATCCAGCTCCGGTCAGCAACTCCACTCCGGAGCCAGAGCAATCCGCTCCACCGGGGTCCAGTCCAGCTCCGGTCAGCGGCTCCACTCCGGAGCCAGAGCCAGCTCCGGTCAGCTGCTCCACTCCGGAGCCAGAGTAGTCCGCTCCACCGGGGTCTAGTCCAGCTCCGGTCAGCGGCTCCACTCCGGAGCCAGAGCAGTCCGCTCCACCGGTGCCTAGTCCAGCTCCGGTCAGCGGCTCCGCCGGTGCCCAGTCCAGCTCCGGTCAGCGGCTCCAGTCCGGAGCCTGAGCGGTCTGCTCCACCGGCGCCCGGTCCAGCTCCGGTCAGCGGTTTCAGTCCAGACCCAGACGTCAGCCCCTCTCCAGGTTTGGGGTCTCTCACACCAGGGTCCAGACAGGGCTTGGAGTATCGTGGGAGGAAGGAGAGGGGAAGCAGCGCGCCGAGGTCCAGACCAGACCAGGGGCGCAATAGGTAGGCGGAGAGTATGTGGTTGTCACGCCCGGAGCCGGATCCGCCTCCGAGGCGGAATGCCCACCCGGCCCCTACCCTGTTATGTAAAGGTTGTGCGGTTGGAGTCCGCACCTTTGGGGGGGGTACTGTCACCACTTGACTCAGGGGACTCTTATATGTTGAGTCAGGGTGGGTATATTCTATGTTGTGTTTTCTATGTTGCAGTCTAGGTGTTGTATATCTATGTTTGGCCGGGTGTGATTCCCAATCAGAGACAGGTGTCTCTCGTTGTCTCTGATTGGGGATCATACTTAGGCAGCCTGTTTGAATCATTAGTTGTGGGATCTTGTTCCGTGTTAGAGGCTTGTTTTGTGTGTAGCCTTAGGACTTCACGTTTCATTGGTTTGTTGTTTTGTCATGTGTTTATCAGTTAAATAAACATGCCCTAAGCAGACAAATCTTGCTTAGGGCCCCTGCCCTTACTGCAGTGGCACATAGCTAAATCATTTGTTCCTCACCCATTCCCATTCACAGTTTATGCTATAAGGCAGGGATCATCAACTAGATTCAGGCGCCGGACAATTTTTTTATTGAGCGGATGGTCAGGAGGCCGGAACATAATTACTAATAATTTGTAAACTGCAAATCAACCAGCCCTAACAGATATAATATTTGACTAAAACATAATCATTTCAAAACTTGCTTATATTTGTATATGATCACATATCTCTATATTATGCATGGCAATACTTTGGAAAAGATTTCCACAATGAAAATCACTTGGAGCTGATTTGCTGGTGTTTTTAGTATTTTATGAGCAAAAATTTCAATAAAAAAATTAAATAAAATCACCTACAGGCAGCCAGTTGGGGAACCCTGCTATACGGTGTGTGTGTGTGTGTGTGTGTGTGCGTGAGCGTGTGTGTGCGTGTGTGTTGAATCCTGAATCTCTCATGGGGAAAATAAGTCTCAGAGAAGTCTCATTCATGTTTACAAGGTTTCTTTATTATCATCAGTATGTAATAGCATCCAGATTGTCAGGTTATAATGGTTTTGGACAGGTAATAGCGAGCAGGTGTGTGGGTTTCTATCTGTTAGGTAGAGAGGCAGCAAATCAAAGCTGTGCTGTGACACAGAGACACACACCACAGAGAAACTGAGAGGTACAGGCTACTGCCCATCACCATGACAACACTGATGGAACAGGAGAGGCCTAGGTAATGTAGAACAGGACAAAGGTCAATAAGACTATCCCAAACATAGAAATAGGATTGATAGAACAGATATGTTGCGTGTGTTAATGTGTAAATTGGCTTATTATTCCAACAATAACATCAGATTTTCTGTATGACGTATCCAATGTGGCAGCAGACATGGCAAATACTGGGTATCTGTTTTATTCAATCTATTTCTCTGCTCTGTGAATCTCTCTCTCTGTCTCCTTGCTGAAGGTTTTAAACACACAGCCCTCTCATTCACTAAGGGTTCATGTAAAGAGGGAGCAGTTGGCAGAATTAAACTTGATTCCTTTATTTTCATTAAGAGGAAATAGTTTAACAGCTCAGAGAAAGCGCTTCAGCTAAAAATATATTTATAATGATAGAAATGGTGATAACAATATCCATAATGTTTCAGGTGAAAGAAAAAGGAAAAAGGCAGAGTGAAAATAAATTATCTGAATAACAATAATAACAACAATAATAATAATGACTTGAATAATATACTGTTTCAAATTAAGCTTTATAAACTTTTTTTTTTCCTTGTTTCTTTTTTTTATTTGTAATGTCCATTAAAAATAGTAGAAGTCCATGAGCAGAAATCCAGCATATATTTATTAAATGGTGTGAAGGGAATTGCTCTGTCTTCGCCCCAAAGCTGTCTTCACCATCCTCGTATCTCACACATTTACAATATTCACAGTTACTACAGACCTGCTCGGCACATACCACTGCAGCAGGACGGGGGCGAGGTGGGAGGGGATGGTATATGCATGGGGGTGGGTGGAGGTGAGGTGTAGTCTATCTCTGTTCTAAGCAGGTACCTAATAGAGAGTAAAATAGCCCACCCCCACCCCACCCATCAGTGGATGCTGCCTGGTTCCCCCATACTCCCCCCCGTACCCTTTACATTCTCTCTATACAGCAAGACAATTAACACAGACACATCAAATGCATGTCTTTAACATTATACACATTGTCCTCAAGCAAGAGGCCTATACGACCCTCAACCCCCATTAGAAAATTTAACAATCCTCACTTCCCCTGTGCCTCCCCGTCCTCCCCAGCTCAGCCCATGGCGGTGACCATGTTGGAGTGGTGGGGGTGGCCGAAGGAGGGGTGTATGGGTGTGGGGGTGGGCAGCATGTGTCCGGCGTGGCTGAAGGGGGGCAGGTGGCCCATGTGGGTCATGTGTCCAGCCAGGGAGGAAGCGCTGAAAGGAGAGGACTTGTCGTGCATGCACTTAGACAGCTCCTCGTAACCGTCGCTGCCCCGCCTGCCCTTCTTGGACTTGTTGGACATCTTGCGGTTGCGTGTCTGGATCCCTTCCTTCTTCATGGTCAGAGGCCGGTTCACCTGTAGGGAGAAGGGGATGGAGGGAGAGATGAGTGACCGGGTTGGGATGGTGCTAAGGGTTTATAATCAACTCAATATGTTTGAATTGAATGGACTATGTACAGGAATAACCATATTATTTATTATGAGAACTCTAGATACAGTTATTTGTCTTTTTTTCTAAATGCAGAAACGGTACGCAGCTTACTCCCTAAACCAAGGCCATATTCAATGTAATACATGGCAATACACCAAGGCTTAAACTTCAACAGTTATGCCTCATTTGAACAGATGCAGTTGGTCTGTCTGAATAACAGTCCCACCATTGTGAGTCTCAAGGGGATGACGCCTACCATGGAAATAATCAAGCACAAAGAAAGAAAACACCAACAGGGCCCAGTGTGTCTAAGGGGCCAAGCTCTGCATCCATCTCTCCATCCCTCCCTCCTTCCCTGTCTCCCTATCCCTCTTTCTTATCCTTTTCCAATAAATTCAACCTTTTCGTCTTCTTGACCTGGCTGGCTACGTGTGGGTAAGGGCTGGCGGTCAGGCTGGCCAGGCTGGCAGCAGTGAAAGACTTACGTTGTGCAGCTTGTAGTAAAGGCCGCAGGCGTTGCACACGGGGTCTCCGTTGCCATTGCGCCTCCACAGTGTGGTGGTGGTCGTCTGACAGTTAGCGCAACAGGTGCCGGCTCGTCTGGCCGCAGACTGGAGGGAAACATGAAGAAAGCCTTTATTAGACCACAACAGCACGGACACATAACACATGAAAGCATAGGTTGGGAATGACATTAGTGCCAGGCGGTATGTATAGTATTTGTATATCAGCTGCCAGGAGCCGAGAAAACATATAATATTCCATGCCGTTTTAGATGGACATTGTTCCTTATAGTTATAGATTTGCATATGATTACAGAAATGAATTCATATTGTGTGATAGTTTATTGCAATGCGTTTCAATAATGACTGAATTATGCAATAAAAAGGTATCCCGTCTTTACATTCCCTGACAGAATATTTATCAAATACACCAAATAGTAACAGGGGTCACTATAAAAGTCATGCTGAATAGATCATATAAGAAAGTAATGGGTTGTCTATATTGGCTACAGTTTTCTACCAGCATGTGAAATATTTTTAATTTCACAGACACAGTAGTACACTGATGAACACTGACTATCAAAGGTCTTCCTCTCAGATGCAAAGCATTGCTATTGAATAGAGATTAGGTAGCGAGGGGGGCCATAGGCCCTCCAGTGTCCAGGCAGCCTGTGCGATCCCCTGCCATTACAGATGGATTCTTCACACTTAATATGAGACATTTACACACATAAAACGTAAGTAGACCCCTACAGCAAAATATGGTAATCTGAACCCTCAACCAGAATAGTGCATGGGCCTACACACCTAAAGATAATCTTAAAACATGCATTAATGCAAAATACCTCTCTAGTGAGTCAAGTAGAAAATTACCCAAATGGTGTCAAAATTGCCCTATATAAACAAACTTCCTAGTAAAGAAGTCTACAAGTCGAGGCTGGAGCCCTAGCCTTGGTCCCACAGGTAGCAGGACATATATCCATTTATTTCACCTCCCCTGCGCGCCCTGCATGCATCTAGCTCTCCATTGCTTGTTTTCTGTGCACATAACGTGTACTTAAATGTTGTGCTAATCGCTTTACTCTATCCTATAAATTGAGGACTGGCCTGCTTGACCACTGCTATAGAAAAGTAAGTGTACTAGCGCGCGACGGACGGAAACACGTGTTGGCCTTGCTTCCTTATCGGTACCGGCAGATATCCGGATAGGAAACGACTGGAAGGCCCCTGCGCGAGCACTGAAAACACGCGAGCTGAAAAGTAGGCTACAAACGCACCCGCTACTGACTAATGGAGAAAAATAACGACTGGATTTTTCAGACAAAGGGAAAATTATGAAACTTTATTATGCTTTTTATGCAGGTTTAAGCTATATTGATTATAGACCAGGTATATGCTTTGGACTTCAAAGTATTTTTCAAGGCCCAAAGATTCATAGCCTAGGCCTAAATGGCGTTTCTGCTTACAATGTAAAACAGCTCAAGTCAAATGTTTCAGAATAATCTAAAAACGGGTCTCTAGACTCTCTAAATAGGCCTACAGTCCAAAATCAAACGGAGTCTCGTCGGTGATGCTTTTTGTATAGCCTGCATTGGCTGATTCAGATCAGTGCAGTCTTTATGCTGTCGGCTGAATGTCAATAGTCTGTCTGCATTTGCCTCAGCCATATCTCCCCCATTCTCTTATCAAGATGCGCACCGGATTATATGATCTCTAGGATGGTCCTTAAACAAACGCAGTCGACATTAAATATGTAGGCCTAAATAATCTATTTGTGTCTCAACTATTAATGCGTTTCAATACTATTATCCGTAACCTTTGATTAATAGATTAATAATCGTATTATGCATCCTGAGACATTTGGGAACCGATTCGTAAATAATTTGAACAGGCGTACGATAATTAGGCATACATCCAAATTCCAAATATGAATTTGCAGAAAATAGGCCCACTGGGCACAGACGTCAATTCAAGGTCTATTCGACGTTGGTTTAACGTAACTTTACTGACGTGTGTTTTATAGTAATGTCTCTATTTCTGCAAACCCCCTATTTATTCAAGAGGGGCGTGGAAAAAATACTCTTGCAAAAATCAACCACGAGTTGCTAGAATATATCAATTATCAAGAGTTTATAAGCCTAGTAGTGAAATTAGCTCAGTGAAATAAAAATGGTTATGGTTATTATTAAATGCTGTTTTACATGATTTCTTCCATTATAATAATTATTAATATAATTATTAATAACGTTATAATTATTATTAATATTATTATCATTAATATTATTATGCTATTGATGTATTAGGCCACATGCAAATAGGTTTACGCCCGCGAACGGTAGACTACTGTGGGCTATTCGAAATGTTACAGGAAATATTCAGATCACAGCTTGAATCGAGAGATTTTGTCATTTATGCATATCATTTTTTAGCTCCACATTTATCTGTCAACAGGGCGTGGAGAATCATATTTCTTTGTTTTTCGTATTTGATGCAAATCTATATCTCATTGGGTCATATCAGTTCCCTCCATTGCAGAGTTTCATAGGTGCCATCTTCATTGCGTGTTTGTTGTTGTTGAGGCCAAGTGCTTTAAAGTCTGGTTAGCTCAGGGCTATAGATAGCTGCTGTTATTTGAAAATAATAGCTTTTAACATTTAACCCCAACAAATGATTGTTTTTATTTTTTGCAATCAATAGAGTCACCAGCACATTAAGTCTGGAAAGACTATTTTCAGTAATGACAACATTTACATAGTCCATTGAACTGCTGTGTGACTGGGCTATATCAGTCTGGATCTGACCTGGCTGCTGCCCTCTGAGGAAAACACAACATTGATGTTGAAATGAGTTCATGATGAGAAGTACACAATGTGATATCAGCCAAGCAGCAAGAAGGCCCAGTCCAGTATTTGGCTAAGAGAAAGACAGAGAGATTTCCATTTACAAGTGTGTTGCACACCAGTCGCATATATTCACTCACAGAGAAAATAAACACACAATGTTTCCTTTCTTCTATTACCTATAAAGTGACTTAATAACACAAAGCGTGCAGTGCACCAGTCGCTCATACAGCCTCCACAGCAGACAGTCACCGTGAGCTGTATAGTGAGGGTTGATAGAGAGGCCTGTGGCTCTGTGGTATCAGTAGCAGTATCAGAAGTAGCAGCAATAATGATAGCAGAAACAACACAGATAGCCGCACTCCGCTAACAGCCTGTGTACGGGAGCAAAGGGGTGAGTGGGAAACACAATTCCCGGAAACTGATTGGGAAAATATAACTTTCCTGGAATCATGGCCCTCCTCGCCCCTCTCCCCCAACCTTGTGCTTTTTTTTGCCCCCTCCCATCTCCGCACTCCACGTGTGTTTGTGTGGGTGGGTGTTTGTGTGGGTGTGTGTGTTTGTGTGGGTGTGTGTGTTTGTGTATGTATGTGTGTGTGTGGTTTGGTGGTCCCGGGGTACTCACCAGTCTGCGTTTGGGCTTGATGAGGGGTCGGTTCTGACCGTTCATCTTGTGGTAGAGTCCGCAGGCGTTGCACAAGTAGTGGCCCGTACCATCCCGTCGCCACAGGGGGGTAGAGGTGGCTCCACAGTTGACACACTCACGCCCCTCTGAGCAGCATGCAGGTGGAGAGAGACCACAGGGACATTTATAAAATTAACCTGTCAACTCTAATGACACATTTATCATACATAACAATTATGTAACCTGTAGCAGTGGCATGTACAATTTTGAAAATGTTATGTTAGTTAGTCTGAAAAACTATGCGAGGACTGCATATTTTTATATTAGGTGCACAGAAGCATGGGAAAAGTTTTGAGAATCAATTTTTAGTTTCTAAGTTCTATTCTCTAGTTCTGTTCTTGAATTCCTGTTTATATGAGAAGGCTGTGTATTTTTGGTCTGAAGTTTGTGTGAAAGAGAGTGTGTGTTTAACCCTCTGCAGACTCTTGGAATAACAACATGAAAATGCTGCCGCCAGGCTTTGTTCCATTTGATCTGGTTAAGTTCCTCCCTGTCAGTTTTGGGTCAGTTTTGGGTCAGCTGGGACCCAGGCATGTTTCAGACAGGGGCACCCATACACCCACAGTGAAATGTAGGCTGTCTCTCATGTTTCTCTACATTTTGCTGTGATTGCAATGATTTTCCTCCCCAGATATACAACCTTTAGTGCAGGGTTCCTCAACTGGTGGCCCGCGGGCGGAATTTGGCACACGGGTGGTTTTATTTGGCCCCCAAAGTGTTCTGAGCAAAAAATTAATAAATAATGTTTTTACACAGAAGACTGTAAAAACACCAGGAAATCAGCTCCAAGTGATTTTAATTTAAGAAATCTGTTCCCAAGTATTCCCACGCATAATAGACAGACACTTGATCGTATACAAATGTAAGCAAGGTTTTTGGCAAACACTATATCTGTTTGGGCTTCTTGCAGTCAATTTGGATTCTACAAATTATTTGTAATCATGTTCCGGCCCCCCGACCATCCACTAAAGAAAAAATCGGCCCACGGCTGAATCTAGTTGATGATCCCTGCTTTAGTGGGTGTGAGTCTGTGCGTGCGTGTACATGTGGCAAAGATGGTCTGATGATCAACATCTCCCTGTTCCTCTCTCAGCCTCATCAGCTCATCATTATATAGGCTAAACAATAGCCTGCTCTGACTCACTTTACATCGGAATTCTTAGGAATGATGACCATTCCTTATTGAAAGTAACCTAACCACAGTGCAAACTAAGGTAGTCATTTTGAAATATTTGTGCTGCTTATAATGTGGATCGGATTGTCAGTCTAGACTAGTAGAGGTAATACTAACATACTTGTGGGCCTTTGCCTCTGTTGGTGGCTCCACATAATGCTGAGTATGGACAGCCAGAGAAGGAGGGAGAGAAAAAAGGGGGAGACTGAGATGGAGAGAGAGAGGAAGGGGGCCTGGATTAGGGTTAGTCAAACAGGAAGTGCCTCTAAGGTATGCATGAGTAGGGACTCCACCAGAATAGTGTGATGCTATAGCGTTCTATGGTCCTGCAAGCCACCAATACTTGACATTCCCACAAATAAAAAAATAATAGTAACATGACAGTCTATTCCTGCATGTCAGGGAGAGCCCCTAACACATAAATCTATCAGTGATGAGGATCCACTGCCAAACAACTATCTGGGTCTTGATGATGGAAGTTGTGCCTTTGTCTGAGAATGACCATAATAGCACACTGACAGATGTGGGGTTTTATTTTTAGGACTACTCTTGGGGTTTATGTTGAGACAACTAATCCTTAGTTATGAAAAATTGTGAATTGATTTTTTGTTGGCGCTTTCTTTCTCTAACAAATTAATACTGCTGCTCAGTAAAAGGGAGCCGGTTATAAGATAGGGGGCTGCTTGAGGGCAATCAGCTCTGTCTAGAGTCGTCAAATGTCAGTCTCGACAATGCTGTATTATGTAACAAAGAAACGGCTGATTGTAAATACTGAGTTTTTTTGGCCCAAATGCTCGAGTGGATCTTCTTTTCACACCTCCGGGCTGTATCCAGTTCACCGTTCTCAAGGGCGTGCCAGCTCGAGCGTAATTGAGTCGCGGTTTACAAAAGAGGATAATAAACGTGTCAGCCGAAGCGGGCCCGCGCTCAGCCGAACGACAGGGCTTGGGTGTGTGCTTGAAGCGAGGCAGTATGCATTCCCTGTCTTTCCAACCAAATAAAGTAGCCTGGCCGCACGTACATTACTCAGGCCTGGGACACTGGGATCGTTTTATGTCTTCACAGCTTACAATACGCATGGTTTCTTATAATTATTAGGCTAAGCCTACATTATCATTATAATTACATTAGGCATATATCTGTTGATATTACCGATTTGTATTGGAGAAAAAAACATGCAGATAAAGAGGAAAAGGTATGCCTACTGTTTAAAAACGTGGTTGCATAAATTAGGCTAGAAAAAAATCGTCGAAGGAGACACAGTATAGCTTAACCTCACACCACCTCTTATTGTTGTATCTGTCCACCCCCACACCATAACAAATAAACAGTTATTGATAACCTTTTATGTATATAATTAGTATATTAATTATAGTTAACTATAATATCTGTTTGTGTCCTTTTTTTGAGATACCATTCTTGATCCATAGGCTATGCAAAGCAATTCACATACAGAATTACTATTATGTGGATATCACTGCTTTAGGTGTATGAGTGTGTAGGGGCCTACAGCTTCCTACTGGTTCTTTTGAGGCGGATTGTGTTGTGGCGACGAAAGAATCCGGTGTGTGTGAAAAGAGCTATGAAAGGAGTTATGACAACATACATGCATGATGTAACCTCAGCCCAATTATTCCCTGCACACCACTCCTACTTCCACGTCAAAGCTAATTATGATGATATTGCATATTGTCATCCCATTTTGTCCTGTTTTCTAAGGACGTTTATGGAAAGTTTGGTAACGGAGTAAATCAAATTGCATTAAACTGGGAGTTTTGAAAATGCCATGGACGTTTCATTCAGAAACATTACCAGCCTTATAGAATAGCCTACATTGGGGAATATTTACGCATGCATTTAAACAAAAAGTTTAAATGCATAGGCCTTAATATATACATTCATAAAAATATACATAAAAATCCTAGGCTAGCTATTATATATTTTTATTTTATTTAGGCTATATTTATATCTACATAGGTATCTTATATTGTTTGGTCTAAAAATAACCTAAGTTTTAGTTTTTAGTTTAAACGGTGTTTGTAGAGTGCATGGCAGTAATTCAATACACGTTCATATTATTCTTGTTTTAATATTTGTTTTTTAGCTAAATTATGGGCTTAGATAACAAAAAATCTGTTATAATGCCAAGATACCCTAAATATAGCCTATAAAGCCGATATCCAATAACATAATTTCACTGTGTTCTGTCATAATAATAATAATAATAATAAAATGCACCAATGTGTAAGTCGCTCTGGATAAGAGCGTCTGCTAAATGATGTAAATGTAATAATAATAATAATAATATAAAATGATTATTTCATCATCATTTTACTCTGTAACACAAACTTTTGAAATAGGCTATCCACATTTTAGAGATAAGATGAGACTCACCTGAGCACGACCGAGTTTTGCTTTTACATTTCGGGGTGAAGCTGGAGGATGATCCTCCGAGCAGGCTGCCAGGGTGGAAGAGACTTCCCCCGTAGTCATGCGCTGCTGGGAGAGAGTATGTGGGGTAGGTCGGTATGGGGTGGTGGGTGGAGGGGGTCTGTGCGCTCATTGAGGCCAGGCTGCTCCGGAGAGGACTGGAACCCTCCATCTTCATGCCGTCAGAAATTGACATTTGGTACTTGATAGACTCCTTCTCGTCCATTCTCGGGGTAGAGGATGAGGGAGAGGCGGCCCCGGGGTCTGGGGAGACATCTTTTGGCGGGGTAGGGGGAAAACTGTAGAGATGTGGACTCGAATGGGACGCGGGCGTTAATGAGGAGGCCGAGGCAGTGCTGGCGTTGTTGCTGCAGGGGTATAGGCCACCATGAGCCCCGGAGCCTGAGGCATGCAGCCCGGTCTTGCTGAAGTGGCTGACCGCCCATGCGTTATGATGGTGGGCCGCTGAGAGGGCTGCTTTGCCGGGCTCTAGCCATGAAATCCCCGGGCTATGGAGGAGATGTGGCCGGCAGACCTGACCCCCAGCGAAGCGAGCTGTAAGCAGAGTTGAATAATATGTTCATAGATGGAATACACAAACAGGCTAATAATGTTACAACTCTAATTGATGATGTGATGTCATAGGATTGCAGAAAGTTGGGACACCGAAGTCCTTCACCTGTTGACGCAGCGTGCTTAAAGGAATTATTCGATTCGTGAGGGGCACAAAATGCATTTGGCAGGTATTCAGACAAAACTACACTATAACTACAGAAATATTTTTTCTCTCGTTTTGAGTCATCTTGATACTTTATTGTCAATGATAACGATGTAACAAAGACATGGGGTCTGGTAAGTGCACTGGAGCCTCTTTCGCTTGACCCAAGCACAAATACATGACACCCTTTTAGCTATTTATTCTTCGATAGTTTCTCACTCCTTGTTTATTTGACTAGTTCTTCAGTCCAGAAAGTTACATTTATTTTACTTTAATTTCCTTATTTTTGTCATCAGCTGAATTGCTCTCATGTCCACAACATTTAATGGTCTCATTCACTTCCTAACATTTTTGTTATCCCATGCAAATGCAGCTTTATAGCATGCTCTCTATCAGACAATATTGCAAGTTCAACTATTACGCCTATCAAACCGATGTATTTCAACCCACCCACATTAATGCGTAAAGGAGCCTTCACGGATTTTTTATTGCTTTGAGAAAATACATGAATATGCCTACGATAATTCCTGCTTTATCCTGATAATTAAGTTGTTTAGGAAAGTGAATGAGGTCTTACCGTGAGCTTGACTGTAGGACACTCTGGCCCGTGCATGAGCGGAGTTGTGGTAGTACGGGTTTCCCTGCGAGTCAAGATGGTTAAAGAAAACATCCACCTCGTCCGGGGGCAGAAGTTGTGCGGTGGGCTCCATGTAGTTGTGCGAAAGGCCGGGGTGGTGAGAATCCGGGTGTTGGCCGTTCAGCACGGCGTGGTGGTGCATCCACCGAGGCGGATCAGCCGCTATATCCATGTCTGTGTGGGTCTCTCCGTGTTGGGCAAACAGGGTGAAAAGAGAAGAGGGGCCTCTCTAGGGAGAGGACAGCGTGTTCCTGAACCGTCCTCCGCTTTGTCTTTTATAAAACTAATCTCCCTCTCCTGAAAAAAATGTCCTGCTATTGTGGAAAACAAAACATAAATGTGTAGAGAATTTTCGCTCGTCAATCTCCTATACGTCGGTCCTCACTCGTAGTCCGATGAGATCCTCTTGTCTCTCTCCTTCTTCAACAGGCATCGGGGAGTGTTTGACACTGGACACCTGTAATACAACCAAAAATAGGATGTTCATATATCAGAGGCATTTACAAGGTGTTGCGTGGTTTTCTTTGTATGGCCGTCCAGTCCTAAGAGAATAATTCGGGGAGGCTGCTTCTTTTTAGGTGCGATTTGTAAGTCATGTATGTAAAGATGCAACATAAGATAAAGACCTCGAGTCACTCGTCCCCACCCACTCCCATTCCGAGGAACCTGAAATCACCGACCCATCCTCACCGTAACGCGCACAGATAAGGACTTTTGAAACCATGCATACTCGTCATAATAGGCTAGTAAACTAATCATCGTCAATAGCCCACTCAGAACAAACTGTTACATTTCTTACAGAGCGGAAGAAGTCATTTGTTTTCTTCACACAATTTGGGAAGAAAATAATATATATTTTATGCAAATACCTTGTCTGTCTCAGGCTTGGTTATTCCGATTTCAAGCCCCTTTGGTAGAATTCTCCTCCAGTTAGCAAATGTATTTTCCTTTCCTGTATTGACTCAACTTATACGGAATATGTTTGGTCTATTTTTCCTTGATTTTGGTGCAGGGTTATCGGCTGAGTAAACTCCGGTGGAGACGGATACGCCTTTAGCGACATGCAGCTGTAAGAACTGTCAGCACTGGCGCCAGTGAATTCCAAGTCATGCGCGCAGGGGCGGGGTCTTGACTTCAGCGTTGACCCCGAGACAGCCAATTGGATTCTGCCTTTGCCAATTCTGACAACTGCCTCGGCAGAATCACCATGCCATTCCCCTCTCCATCCCAGGCACCAGCCAGCGGACAGCCCTGGCCCCTGTATACTTGTCTCATCCCAGAACATATTAATCAACAGGGTCACCTTATTAGTTATGCAGCCCCGGGCCACCTCCCACACCATTTACCAGCATTTGTAATTTGAATCTGATAATTATCTGTACAAAACAGTTAATCTGATAATACTTGTGGAATATAAAAATAGTTGTTTGATATATGTTTTCCAGTTTCTTGAAATACTTTGCAAATGCAACTTATTTCAATGTGAAAACTGAAATTGTCTATTCATTCCTTTTCTATTTTAGTAGACACTCTTATCTAAAGCAACTTACAGTAGTGATTACATACATTTTCAGACTGGTTCCCATGGGAATCAAACCCACAACCCTTGCATTAGCAAGCGCCATACTCTACCAACTGAGCAACATCATCACATTACATCATCACAAACCACTTGATGTCTCAATGTACTCAATTACTGTATTGTGCATTGTTTTTCTTCATGGTGATGGAAAGTCTACAGGTACAAACCTAGATGACCAGCCTATGTACAATACAGTAATTACATTTACATTAAGTGGTTTGTAAGGATGGTAAATTAATACTGCACAAAAAGTGGTTGTTTTCCATGTTATTTGAACAAGACAAATATTGAATTTGATGTGGATGTTTTGTGTCTTTGCCCATAACTTTGCACCTTTTGATGTAAATGTTTGAGGACAGGGTTTTGTTCTTTCTGGATTCCATTAGAATGGCAATTGCAGAGAAAGGGGCGGGGCAACAACTCTTTAAATTCCAACTATTGAATCCTGCAAGATACTGTTATTAATTATACAACTACCTTTTCTGCCAAAGCGGAGATGCTGCCAAAAATTTTTTGCCACTGCTACAGACATCTATATGGTCCGCTAATCCTAGTAAAGTCACAGTGCACAACTTTAGTGTTTATTTTCTTCGTTTTTTTTGTGTGCGTGTGTGTGAGCAGTCTATAGGCGGTAGAGTGAATATGAACGACAGGGAATAATGTGAGGAGGGAGCTCGAGGCCCTGTCCCACCAACTAGCCGCCTATCTGATGCCGCTCCCGGACCTCACTGCATCTTTAGAGGAGAAAAAAATTATAATCAGAAAATGAACTTTTAATAAAAGGAGTATATGGAGATGGGGTAGCACGAGATCTGCTTAACTCCCAAAGGATAAATTCAAAGACACTCTATTGGGAGGACTGCAGTATTAATAATAATATGCCATTTAGCAGACGCTTTTATCCAAAGCGACTTACAGTCATGCGTGCATACATTTTTTTTTTTTGTGTATGGGTGGTCCCGGGGATCGAACCCACTACCTTGGCGTTACAAGCGCCGTGCTCTACCAGCTGAGCTACAGAGTCTACATGTCTACATAGATCCAGTGGCGACAGAAGACAGCGAGACTGAGATTGGGTCACACTAGCCCGACCAGGGATTTGATTTGACCACAGAGAACACTTTGGGTCTAATTTGAAACACAATCAATAAAGCAGAGAACTGCAGTCTGATGGACTATGGAGTGGACACAGCATGGGGGAGCACAACATAGCTGAAGAAAATATGTTTAATGCACTCTTGTTGTGAACATCATTCCTGGTGGTTGGATGGAGGTCAGAGTGGTATCATTAGTTCCCTCTCTCTACCTGTTATTGCAATGTTACAAGTAGCAGGCAGTAGACGCTGATTAGCCTATATAGCCAGAGATATAGTCATCAGAGTCTTCTCTGAGACATTGGCCTACTATGTTGATGACATTGTCACTACTAGACAATAGTTAGTTGTTTTTATGCTGTGCTGTAGCAAGGGTCTTGTGGGATGGGTGCCTTAGAGAAACAAAAAAGGCATTCAGAGTACCAGTAATCACACTGATAATTAGCAAATGTCTCGACGTGGATTTGCGCTGCTAACCTGTTTGTTCCTACCGCGCTTGATCGCTCTCCCATTGGCAAAGTGGGCGAGGACCAAAAGGTGGGCGCGCCGCAGATAAGGGGTTGACTTTACTGAGCGCCACCGTGTGAGCGCGCGCTGCGGAGAGACGGTCCCTAGTCATTGGTAATTAGCCTGGATAGAAGAGGCGAGAGGGCCAGAAGGTCCTGCACAACAGGGCCCAGTCAGTCTCCAGCCCAGCCACGGGAAGGTGGCTGCTGGGATCAGTAACATTATTTTGAATTGGGTTAACAATGAAAATACAACGTTTTCAACGTCAAAATAAATTATTTTTAGGCTATTATTATTATTATTATTATTATTGTATTATTATTATTATTATTATTATTATTATTATTATCATATAGACTATATATATAGCCTACTATACTATTGTTATGTTATTATTATTGTTTCATCATTGTTTTATTGTTATAAAGCAATCATAATATAGGATCGTTTTCAGAAATTAGGCCTATCTATTATTGCCAATTATATGCTACAAATAGGCTACTATAATGACGATAGGCCTGCTGAATTGGAAATAGAATGGTGA